>NC_136432.1:195898203-196280703 GCF_052849685.1 Lactuca virosa
AAGGAGTGATGATTATATTCAGCTGGGGTTTTGCAGCTGGAAGTAGAATGGTTAATTAGTGGTTTGGAATGTCGTTTCATAGGGCAAGGATTGTGCCCTTTCAGTTTTCGAGCTCGAAGGAGTGAGCAGACTTGGGACCCCAGGATCAGGTTGTGTTCCAGCTCGGGTCAGTTAGTCACAGGGGTTGGCGACAATATTTCAGTGCTGGTGAGCGCAGGTGGGTCGATGTGGCATGAGTATCTTGTGAGGCGTACATGATTACCGTTCCGACCCATAGGAGCTAAGATTTGATTCACCTTGGATCTCTTGCATCTGACGGTAAAGATTGATTGTGCGATCTATTGCACTTTTGGGGATTGGAGACTATGTCTTGGGAGTAGTTTGTGGCCAGAGGTTGTTTCAGCTACTACAGTTCAGTTGTGGATGATCGAGCTGGTGAGTGAGTCAGGGTGTGAGATCCTGAATGATATGATTTCTATAGCCAAGAGCGGGAGATTTGTTGGAGCACTTTGGGAAGAAGGGTATTATATGGGAGGTCTGCAGACAGGGTCCCACAGGATGGTTATTCAGCATTGTCAGGATTCAGTGGTTTTAGTAACCGTTATTGATTGGCGGAGGAAAGCGACAAGGGAAGTAGTTCGTTATTGAGACACTAGTTGGAGCATCTATCTTTGGACTTCAATATTTGAGTGTGGGATCATTCGAGCATTAGGGACTATTGGTTTCCCTGGGGTTCAAGAAGTGTTCATCTAGTTATTAGAAGCGTGTGATCGTTTGGGGTTGGCTAGTAAAGGATTAATAGTTGGAAAGGTCTGGTTGTCATCAGATCGATCGTTAGAAGAAAGAAGGATTGAGAATTCTCAAATTTCCATGTATTGTGAAGACTTAGTTGAATCTAAGTGGGGGAGAATCGACCCGAAATGCAGAAGCAAGATCAGTTTTGAAAATGGGATAAGTTTCGCATCGTTTTCAGGAAGGAAGACAACCCAAGTGGCTGTTTGGTTTGAGGGTTGTGTGAGTTGGGAGTTCGGTAAAACTCCCCAGCATGTAAATCGCGTCTTCTCGGTGCTTGATAGCAGAATTTGGGGAATCGGGTTGGGATTCTAGCCATGAATTACGTTCAGTTGTGTGTTAGGTTGAGTGCGTGTCCGACCGGTATGGAAAGTGTTGTAAGACTGTGGGGTAGCCGTAGAATTCACTAGCGATCAGGTAGTATGGAAAGTGTTGTAAGACTGCGGGGGTAGCCGTAGCATTCACTAGAAGCAGATAGTGCTAGAAGTGTTGTAAGTCTGCGGGTATAGTCGTAGCATTCACCAAGTTAGCAGATAGTGTTAGAGTGATGTAAGTTTGTGGGTGTAGCCGCATCATTCACTAGGTTGGTAGATAGCATGAGCGCGTTGTTAGGATTCGTAAGGGACAGTAGTAACCACCAGTTCGGGTGTAGTAGTGACGATATGGAAATCCACGGATGGGTTTATGGGTTTCCCCAGAGGGATTAGACCTAGTTAAGCTAGTGATAAGATTGTAGGAACGTCACTACAGTTATGAGACCAAGGAAGCAATGGATTGCTTAAGGTTGATTGTGATGTAAAGCTACCATTGGTCATGTAGCAATCGCTTTTAGCCGTGGATTTGGTAACGACAGGATTCGACGCATGGATCTGATCGTTTGGATCAGGAGATTGTTAGAGTCGCAGTGCATGATAACTAGTGGCAACTAGTTCCAGGGAAGGATTTCGTTCGGAAGTCGTGTGAGGCAACTATGTGGGAGTCCTTTAGCTCTGCGACCGGGCCGAAACCCGGTATGTCAAATGATTGGTGAACAAAATGAGACCAGGGAGGTCTCGGTAGATTTTGGAAAACAACCGTATGGCAGCATACTGCTTCAGGCATATCAGTATTCAGACAAATTGGGTCTTCAGGTGTATAAGAAGTATCTAGATGTTGGAACCCCCAGATATCAGGAGTTAAATAGTTAGATGAGAGACAAGCGGACTGGGCTCAACAAAAATGATTTGGTATGAGAGGTCTGTTAGGGAGCCAGACCATCTCGAGACTTCAGGTTTCGAATCGAGTAAATGTGATCATATTGCAAGGGATTCGTTTATTTTTAGGTTTTAGAACCCTGCGAGGGTTGGTTACGGTTGCCTTGGAAAGGCTAGGGTTATGCTCGGGATTGTAGTTCAAGTTGTTTGGCATGTAAGGAATGAGAAGAAATGATTTTGAGGACGAAATCAAATTTAAGTGGGGGAGAGTTGTAACATCCCATTTAAAATATAATAATTAAATAATAAACCCGGAACCCCGAGAAGCAATTTTTTTATTATTATATGTTATTATAGTCCAAAATCAGATAATAATTAGTGGAGTGTTGGTTTCGGGGTGCCAAATGATATACTTTCGATTTCCGAGGTTTAAAAGTGTGAGTTTTGATTGGTTTCGTAAATAATTATGAAGGCAAGGACTATTGGGTAATTATTGGGACTTAATATGAAGAGATGTTGGAAGCTAAGGGCTAAATGGTAAATTTCGGACTAAATTTGTAAAGAGTTTTGAAGGCAGGGGTTAAAAGGGTAAATTAAGGATTTATTTTGAAAGAATGTAGAGGGGGAGGGACAAATTTTGTCATTATGTTTCGAAGTTTTAAGGGGAGCCGATATATAACGTTAGCAACCAGTGAACCCTAACCCTAGATGCTCTAAACATCCAACCACCATCTTCTTCGTCCAGCCGCATCTCCCATCGACTTCTTCCTGTTCCGATCAACCAAAGGCCGCCAGGACAATTGCTGCGGATGAAGACGCTGTGAACGAGCCCTGCTCGATTGTGCCGCTGCCACCCTCCGTCGTTCTCCTCTTTCCTCTCCTCTCAGTTCTGTTCGCTGCTACGTCGTCACCACCGCTCCCTAGTGGCTGAAGACTTGTTGCCGCCGCTCACCACCGCTGTTAGGTGTGGGTGTGTGTGTTTCAGCCAATGTATCGCAAGCATGGGGTTTTTTCTTTGGGTTGCTGATTAATATGGATGCTCTATGGATAGAAAAAAAACCCAAAGACAAACCACCATGGCCGCCGGCCATGGTGGCTGCCGCCGATCACAAAGCTGTTATTGTTGCTGCCTGTTTTCCTGTGTCATCATCGCTCCTAGGAGGGTGGTTGGGTTTCGTTTACAAGCAGAAGACGTGTGGGTGTGTTCTTCTGTTAGTGTGTGTGCTGTGTTGTGTGTGGCTAGATGACCGGATTTCACAAAAAGGGCCATCACCACCACCGTGAGGTGGTGGCTAGCACCTCCGACCACTACCTACCGCCACAGTGCGGCTATGTGTGTGTGTGTCATTTATGAGTGTGTGTAGCTTAGTGTGTGTTTGGATATCATGTTGTAACATTGTAATCGATCGGAATAGTAAGAAATCTCATAACCACCACCAGCCGCCGTGTTGGGTGGCGGTGTGCCTCGTTTGCGTTTTGGACTCGTTTGGGATGTTTGGACAAGGGTACTAAAACCCTAATGGTCCTAATGAACCCCAACTGATCAAAAGACCTAGCTATTGGGCCTATTGGGCTAAAATAAGGTTGGAAACCCTAATTAGGGTTTAGAAAAACCCTAATATTGGATTTATGGTCTTGGATTTATCGAGACCCACATTTGGGCCATTGGAATGGAATTGTGTATTAAGCCCAACCACACCATATGATTTATTTAGAAGAGTGATGGACTTAATGGATTAAGTGCTTAATGGGTTAAGTTGTGACATCCCCATTTTCACGGCCAGAAAAGACCGATTTTGTTTATGCTTTATAAAAATCAGAGTACCTCTTTTAATAAAAACGTTGCGGAATTTGTTCCCAGAAAAATATGATAAATACGATATCAAAGCATTTCCAAATAAATGTATTTTTATCCATTTTAAACATTTGGGATGTCATCGTCAATAAAGAAACATAAGCAAAAACAGATCTTACATTCATTTACACTAGTGATCTACATCTTTTTTAAATCCCTCAGTGTAACGTAGCTTCATATCGACACCTGTGATATAAATAAGCTTGAGTGGGTCAGGTTGGGAAACCTGGTGAGTACATAGGGTTTTCAACCCACAATAGTTTAATTATTATGTTTAAACATCAAACAATCAACCCAATTACCCATCCCCATTATCTTCCTTACTCTTAAGGATTTACCCTAAGAATCATCCATCATGCATTCATTCATTTCGAAGCCTATTGCTTCCAGGGTTTATATCATAGGCACTAAGTCCATAGCTGCCAATGCTTGTTCGTAAAGCACTAATTCCATAGCTACTAAAGTTCATTCATCGGGTACTAAATCCATAGCTACAAGTGTTCAGCTAATAGGTACTAAATCCATAGCTACCAACGTTTATTTAACATGTACTAAGTCCATAGCTACCAATGTTTATCTAACACGTACTAAGTCCATAACTACCAATGTTTATTCGATAGGCACTAAGTCCATAGCTGCCGATGTTCACTCATATCATCTTTCATCTCTCATCATTCATCTACCCATGTTTTACCCAACATATTTGTAGATAAAAAATACGTATACAGTTTAAATTATTTAAAACATGTATAAAATCGTTCATCCAGCATAGAAAGCAAGTATTCAAATAATATGCACACATAGCACGTGATTTATATAAAATACTTCATATCTATGTGTAAGATGAAAGTAACTATGCACTCACTTGTTAAGGTAGTGATTCCGAACTCAAACAGCGCTTCGCTTCTATTAATTTATTTTCTTTCGACGAAACCTAGTATCATTACCACTATAGTTTAGTCTAATATTCACCGAGACTGATTAATAGTCTAGCTATTATTACTATTATATAAGCATTAAACAATACTCTTCACCCACTATGTACAGATAGGGGCCAGACATAAAACACCGGAGGGCAGGACCATTTTGGCATATAGCACTTCTGAAATCCAACAACCCTATGCGGCCCTTTAAACCAGATTCCCCGTACCGCGAGTGGTTAAAAAGATATTATAACGACACTTATATAACTCATAATAATAGCCCAAATATTTATTATAAGTTCCTAATAACAATACTATATTTAAATAAAAGCTATATTTAAAATAGGGTAGGCGTATCTTACCTACGAGGAGGTTTGGCTAGAAGTCGGGCTCTGCAGGGTCAGAACTTCCGAGTCGAAAGCTCTTCGTCTTGGAGCCGTCGAGCGCTCCGGAGCTTCCTTCTAGCGCTAGGGGAGTTTTGGGAGGTTTAGAGAGAGAGTAGAGAGAGAAGGGTGGAGGTGTGAAGAAATGAGGGTGGAAGGGGTTGTATTTATAGGGTGAAATATGGCTGAAATTAGTGCCACATGTCACCATCTAGTGGCAAGCCTTGGGGAGAAAGCAATGGCCAAGATTGTGTCACGTCACCCCTTTTGCAGCAGCACCCTGCCGACTTCTAAAATCCGTAACTTTCGCATACGAGCTTTTTTTTCGATGTTCTTTATATCCATGCGTAGGTAAAAATAAGATCTACAACTTTCATTTTGACTCCGTCGGCTAATTCTCGACCGATCTTAAATTTAACAGTACGAGGAGATTATACTGATAAATGTCCGCGTAAAATTCATAACTTCTACATACCGACTCCGTTTTCGTCTGTCTTTTACCGTTGAGTTCCTATTAATGAAATATTCAATGCTCATTTAGTTTGCGTAGGCCAAAAACCGCTCGAACTAAAATTCAAGTTTCGGGTCGTGCATTGCTATGCCAAATCTTAGAAAATTCATAACTTCCTCATACGAAGTCAGATTTGGGCGTTCTTTTTTTGTATGTTCTCGGTTTAACGTATACTACAAATTTTGTTTAGATCACTAAGGCTAAAAAGTCTTCTACCGTAAATTCACTATTTACGTCTTACGGTGCCGTGCCGGCCGTAAAACTTCGACGGGCCATAACCTGTTCGTTATAACTCGTATTTCGGCGTTCTTTATATGTACGGAGCCCTTGTAACATATACTACAACTTGGTTAAGATTAATACTTCTAAATAATCTTCCATAAAAAACTCATTTTTGATGCTCATCGTCTCTAAATTGACTAGCCCGGATCTGCGGGAGTTACATAAGTGAGAAACACTTAACCCTAATTGTCGTTTTATGTGAAACCCTAATTTTGGGATTGATCGGGACCGCACGAGAATTAATTATTAAACCTAAAATAATAATTAATAATCATTGGCAAATTAACCTAAGGCAATATTGGACTTAATGGATTAAGTCCTTAATGGGTTAAGTAAGAAACACTTAACCCTAATCGTCATTTCATGTGGGAACCCTAATTTCACTTGGGCCTTGACCTATTGGGCTTTGGTGGTTGGACTATTGATGAGCTATCCAAGAACAAGTAAATGGACCAAAATAATTGGATGAGTTTTAGGGTAAGGCCCATGTGAAGGACTTGGGCCCAATTTGGAAAATTGGGCCATAGATGGGCCATAGTTTGGGCCTTTATGATTATGTGATATTGGGCCATTAAAATGTCGAATGTTGGACTGGACTAAATGGTTGGGCCTTATGGTAAGACCTTATAAAGGTTTGGGCCCAATTTGGAAAATTGGGCCATATGTTGGGCTTTGGCCCATTACTTGACTTTTGGGTCTTTGGAGTATGAGTTGGACCTTGGGCTTGGAACCCAATTATTAATTGGGTATTGTTTGATGTTGACAGTTCGGGAATCTGTCAACCACCAGCTGGAGTTTTATCTAGCGGGACTTCAGCAGTGCCAGGTGTGTTATCCTCGATATACTCAATGGTCTAAGGCACCAAGGCCGACCCTTTGGATTGTTATCTGTGTATGTTATGCTAGTATGATATGTTAGATCGGTATCCTAGTAGGTAGGATAGTATTATGTGGTATGTGGTATGATCTATTAGATCGGTATCCTGGTAGATAGGATGGTATTATGTGCTATGTGGTATGATCCGTTAGATCAGTTGTTGTCTATCGACTGCTATGTGATTATCTGTTATATGTGCACATGTTTGTTTGGCGGTTAAGGATTATCTTCTTTGTGCGAAAGCCAATAGACCTGGGCATTCCAACCTGTTGGTTGTGGGCCGTGAGTATTTCATCCCGAGGATGATTGGACTCATAGTATGTGGGCATTCCAACCTGTTGGTTGTGGGCCTGGGGTATTCCATCCCGAGGATGATTGGACCCATAGTATGTTGGCATTCCAACCGGATGGTTGAGGGCCTGGGCATTCCAACCCGATGGTTGACTGGACCCATAATATGCTGTTTATGATTATATGTGTATTGTTGTGGGTATGGGTATTTTGGGGGAACTCACTAAGCTTTCGGGATTACAGTTTTAGTTTATTTTTTTCAGGTACATCAGGGGATCGTGCCAAGGCCAAGGCGTGATCGTACAACTCCTCACTTTTTATGACTTTGTTTCTGGGATACTCTGATATGATACATTTTGAAAACAATTTTTGTAATGGTTAATAGATTTGAAATGTTTTTAAAAGTTTAAATTTGGCATGATTTTTATGATGGGTTTGAGCCATAAGAACTTTCCTATGTGCACATGCAAACCCTAATGCTTGGATCTAGGTTTCTCTAAGTGAACATGCAAAGTATCCAAGACTTTCAAACCTTAGATCTAGTGTAAACAATTCAAATTGATACAAGAATTCAGATCTAGATGATTACCTTTAGTTGCTTTCTTGAATCTTCTTGTTCTTGGAGCTTAGAGTCACAATTGTCACTCCTCTAATGGCTTACAAACACCAAATAGTAAGAGGATGATTTGGAGAGAGGAGAGAGAAGTAGAAATTGGCTCTAGGGTTCCCAAGGAAGCAAGGTAGTCGATTTCCACAACCCAAGGGGTTTATTTATACTGTGACCTTCTAGGGTTTCACCCAAAACCCTAATGGAATAACTTAGGCCCTAAGCAATCCAAATATCCTTCTAGATTGAGGCTTGGACGGATTTAAGGAGTCCATACACCTCAATTTCGTCCACCCTATAATCCATAAGGATCCACAGCCCAAAAACCAACTATCACACAATTGACAGTTCCAGTCCCCTTTGTTTAATTAACCTCTTTTAGTCACCAAATTAATTCCTAATTAATCTATGAATAATATTAATTAAATAATATAATTATTCCTTTAATATATTATTCTCATAATATATTAATATAATAATATCTTCTCTCTCTTCATAAATCACCCTGTCAAGTTGCTATGGTGAAGGCAACCCAAAAGGACCATGCACAACCGAGTCAAGTACTTACCAAATATAGTTACGGGCTTAGACACTAATCCAACAGTCTCCCACTTGGATAAGTCTAGTAACTATAAATACAAGCCTAATCCGATTAGCAATCGTAGCTCTCAAAGACGCTGTCAAACTCTGATCTTATCAGTAACCTGTCCTTCAGATAAGGGATCGTATAATCCTCTGTTCTAGATATCGTGCGGACAATTACATGGAACATTGTCATACTCATTGTCCAGCAATTGGTTTCTCGATCTCAGATTCATTTGACATAGAACTTAATTGAACACATCAATTGAGTCCTGACCGGGCCCGACACATAAGTCAAATTAAATCATCGAGGGGCCCTGATATCGCTTTTACCCTCTTAGGATAAAAGGAACATATAAACTTCGACTTATATGCATTTATTATCCATTAATCAAATCATACACAACAATGAGTTTTATAACATCAAGTTACTGATGCGTTTACACATTATCAATGCACAACCAATTAGCAAACAATAAACCATATATCTAGGTTTTAAGACCATATGATATTACCATCTTGCGATCACTCGTGATAAATTCCATGAAGTGATTCCAGCAAGTGTGGGTTTATTCCAATGCTCAAATCAAGTTCATAAGCACTCATGAACGTTGTAGCAAACTTTTGCTATGTCTAATACACTTTAGACAATCTACACACCAATTCATGACAGTCTTCATTCATATCTACTTCCAACATATGAACGACTGTGGACCGTTCGAATAATTCGATTATTATCAAATAACTCAATTATTCAGGAAGTCAAAACATGCAAAATGAAACAACAGATAAACGATTAACATAAGACAGTGACATTACTAAAAAATAATACTCTTTTATTTAATTATCGAATGTTAATAACAATTTATCTATTACACGTTTCCAAACTATCTAATCTAAACTAATATCGTCCTTCAGCCCAATGCTCCTAGCGTGTTGCAAGTGCTTAACCCTGCTCAGTCCCTTCGTAAGCGGATCTGCTGGGTTATCCTCTGACGATATCCTCTTCACTACGAGGAGCCCTTCTTCCACCCGATGTCGAATAAAGTGATATTTTCTGTCAATATGTCGAGATCTACCGTGATCCCTTGGTTCCTTGGTCAAGGCAACCGCTCCTTCATTATCACAGAAAATTTCCATAGGCTCCTTTATGGCTGGCACAACTCCAAGGTCTCCAATGAAGTTCTTCAACCATACCGCCTCCTTTGACGCTTCGCTCGCCGCTATATACTCTGATTCGCACGTTGAATCAGCTACGGTCTCCTGTTTGGAACTTTTACAAGTCACTGCTCCTCCATTGAGGGTAAAGACCCAGCCCGACTGCGAACGATAGTTGTCCCTGTCGGTCTGAAAACTGGCGTCACTGTACCCTCGCACTTTTAAGTCATCACTCCCACCGAAGACTAGAAACCATTCCTTGGTCCTCCGAAGGTACTTAAGAATATTCTTGACTGCGATCCAATGCGCTCTGCCAGGGTTCCCTTGATATCTGCTGACCATGCTCAAAGCGAAGGCCACATCAGGGCGGGTACAAGTCATAGCATACATGATTGAGCCAACTGCGGAAGCGTAAGGTACTCGGCTCATCTCTGCTATCTCGACTTCAGTACTCGAACTTTGAGTCTTACTCAACTTGGCATTACTTTGGATTGGTAACTCCCCTTTCTTTGAATTCTCCATACTAAAACGTTTTAGTACCTTGTCCAAGTAAGTATTCTGACTAAGTCCTATTAGTCTTTTACTTCTATTTCTCACTATCCTTATTCCCAAAATATAGGAAGCCTCTCCGAGGTCCTTCATAGCGAAGCACTTCCCGAGCCAGGACTTAACCTCCTGCAGTATCGGGATGTCATTTCCTATGAGTAGTATGTCATCGACATAAAATACGAGGAAGCTCACTACACTCCCACTGGCTTTGAGATATACACATGATTCATCTTCGCTTCGCAGAAAACCAAACTCTTTGACCTTCTCGTCAAAACAAAGATTCCATCTGCGAGACGCTTGCTTAAGTCCATAAATGGACTTCTCAAGCTTACACACTCTATTGGGATGCTTCGCATTGAAAAAACCCTCTGGCTGAGCCATGTAAACATCCTCAGTCAACTTCCCATTAAGGAAAGCGGTTTTGACATCCATTTGCCATATTTCATAGTCATGAAATGCAGCAATGGCCAGCATCACCCTGATAGACTTTATCTTCGCAACTGGTGAGAAGGTTTCGTCGTAGTCAACTCCAGGAGTTTGAGTGAAACCCTTCGCAACTAATCGCGCCTTGTAAGTGTGCACATTTCCATCCACGTCAGTCTTCTTCTTGAAGATCCACTTGCACCCGACCGTCTTACGACCTGGTACATTGTCAACCAAATTCCAAACTTGGTTGTCATACATGGACTGGATCTCTCTATCTATAGCCTCTTTCCATTTTACAGACTCTGGGCCTGTCATGGCTTCCTTATAGCTGTTAGGTTCGTCCATATTCACTAGTGTACTATCACTAATGAACGTATCCCCTTCCATAGTAATATGAAAACCATAAAACTGGGGTGGAACACTAACCCTTTCGGAACGTCTAAGAGGTAAGGACTTGTCAATCGGTTCAACCGGAGTTTCCTCCTCGGGTTGAGCGCCAGTGTTAGAGGTTCCTTCATCGCTCGATTCTTGAAGCTCTTCAAGATTGATTTGCCTCCCACTGTCTCCTTGGCTTATGAGTTCTCGTTCTCGGAAAACCCCTCTCCTCGCAACGAAGACAACATTGTCACTCGATCTGTAGAAGAGATATCCAAAGGATTTCTGCGGGTAGCCGATGAAAATACATCGCTCATTACGAGGTTCGAGCTTGTCGTGAGTCTCCCGTCTTACGAAAACCTCACAACCCCAAACCTTGATATGTGCTAACGAGGGAGCCTTCCCTGTCCACATCTCGTGAGGTGTTTTGGCAACCTTCTTTATAGGTACTAAGTTAAGTATATGGGCGGCAGTCTCTAAGGCATACCCCCAGAATGAGATAGGTAGTGAAGCACGACTCATCATGGAACGAACCATATCTAGCAAGGTTCGATTACGCCTTTCAGCTACACCATTCAATTGTGGTGTCCTAGGTGGCGTCAATTGCGAAACTATTCCGCATTCTTTGAGGTAGTCGTGGAATTCAAGACTTAGGTACTCTCCACCTCGATCAGATCGAAGCATCTTGATTTTCCTGCCCAACTGATTCTCCACTTCTTGTTTAAACTCTTTGAACTTTTCAAAGGTTTCTGACTTGTGCTTGATTAAGTAGATATACCCATATCTGCTATAATCATCTGTGAAAGTCACATAGAAGCGATTCGCATCCCTTGTGGTGGATCTGAAGGGTCCACATACATCTGTATGTATGAGATCCAATAAACCCTCACCCCTCGCACAAGTGCCAGTGAAGGGTGACTTGGTCATCTTTCCAAGTAAATAAGACTCGCACACGTCATCGTCCCTAAGGTCAAATGACTCCAACACTCCATCCTTTTGGAGTTGGGCTATGCGTTTCTTGTTGACATGTCCAAGACGACAATGCCACAAGCATGCTTTATCCATACTATTGGAAGAATCCACACACAATACATCATTTCCTAAGTTATCTACAACCATCACAGTTTCATATATTCCATTACAAGGCAATGCTTCAAAATATAAAACATTATTAAAATAAGCATAAATAGAACCCTTTTCATTATAAAATGAATATCTAAAGCCTTGTCTATATAAACCATGAAATGAAATGATGTTTCTAGCCATATCTGGCGAATAGCAACAATTATTCAAATCCAAATCTAATCCATTACTAAGCACTAAGGAGTAAACTCCAATCTTGGTCACAGGCGACGATCTTCTGTTTCCCATGATCAGATTCATCCTTCCATGCTCCACATCCCTATTTCTTTTTAGTCCCTGCAAATCAGAACATATGTGAAAACCACATCCTGTATCAAGAACCCAAGAAGTAGCATGTGATAAATTATTAGATTTAATTGTGTAAATACCTGCGAAAGATGGCTTGATCTTTCCATCCTTGATGGCCTGCAGATATTCTGGGCAGCTTCTCTTCCAATGCCCTATCTTGTGGCAGTAGTGGCACTCTGCCTCTTTAGGGTTTGAGTTGGGCTTAGCAGAACCAACTTTGGTTCCACTAGAAGAGGTGTCATCATGGAACTTTCCCTTGTGGTGGCCCCTTGAGGGAGCCTTCCTCTTCTTACCCTTCCCTTGCCCTATTGCCAAGACAGGGGCAACAGCTGGAGTTGGAGGTGATGCAACAGATTTATCCTTGAGGTTTCTCTCAGCAGTCCTCAACAAGCCCTGAAGCTTGCTCAAGGAGACCTCTTCCTTATTCATGTGGTAGGTCATGCGGAACTAGCTATAGCAGGAAGGCAATGAGTGAAGGATGATGTCAATTGTCATCTCTTCATCGAAGTTCACATTCAACTTCAGTAGGCGATCGACATATCTCTGCATCTTTTGCAGATGAGCGGTAAGGGACTCTCCATTACTCATTTTGGTAGTGATCATCGAAGTGATGATCTCGTACCTCTCTTGCCTAGCGCTCTGGTGGTAGCGTTCCAGCAGATCCTGATGCATCTCATAGGGGTACTTGTCCTCGTAGGACTTCTGGAGTTTAGCAGTCATAGTCGCTAGCATGATGCAATGGACTTTCGTGGCATCACGCTCGTCGGCCTCATAGGCCGCGATCTCTTTGGCGGTAGCAGTGTCGATGTCAATCTCCTTTAGCTTCTCATCGAGGACATATTCTTTGTCCTCATAACGAGTGACCATGCGAATGTTGCGGATCCAATTATTGAAGTTGGTCCCATCGAAGATCACTTTCCCACACAAGTTCATGAGTGAGAATGAACCAAAGGAGTTTGACCCAGAAACGTTGTTGTTTGCGTTCGACGTCTGAAAAGGAAAAAGAACAAAGTTGATTAGAAATGAATTTCCCCAATTAATCACCCAAATGAGAAATTAGGGCTAGGAACCAACAACATTATTCACAAATTAGAAAAGGGATGCCGTAATCTAACAAGTAAATAATTTGAAGGCAAGTGAATGTCGATTCACTAATTCTCCACCATGAAAAACGAAAAGGAAATTAGGTTTTAAATGTATTGAAAAGTCCTAGATACTTTGAGATTCATTGAACTTTTCAATGGCATGTTTAAATCTCGATATGCCCCTCTAGTTTGTGACTGGGATGCCGAGGATCACAAAGTGGGTGTGAATAACCATGCAAATGTACATGGTGTCCTTATTGTTACAGTCACCTATTCGATGTGCCGGTTAACCATACACGCTCCATCGAACTATGACAAACAATGAGTCACCCTTTGCCACCTATGCTTAGAACCCAATTAATGTGCCAGTTAACCACACACGCTCCATTAACGTCTTAGCAAGGGTACAAAGTGTAATTTCATGGAATTGCATCAAATTCACTTTTGCCTAAAGTAACTAAGATTGGGAATTTTGTAAAAACATTTAGTTACTTTATATAGATTCATTATACTTTTAATGAGGAAAGGTTTGCCCTATCCTACCCGTTCGGCTAACGACCCTCCACCAATCAAGGAAGCGGTGGGTGAGAATGGACACCCATTAAACGGCCATTTTATAGGCCATAACCTTATACCCCCCTTATAGACCGACTTCGTGAATGAGGCCTACCAACGGTAAGACTAGCATTTAAGTTATACATATATATATATACATATATATATATATATATATATATATATATATATATATATATATATATATTAATCTTATAATATTATAAGTATAAGGTTGAATTTTAAAACTTGTAAAATTCTAAGCTTTGAAATTTAAAAGGTTCAATTTAAAACTTTTAATCACAAAACTTAAATTTCAAAACTTGAGGACAAGTTTTGAACTTTTCAAAACATGAAGGATCAAATAGCAAATAACATAAATTAAACAATTAATTTAATGATTATCTAAATTTGACCTATTCAATATTACTTGCAAGACAATTCAACAATTAATTCAAATAATCAATTATTATCAAATAAGGAAATTATTATTTAAACAATTGGTAATTATCTTTTGTTTTGATGAGGATATTGAAAAAAAGATGATAAAATTCGGATTTTAATGAACCAAAACAATTTAGGTAAGTATCCTCAACCAAAACAGCAAGAAATCCCGAAAATCACTCTGACAGACGCTCCGACTCGCCGAGTCCCCTTATGGACTCGTCGAGTTCATCCTACTCGTCGAGTCCACAATGGGACTCGCCGAGTCTGTCAGTCAGAAGGCAGAAAAACAATTTTTTCAAAGCTAGAAAAATCAAACAATGCATCAATTCAATAGAAATCAATCAAAGCTCTGATACCACTGATGGGTTTGAGCCATAAGAACTTTCCTATGTGCACATGCAAACCCTAATGCTTGGATCTAGGTTTCTCTAATTGAACATACAATGTATCCAAGACTTGCAAACCTTAGATCTAGTGTAAACAATTCAAATTGATACAAGAATTCAGATCTAGATGATTACCTTTAGTTGCTTGCTTGAATCTTCTTGTTCTTGGAGCTTAGAGTCACAATTGTCACTCCTCTAATGGCTTACAAACACCAACTAGTAAGAGGATGATTTAGAGAGAGGAGAGAGAAGTAGAAATCGGCTCTAGGGTTCCCAAGGAAGCAAGGTAGTTGATTTCCACAACCCAAAGGGCTTATTTATACTGTGAGCTTCTAGGGTTTCACCCAAAACCCTAATGGAATAACTTAGGCCCTAAGCAATCCAAAGATCCTTCTAGATTGAGGCTTGGACGAATTTAAGGAGTCCATACACCTCAATTTCGTCCACCCTATAATCCATAAGGATCCATAGCCCAAAAACCAACTATCACACAATTGACAGTTCCAGTCCCCTTTATTTAATTAACCTTTTTTAGTCACCAAATTAATTCCTAATTAATCTATGACTACTATTAATTAAATAATATAATTATTCCTTTAATATATTATTCTCATAATATATTAATATAATAATATCTTCTCTCTCTTCATAAATCACCCTGTCAAGTTGCTATGGTGAACGCAACCCAAAAGGACCATGCACAACCGAGTCAAGTACTTACCAAATATAGTTACGGGCTTAGACACCAATCCAACATTTTATGGGTGTTACACGAGGCTGGTACGATGGGCGTACAAAGTGTACGTTGAGCGTACTAGGGAAGACCCTAGTACGTTAGGCGTACATCTCGTATGCAGGGCGTACGTACAGAATGTCCAAACCCTAATTTTTAGGGTCTTGGCCCTGTATAATCATCCTTAAGTCACATCCCTTCACCTTATTTCCAGCCTCCATTACCTAGAACGTTTCTTGCGTAACCCTATCCCCTCTATTGCTTTTTGAGTGTGTTTTGGTGTGTTCTAAAGGAAGAACAAGGTGGTGGTGAATCTTGGAAGCTAAGGCAAGCTTGGATCTAGAAGTCTTTCATCATTCTCCATCTCTAGAGGGTAAAAAGTTCCCACCTTGATGGATTATTTGATAGATCTAGCTTACATGTTGATATTATGAGCTTTTGTCCCAAAATAATGACTTTCTTGTGCATGACATAATAGATGACATTTGGGTTGTCCTTTTGGACATTTTTCCAAGTCTAAAGTCATAAAAATATGATCTTGGTCCCATAGTTGTCCCCATGCATGTCATTAAGAGCTTAAATGGTTAAGAGAAGTTATGGTTTTGTTGTTGGGTTTGATTTAGACATGTAGAACCATAAAGTTGGAAACTTTATGGTTTGGAAAGACTTTTGGGGCTAAGACTGAGGTTTGGACGTTGTGGCTTAATGAATTAAGCCCTTACGTGGAAGTTCGATAACCACCACATATATTTCGCCTAATAGGATTTATGATGGGCGTACGCCAAGGGAAGCCCTGATCTGGAAGGCGAGTACGTTAGGTGTACTCGGTTTGGGTTGACTTTCTTGACCGTTTGACTTTTGTCCATTTGACCTAGTATGACCCAAAGGGGTATTTTGGGTAATTCAGATTATGTTTGAGATTTGGTCATTTTGATGATTAGGTGTTAGATTGAGATGAGATTCGGAGTCAGGACCTTATCAGCTAGTGTTTAGACCGTGAGGTGAGTTTTCCTCACTATACTTGCGGGTCGAAGGCACCAAGGCCGACCCTTTGGATTTGATATCCTGTTATGTGATAGTATGTTATCGTGTTGTAGTGATCTGTTAGATCGGTATCCTGGTATATAGGATAATGTTATGCTTAGTGATATGTAGATCTGACTGACAGTGTGTAGACTGTTTATATGATTATCTGTTATATATGCACATATTTGTTGTTGGTTGAGGCTTTATTTCTACGTGCGTGAGCCAACAGACCGGGGGCATTCCAACCCGATGGTTGATTGGGCCCGAGGGTATTCCATCCCAAGGATGACAAGACCCGTTGTAGATTGACATTTCAACCCGATGGTTGCCTGGGGTATTCCAACCTGATGGTTGACTGGACCCATAGTATATTGGCATTCCAACCCGATGGTTGATTGGGCCTGGGGGTATTCCAACCCAAGGGTTGATTGGACCCGACATGTTGTATTGTATATGTTATTTGTTTGTGTGTTGGTACTTTGGGGGATCTCACTAAGAGTTGACTTACAGTTTTGGGTTATGTTTCAGGTACTTCGGATGACCGCGGGAAGGCGAAGGAGTGACTGTACACATTCTCATGTTTATGACTCATGATTTTGGGAGAATGTGATGTTGAAAATGTTTTGAAAACTATGTTTGTAAACAATTTGTGAAATTGAGTTTGTTTTAAAAAGCTTAAATTTCTTGTGATTTTTTTCTTGTGATTTTTATGGGTGTTACAATTAAGCAAGATTCAAATTGAAGATATCATCAAAATAGTAGAAGATTTCTGAAGATTTAGTCATTCATGTCGTGAATTATCCTTCGCGCCGCGATTTATGTGTTGGATTAATGTCTAAGTCCATAACTATATTTGGTATGTACTTGACCCGACCCGGCATGGTCCATTTGGGTTGCACTTCACCGACACAATTTATATGGATAGTCTTTTGAGAATAGTATATTTATGATTTATATTAATATATTATAAGTTCTAATAGATTAATATGGAATCATATTATTTAATTAGTATTGATCAAGAATAATTTAGAATTAATTAAGTGATCAAAAAGAACTAATTAAATATGGACTCTTATATATATGGAATGGGCCAAGTTCATTTAGGTTGGGCTAAGCTTTCATGGATGGTCCATGGAGCTTTTAACCCATGGATCCTATGTAAATGAAAGGTCATGGGTATTAGGGTTTACATGGATGTAACCCTAATCCTCCATAATATATAAAGGGGTCCTTGGCTCACAAAATTGGCACAAGTGTGTGAAAATAAGAGTGGGCCGATTTTAGTGTGCATACATATTCTCTCAAGTTCTTCCAAGGTGTTTTGGTGATTTGTGATTCCATTTTAGGCTTCCACACTATTGGGGCTAAGCTCTTAAAGCTTGAAGACATCAAGCTACATCAAAAGGTATGTCATCTAACTAGAACTTTGTAGTATAGGTGCTTCATAATATGCTAGTTAGGATGAAACCTTGGAATAGTTAATATTTGCATGTATAATAGAGAAAACATAGATCCAAGGTTTATAGGGTTGCATGTACACCATAGGAGTGTTAGAATGCCCATAACCCAACAGTGGTATCAGAGCCATGGGTTGTTTTCTGTTATATTGATGCAAATGTTTTATTTTCAAGTTGAAAAAAAAAAGGAAAAAAAAAACATGACGTTTGTCAAATTTTAAGATAATTACTTGTTTTGTGAAAAACGAATTATTTGTAATATTTGAATCATTTGTTATATGAGTTGAATTAGGTCAAATTTAGTAAAAGATAAAATGATATGATTATTTTATTAGTTTTAAAAGTTTGATCTAAATGTTTTAAGGAGTTACATATTTTGTCATAAAATTTTGGAGCTCAAAAGTTTTTTTAAAGTTGTGATCTTAAGGGTTTTTGAAACTTCCATAAGTTATGGATATGAAAGTTTTTTTTAAAAAAAAATTTTGATTCAAAGTTTTTATAGAGTTACAAAATTTGGTGTTAATGTTTTAAAGAATTCCATAACTTGTTCTTAAGTTATGGAACATGGAAAGTTTCATCATAAAACACCATTAATTCCATAAGTTATGGAATCCAAAGGGTCTTGGCCCTGTATAATCATCCTTAAGTCACATCCCTTCACCTTATTTCCAGCCTCCATTACCTAGAACGTTTCTTGCATAACCTTATCCCTTCTATTGCTTTTTGAGTGTGTTTTGGTGTGTTCTAAAGGAAGAACAAGGTGGTGGTGAATCTTGGAAGCTAAGGCAAGCTTGGATCTAGAAGTCTTTCATCATTCTCCATCTCTAGAGGGTAAAAAGTTCCCACCTTGATGGATTATTTGATAGATCTAGCTTACATGTTGATATTATGAGCTTTTGTCCCAAAATAATGACTTTCTTGTGCATGACATAATAGATGACATTTGGGTTGTCCTTTTGGACATTTTTCCAAGTCTAAAGTCATAAAAATATGATCTTGGTCCCATAGTTGTCCCCATGCATGTCATTAAGAGCTTAAATGGTTAAGAGAAGTTATGGTTTTGTTGTTGGGTTTGATTTAGACATGTAGAACCATAAAGTTGGAAACTTTATGGTTTGGAAAGACTTTTGGGGCTAAGACTGAGGTTTGGACGTTGTGGCTTAATGAATTAAGCCCTTACGTGGAAGTTCGATAACCACCACATATATTTCGCCTAATAGGATTTATGATGGGCGTACGCCAAGGGAAGCCCTGATCTGGAACGCGAGTACGTTAGGTGTACTCGGTTTGGGTTGACTTTCTTGACCGTTTGACTTTTGTCCATTTGACCTAGTATGACCCAAAGGGGTATTTTGGGTAATTCAGATTATGTTTGAGATTTGGTCATTTTGATGATTAGGTATTAGATTGAGCTGAGATTCGGAGTCAGGACCTTATCAGCTAGTGTTTAGACCGTGAGGTGAGTTTTCCTCACTATACTTGCGGGTCGAAGGCACCAAGGCCGACCCTTTGGATTTGATATCCTGTTATGTGATAGTATGTTATCGTTTTGTAGTGATCTGTTAGATCGGTATCCTGGTATATAGGATAATGTTATGCTTAGTGATATGTAGATCTGACTGACAGTGTGTAGACTGTTTATATGATTATCTGTTATATATGCACATATTTGTTGTTGGTTGAGGCTTTATTTCTACGTGCGTGAGCCAACAGACCGGGGGCATTCCAACCCGATGGTTGATTGGGCCCGAGGGTATTCCATCCCAAGGATGACAAGACCCGTTGTAGATTGACATTTCAACCCGATGGTTGCCTGGGGTATTCCAACCTGATGGTTGACTGGACCCATAGTATATTGGCATTCCAACCCGATGGTTGATTGGGCCTGGGGGTATTCCAACCCAAGGGTTGATTGGACCCTGCATGTTGTATTGTATATGTTATTTGTTTGTGTGTTGGTACTTCGGGGGATCTCACTAAGAGTATAAGGTTACTGCCTATAAAATGGCAGTTTAATGGGTGTCCACTCTCACTCACCGCTTCCTTGACCGGTGGAGGGTCGTTAGCCAAACAGGTAGGACAAGGACTATAATTCTCCCTTCATTATAAGTATAATGATAAATACTAAGTAACTAAACACTTATAAATTCCCAATCTTAGTTACTTAGGAAAATGTGAATAAGGTGCTAATCCATGAAATTACACTTTGCACTTTGTTTAAGCTGTTAGTGGAGCGTGTGTGGTTAACCGGCACACTAACCTGGACTTAACAAGGTAGGCAAAGGGTAACTTAATGTTTATCATAGTATCGTTGGAGCGTGTGTGGTTAACCGGCACATCGATTGAGGGGTAAATATTAAGGGTACCAAGTATATTTGCATGGTTACTTCACACCTTGTTTTGTGATCCTCGGCATCCCAGTCACAAAACCTGAAGGGCACACTCGAGATTGAAACATGCCATTGAAAAGTTCAATGAATCTCAAAAGAATCTAGGAGTTTCAAAACCAATTAAAACCTAATAATACATTTCGTTTATCTTGGTGGAAATTAGAGAATCGTCATTCACCTACCTTCAAATATTTTATAGCTTGGATTACAGCATCCCTCTTCCAAGTTATAAAAAAGTTTGTTGGGTCCTAGCCTTAATATATCATATTGGGTGTTATATTAAGGACTTAAATCAACTTTACGTGAATTTCTCCCATTGTTGATGTCTGGTTTAGACAACAATGATCTTCCCAAACCAAGCTTTCCTAATGAATATGACTTCCCGAGTTTGGCTCATGGAAGTCATACTTCTCTTCCTCCACCTCCTCCAATTATTATCCCTAACCCACAAGTTCAAGGTCACTCAAGCCCTAATGGCAAGAAAGGTCTATGTGTGATCACATCTTAGATATGAAGTCACATATTGACAAGCCGGGAGAGTTAGGTGTCAAAGTCTTGAGAAAGTTGGATGTTCAATCACTTTCTAAGTCACATAGTGAGTTCCTTTGGGACTACTATGAAACAGACTATGACATGAACCTTAATGATCATATCTATTTGCTTGGTGCTGCTGAATCAGCAATGATTTGGAACGATAGTAAAGCAAATTTGATTAGAAGATCAACTTCCCAAAAACTTTATGGACAGTGACAATGGTGACACTGGAAATCCAGAAAAAGCATTCTCTTCCCAATGGAAAGGGATTGGCCATAGTCAACCCGGTTGACCAAATGGTAAAGAGAAAGGCTAAGTCTGAGATAGTCCCATTACCAAAGGGTCCATATGTTTATTTTGCCAAAGGAAGGGGCGTTGATTGCAAAGCTGCCAAATTTACCTAAGGATGTTAAAGTCAATAAGTTTGACTCTACATCAGGTAGAGCCCATTATCTAATTATGTTAAGTTCTATTCTGAGATCCTCATTACATGATGTGACTGGGTCACATGTTGATGTTTTAAGAATCCAAGAATAGAGAGAAATCTTAAAGGAAGTATATCCTGATTCTGATCGCGAAGGTGGATTTCGATCGCATCAGAATTTTGAGCAGTTGCTTAAGAAGTTATGATATATTGCTAAGGAATAGATAACAACAATTTTCCATGTGGATTGTAAGGATAAGTTTTTCCGCAAAGTTTTAAAATAAAAGAAAATTGTTCAATTTTATTTATTTGAAGTATCCTTACAATGGCATTTGTGGAAAAATGTTGCTTATATGATTCCACTGACAGCAATATGGGAAAATGGATTTGATTCTTTCATTTGTGGTAGTGTCTAAATTTACCAAATCAGGAAAGTTCCTCATCGCCCAAGTTTCAATTGGACCGAAACTTGGAATCATGCAAGTTGAATAGTATGCTGAATGAGAACTTTCAAGCATTGGAAAATCAAGACTAATTACTTGTTCACATGGATGTGTGAGTCAAGTGAAGGACTAAAGGGATCGAGTACACATTCTTGTGCACTGGTCATGTCCACCACAAAGCTCGTTATGACTATTTGATTTACTAAAGTTTAGTAAATATGGTTATACTTACAAGTTTAAGTATAATTCTGAAACATTGGAAAAGTCTCAATGTATGGCAGAACGAATGGGAAGAATCAAATTAGGCAGAAAGATAAAAGTTTCTCAAATCTGAAAAGATGGGAGAGTACTTTAGTATCATGTTTGTGATCATCTTAATGATTTAGAAAGCATATCACAATTAGTCCTCTAAAGGTCATCTTAGTGCATTCTTATGACTAAGAAGAGGAGTCATGAATTGTTGAAATGGTTAGATCAGGAAGATGAGTCATACTTCGTTCCAAAACAATTCTTAGAGTTATACTCCAAGATTGTAACTTGAGTGACATATCTTAAAGAAAGGTTTAAAACACTTGTCAAATGTAAGAGTAAAAGTGTCCTACTCTTGTACATTTGAAATTGGTAAGTTGTGATGTTTTGGATAAAACAAAGACCAACTAAGGCCAATTGTGTGAAGTGTTTGTCTTGATAAAGAATCCGCACTATCTCTTGAATATTTGGCAAGATAGTCTTATATGTCAAGAGGATAGTGGGAGTCTTAAAGATCCTAAAAAGAATTTCAAGAACTAATCAAGAATAAAACATGAGGTTCTTCACTAGCACACGACTTGAGGTTTATAACCTATCGTATTGACATATTCTGTGCCCATTCCAGTTAAAGTTGGATTTGCATAGGAGTTCTGAAAGTTCTCAATTGGTTGCATAACAACTTGGAAGCAATGGCAGGCCCTGTACTGCCATGTGGCAAGAAGTTAAGATTGCATAAGTTCAGTCCATATGAGTTTGGATTTGTCATTATCCTTGTCTTGTGACTATGGTTTTGACGATTCACATGGATAAGAACACATACACCATAAAATCTAAGGGTCATAAGGTTTCTCTCCGATTCATGAAAATGATGGTGAGGAAACACTTCCACCAAGTAGATTTGAAGCAGATGGCAAAAGGTCTAAACAATTGAGACTATGATTACTGCATCCCTTTTCATAGTTCTGAAATTGTTTAGACACACATGCATGCTATCTAAGGAAAGGTGTATGATTTTGATAAAGTTTTATCAAATCATCTCGTATCAGAAATCTGAACTTTGGTAAGAAAGTCAATAAAGTATTGATTTCTAGAAGTCCAGCTGATTTCTGAGTACATGTCAAAGCCAGTGGGAGCATAAGTGTTATGCTAATAATCATCATGTTAGTGGGAGCATGATAATTATTGTTAGTGTTGCAAGTTAGCAATGTTAATTATAGAAAACAAAAGTTTCAATTCGTGAGGCTTCAGGGATTGAAAAAGTTGTTTTGCTATAATTAAGGGAGAGGATATACTTCATTTCAGTTCTAAAGGCTTAGATTGAGACCTTAATCATCTTTAGTCAAGAATATATATATGAATTTCATGTTGGATTGGTTCAACTTAAGGAAATTCTATATATTGCGTTCTCAAAATTCGATTATGATTACGACATCCCTCTTCATAGTCAAATTTTGAAAACATGGCAAATAAAAATATTATAGCAAAAGACTGGTCTAGAATCATGTCTTTATGTGAGACATCATGAATCGTGTACCATTTGCTTTGGGTACAGGATCGATTGCATGTGCTATAATATTTGTCATTTCTAAATTTTTCCAAATGCCCAGAGGCATTAAGAAGGGAAAAGGTCTAGAATTGGATATGACTAAAATGATTAAGCAATTGTCGAGGACAATCTGAGGTTTACCAAAGATTGGTTGCTAAGGGACAGTTGGAAGTATAGTGCTAATTTTGGAAGGACCATATTGACATATTCTGAAAAGAGGCATCTCTTATTCAGAAGTGATAGTCAAAATGAGAATATGGAGTTGTCTCCATAGGTGGAAGTTATATGTGTAAGATTAGAAAACTTAATGCAAGAAGCATGTCCAAAGCAATGTACTTTGAATATGAGACTTAGTTTCCATGGAGTTGATCTCCATTGGAATACCTTATAATGACTGTTGACAAGTCTTTGTGACTTTGTACATATTCATTACAGGAGGGTCAGTGCATATAAGTTTAAAATCTAAACAAATTTCGATAAATGATAGGAATTTGAAATTCTCACATTTTTCGATAAGGATTTGGGAGTGTGAAATTAGAATCATTGAAATTATGTTCAATTGGTTTATTTCACAAAGTAAGGATCATAGACAAACATAGAGTGCATACTTGGTGTATGGCAAAGCTATTGTTTAAGAAAAACATAGTGTACATGCTTGGAGCATGGGACAACTAGTGTTTTTAATTCAAGTATAAAGTTGATAAAACCGAAACAATGAATAATGAGTAATCAGTATGGTGATAAATAAAAGTGTTTATTTATATTCATAGGGTTTGATACCATATTTGATTCATTTATTCTTGTGTTTCACTTTGCATGTTTTGACTTCCAGAATAACTAAGTCGCTCTTCCTGAATGATTAAGTTATTCAAACCATCCACACTCGGTCATATGTTGGAAGTAGATATGAATCAAGACTGTCATGGGTTGGTTTGTAGAGGTCCAAGTTGGTGGACAAAGTGGTGCTACAACACTCATGAGTGCTCATAAGTTCTGAGTATTGGATTCAACCCGCGCTCATTTGAATCACTTCATGGATTTTATCACGAGTGATCATGAGACGATAATATCTTATATTCTTCAAACCTAGAGATATGAGTTGTTACTATGAGTTGGTTATACATTGATTGCACGAAAATGCATTTGGTAACTCGATGTTATAAAACGTGCATTTGTGTATGATTCAACAAGTAGTAGAACAAGCCATATGAGTCGAAGTTTATCCATTCCTTTTACCTTCGGGATAAAAGCGATATATGTGGGCCCCTCGATGATTTAGCGATGACACATGTGAGTGCTTGGCCAAGCCATGACTGATTTGATTTGTTCAATCGGTCAGTCATCATAAATCGAAAATCGGGAAACAACAAATGGATAGAGAGAATGATTATAATCCATGTCTCAGTCCATATGATATCTAGAATGGAGGAATATATGATCCCTTATCTAATGGACAAGTCATTGACAAGGTCAGAGTTCGACAGCGGCTTTAAGAGCTACGATTGCCAGTTAGGTTTTGAAGTCATACTCAATAATAGTTTTAGACTTATCCAAGTGGGAGACTGTTAGATTAATGTCTAAGTCCATAACTATATTTGGTATGTACTTGACCCGACCCGGCATGGTCCATTTGGGTTGCACTTCACCGACACAATTTATATGGATAGTCTTTTGAGAATAGTATATTTATGATTTATATTAATATATTATAAGTTCTAATAGATTAATATGGAATCATATTATTTAATTAGTATTGATCAAGAATTAATTTAGAATTAATTAAGTGATCAAAAAGAACTAATTAAATATGGACTCTTATATATATGGAATGGGCCAAGTTCATTTAGGTTGGGCTAAGCTTTCATGGATGGTCCATGGAGCTTTTAACCCATGGATCCTATGTAAATGAAAGGTCATGGGTATTAGGGTTTACATGGATGTAACCCTAATCCTCCATAATATATAAAGGGGTCCTTGGCTCACAAAATTGGCACAAGTGTGTGAAAATAAGAGTGGGCCGATTTTAGTGTGCATACATATTCTCTCAAGTTCTTCCAAGGTGTTTTGGTGATTTGTGATTCCATTTTAGGCTTCCACACTATTGGGGCTAAGCTCTTAAAGCTTGAAGACATCAAGCTACATCAAAAGGTATGTCATCTAACTAGAACTTTGTAGTATAGGTGCTTCATAATATGCTAGTTAGGATGAAACCTTGGAATAGTTAATATTTGCATGTATAATAGAGAAAACATAGATCCAAGGTTTATAGGGTTGCATGTACACCATAGGAGTGTTAGAATGCCCATAACCCAACAGTGGTATCAGAGCCATGGGTTGTTTTCTGTTATATTGATGCAAATGTTTTATTTTCAAGTTGAAAAAAAAAGGAAAAAAAACATGACGTTTGTCAAATTTTAAGATAATTACTTGTTTTGTGAAAAACGAATTATTTGTAAAATTTGAATCATTTGTTATATGAGTTGAATTAGGTCAAATTTAGTAAAAGATAAAATGATATGATTATTTTATTAGTTTTAAAAGTTTGATCTAAATGTTTTAAGGAGTTACATATTTTGTCATAAAATTTTGGAGCTCAAAAGTTTTTTTAAAGTTGTGATCTTAAGGGTTTTTGAAACTTCCATAAGTTATGGATATGAAAGTTTTTTTTAAAAAAAAATTTTGATTCAAAGTTTTATAGAGTTACAAAATTTGGTGTTAATGTTTTAAAGAATTCCATAACTTGTTCTTAAGTTATGGAACATGGAAAGTTTCATCATAAAACACCATTAATTCCATAAGTTATGGAATCCAAAGGGTCTTGGCCCTGTACAATCATCCTTAAGTCACATCCCTTCACCTTATTTCCAGCCTCCATTACCTAGAACGTTTCTTGCATAACCCTATCCCCTCTATTGCTTTTTGAGTGTGTTTTGGTGTGTTCTAAAGGAAGAACAAGGTGGTGGTGAATCTTGGAAGCTAAGGCAAGCTTGGATCTAGAAGTCTTTCATCATTCTCCATCTCTAGAGGGTAAAAAGTTCCCACCTTGATGGATTATTTGATAGATCTAGCTTACATGTTGATATTATGAGCTTTTGTCCCAAAATAATGACTTTCTTGTGCATGACATAATAGATGACATTTGGGTTGTCCTTTTGGACATTTTTCCAAGTCTAAAGTCATAAAAATATGATCTTGGTCCCATAGTTGTCCCCATGCATGTCATTAAGAGCTTAAATGGTTAAGAGAAGTTATGGTTTTGTTGTTGGGTTTGATTTAGACATGTAGAACCATAAAGTTGGAAACTTTATGGTTTGGAAAGACTTTTGGGGCTAAGACTGAGGTTTGGACGTTGTGGCTTAATGAATTAAGCCCTTACGTGGAAGTTCGATAACCACCACATATATTTCGCCTAATAGGATTTATGATGGGCGTACGCCAAGGGAAGCCCTGATCTGGAACGCAAGTACGTTAGGTGTACTCAGTTTGGGTTGACTTTCTTGACCGTTTGACTTTTGTCCATTTGACCTAGTATGACCCAAAGGGGTATTTTGGGTAATTCAGATTATGTTTGAGATTTGGTCATTTTGATGATTAGGTGTTAGATTGAGCTGAGATTCGGAGTCAGGACCTTATCAGCTAGTGTTTAGACCGTGAGGTGAGTTTTCCTCACTATACTTGCGGGTCGAAGGCACCAAGGCCGACCCTTTGGATTTGATATCCTGTTATGTGATAGTATGTTATCATGTTGTAGTGATCTGTTAGATCGGTATCCTGATATATAGGATAATGTTATGCTTAGTGATATGTAGATCTGACTGACAGTGTGTAGACTGTTTATATGATTATCTGTTATATATGCACATATTTGTTGTTGGTTGAGGCTTTATTTCTACGTGCGTGAGCCAACAGACCGGGGGCATTCCAACCCGATGGTTGATTGGGCCCGAGGGTATTCCATCCCAAGGATGACAAGACCCGTTGTAGATTGACATTTCAACCCGATGGTTGCCTGGGGTATTCCAACCTGATGGTTGACTGGACCCATAGTATATTGGCATTCCAACCCGATGGTTGATTGGGCCTGGGGGTATTCCAACCCAAGGGTTGATTGGACCCGACATGTTGTATTGTATATGTTATTTGTTTGTGTGTTGGTACTTTGGGGGATCTCACTAAGAGTTGACTTACAGTTTTGGGTTATGTTTCAGGTACTTCGGATGACCGCGGGAAGGCGAAGGAGTGACTGTACACATTCTCATGTTTATGACTCATGATTTTGGGAGAATGTGATGTTGAAAATGTTTTGAAAACTATGTTTGTAAACAATTTGTGAAATTGAGTTTGTTTTAAAAAGCTTAAATTTCTTGTGATTTTTATGGGTGTTACAATTAAGCAAGATTCAAATTGAAGATATCATCAAAATAGTAGAAGATTTCTGAAGATTTAGTCATTCATGTCGTGAATTATCCTTCGCGCCGCGATTTATGTGTTGGATTAATGTCTAAGTCCATAACTATATTTGGTATGTACTTGACCCGACCCGGCATGGTCCATTTGGGTTGCACTTCACCGACACAATTTATATGGATAGTCTTTTGAGAATAGTATATTTATGATTTATATTAATATATTATAAGTTCTAATAGATTAATATGGAATCATATTATTTAATTAGTATTGATCAAGAATAATTTAGAATTAATTAAGTGATCAAAAAGAACTAATTAAATATGGACTCTTATATATATGGAATGGGCGAAGTTCATTTAGGTTGGGCTAAGCTTTCATGGATGGTCCATGGAGCTTTTAACCCATGGATCCTATGTAAATGAAAGGTCATGGGTATTAGGGTTTACATGGATGTAACCCTAATCCTCCATAATATATAAAGGGGTCCTTGGCTCACAAAATTGGCACAAGTGTGTGAAAATAAGAGTGGGCCGATTTTAGTGTGCATACATATTCTCTCAAGTTCTTCCAAGGTGTTTTGGTGATTTGTGATTCCATTTTAGGCTTCCACACTATTGGGGCTAAGCTCTTAAAGCTTGAAGACATCAAGCTACATCAAAAGGTATGTCATCTAACTAGAACTTTGTAGTATAGGTGCTTCATAATATGCTAGTTAGGATGAAACCTTGGAATAGTTAATATTTGCATGTATAATAGAGAAAACATAGATCCAAGGTTTATAGGGTTGCATGTACACCATAGGAGTGTTAGAATGCCCATAACCCAACATTATATAGGTCTAAAAAAGATATAAATTTAGATGATTTTTGGAAAATCAGAGAGGTTAAAAGATCTGAAGAGTTTTCAAAGCAGAAAAGAAGGTCTGGGAAGAAAGGGAATGTCCAAAACCCTAGAAGAAGAAAAGAATTAAAGATTTATCCAGTTAAAGTTCTAAAGAATTTTGGTTTGCATTATATATATATATATATATATATATATATATATATATATATATATATATATATATATATATATATATATATTTGTTCTTTTTATCTTTTTGGTTATGATTATGGGCGAAGACCCTAAACTTTCTTTTAGATGTAGATGACCCAAGATTGATTATGTTTTAATTCATTGAAAAGAGTTTGATAATATTCAGTTTATTATGTTAATGTTTAACTAAAGATCCATGAGTGTTGATAATGATTTTGTTATGTTTATGTACCCGAGTGCATGATTTATGATTTGGTTCATATTATGTATCTTGAATCACATTATTTATTAACTTTTTCCAAGCTGAAAAACCGAGTCAAAAGCATAGACAATTATGACTAGTGGATTAATACACTAAGTTAACCATAATAGAATTGATATTAATATTTGTGATTAATCCAATAACTTGGACAATTTGAGAAGTCGCCATTAACCATGAGATAATCATACATGTTAAGTCATTATATAATATGAATGAATAGATTGAGTCTAGGAAAGCTATCATTGCTGGTAGATAACTTAGAATCATAGGTTAATGATATTAGCATTGAGTTAATCACTTTTAGGAATTAATGAATGTCTATTAAGTTCCATTTTACTTTAATGAATTAAACATAATCATGAGGAGATTCGAATTCTCAACAAAAGTACTTTTATTTATTCAGTTTGACAAGTTTAGTATTTTGCTTATTTCATAATTACTCTGTTTCATTTATTTTAATCAGTACAGTTTGATTCTCGTTGAGTTCGACACCATTACTTACTTTAACTAATATTATATATGATCAAGTACATTGTCTGGTGCTAATAGTTAGTTTAGTTTGTTAGGAATTATAACTTTAAAACTAGATTTTTAGTTAGAATTAAGTTTATTTTACTATACTATATTTATAGTTAGAATTAATTTTATTTTATTAGACTATTTTCCACACATCAAGTTTTCCTAAGGAATGTAATTGTATTCATAAATTCCAAAAAGGGTAAAGATGCAACTATAGGCTTTATGGAATAAGATTTGGTTGATTTTATTTGTCTATTATTTTATTAACTGTATAAATATCTTCAAATAAAAAGGAAAGCGATTTGAGGGTTTTGGGTGGTGGGGCCCATAAGAAATTACACTTAAGTCATTGATAGAAAACAATTTCATTATTGTGGTTATCAAGAGTATAATAGGAAGAGAATGTTATTACACTCAAGGAAACTAATAACATGCTTTAAAGGAGAAGTACATGAGGAAGATATAAGCCAATCATATATGCCCTAGATTTTATTGGGGAACACTTAAGGAAAAAAATTGCTTTGTGTAAAGGGTGGTTGATAAGTGTAAGGGTAACATGACACCTACTACCAAAAGTTCATGGAAACAATCAAGGATGAAGCTAATCACTACACTTGTATCTACAATATGGCTAAACAATTTAGGTTATTGGTCGATATGCAAACCAATATGTGGTCATTATAAGGGACAAGCTTTTACTTGTAAAAGGTAGACATCACCGATATTCCATACAAGCATGAAGTACTTGCCATATGAGATATAACTAAACAAGGTGAATAAGTATTCAGCTAGAGAATTAGGTGAATCCATGTTATAAAATGGAAACTTGGGGGACATATATAGATTCAATTTTGATCCAATTAATGGTCGTGACATGTGGCATAAGTTTAAATGTCTAACTACACTATTTGCTCGAAATCATCATAAACATTTATGACTTTCTTGATCACCTTACAGATCATAAGTTGGTAATTTGTTGTTATTAATTTTGTGTTGTTAATGATATAGATAATTGTAACATGTAGTTGATTCCATAACAAGAGTTGCAACTCCAAGACTTGTAAGGGGAAAGTGGGGGATCAGATGATCAATGTAAAGGTCAAGAGTAGTGAGGGGGTGGAGTTGCAATATGAGATGGTGAAATGGTGTTAAACTTAGGTTTTGTTATATTACTTGGTAATCAATGATAATTTTATCTTTTTATGGTATTTGAATTATGTTTTGGTAATTTTCTCGGACATACAGTAGTTTGGTTGTTTTCTTATGACAGTGGCTAGCTGGAACAATTGCCTAATTTTAGGCGTAATTGTTATATCAATGATGAGAAAAAAATTGTTGCATATTTGTTTAATTGGTAAAATATGCATGTTCTTGATTGGTTTTCTATCGTTGTAATTTGTTTAATTGGCATGACGGATAAAATTATATAACAACCATCCCCAAAATAATTACATGCACATCGTTTGACCAATTATATGGAATATGTTTTTTGTTGACGTACTTTGTCTAAATATTAGATTATTTCATGTAGCCAAAAGTAATGACAATATATATACTATTTTCCATTTTACCAAATTTCTAACATCATCGATTTTGTCTAACATTGTTACCGATTCATTTTTCTAATTCGTTCATTTATGCTAAAAAAAGGTGTCTATAATAGTACCATTATTGACCGGTCCAAGTTAAATGACCATTAAATAGCTACACTTCTTTTTGCAATGCTTCTTATGCCTAACATTTGTGTATTTCATGTTCCCTAAGATTCATGCACATTATATGCACATCACCGTATTTAATACATTTCTTTCATTTACATCACAAAAAATATATGCAAATTTCGTTCACATTATATGGATATCACCATTTATACCATTTCATGTACCCAAAATGCTTTCATTTATCGAGAAACAAAGTACAAACCATTACAACACTCAAGTTTTGTAACCAAAAGACCCTACCATTTAGATTAGGCAGATCGAAGATAACCGAACCCCGAACAAATTGACCGACATGGTTCTAAATTTGGGTGGAATATGTCGTTTTTAACGGGTTTTGGTGTATGTAAATTTGGGTATTTGGTTAACCCGATAATATATTAGTTTGGGTATAGGATATACTTAAATGATTTCGGGTATACCCGAATACTCGATTAGTTTCAAAAATGAAAATATCCATTGGGTATTGCCCATCATCCATGCGTCTATTTTTCTCTCATTTTTCTTCTACTTCATCACACCCGAATGAAAAATAGAATTCTTCGTTCCTTCTTCTTCCAACTCTAACCCCTTATTCCAAGTTCCAACTCTAACCCTACCTTTATCTTTCTCTTTTCAGTTAGAGCATATTGTCACCACCAACACAAAATAAACAGCAGGTTATCACCACCAACATGATAACAAATCTTTTATAAATGAAATTTAGGGGGTTTCATAACTTGACTTCTATGTGTGTGTGTATTCCAAGGGTGTGAAGTGTCAATAAAGGGTTTTTAATTGGTGAGCTTGTTCTTTGGTCCACTTCCAATTCATAAACTCAAAAAACAAGCGATTTAAAATAGTGTTTAGTTTAAATTAGAAGAAACCCACTTCAATAAGTATATGCAATTAAACCCTGATCTTTAATACAAAAATTGGGATTCGTAGAGATTAAACTTAAAGATTATAGCTTACGCATATCAACTATGTTATATGTTTTTTTTTAAATGAAAATATAACAAGTTTTTTTAGGTAATACCCGATATATTTGAACTCGAATTCGTACATGATATACTTAAACCCGGATAACTGAATTTCAATGCAAGGTCGGTTATCGATTATGTTTTTTATTTGAAAAACCTAGACTACCCGAAAGTTATACTTGATCAATTCTAAGGGTGATCATTTGGACTAGAACCAGTTTAACAAAAATAAGTGGACCGTGGATCGGACCTATGAAGGCAGGATGCTTATCGGGTCCAGTCTGGGCCAAGTTTTTTGGTTTTTGTACTCGTTGGACCGGTACAACTTTAAATGCATATGATACAAGTCGTTGAAGCCCTATGAAAAGTTAGTTTTTGATGTTAAAGTTAATTTATCTATTACGAGGCTTAAGATGAATACATTTTTTTTGGGTTTGAATGTTCGTTTTAGAGAAAAAAAATTATGATTACTTAAACTGCATGCCAAAACGACTTGAAACGAATGATATATGCATGTTTTAAAGTTTTAACAGGAACAGAAAAAAAAGTTGAAAAGCCAAAAAATTACGGCTTTGATATCCCGACTTCGGGGGACAGTAAGTAATTGAATATAAAACCAAAAGCGAAAAAATTGTAGTCTAAAATCATGTACAAACTCTAAACTACACGTTGGAAAAAACCGCACACCCAAACGACCTCAAATGTACAAACTCTAAACTACACGTTGGAAAAAACCGCACACCCGTACGACCTCAAATGAATGAGATATGCATATTTTAAAATTTCATAGAATACAAAATACAAAAAAATAGTTGAACAACTGAAAGATTCATGTTTGATATCTTGATTTCAGGGGTTGTAAGTCATTGAAGATTAAACCAAAACGATAAATTTATAGTCAAAAATCATGTACAAACACTAAACTACACGATGGATAAAACCGCATGTCAAAACAAATTGAAACGAATGATATATGCATGTTTTAATTTTTCACATAATAAAAAATATAAAAAAGTAGCTAAAAAGCTGAAAAATTCCAGCTTTGATATCCCGACTTTAAGGATTGTAAGTCATTGAATATAAAACCAAAAAAAACAACAAAAAACAAAAGTAGAGTCTAAGGTGTTGTTTATTTTTTTGAAGCAACAATTCATGAAGTCTGCAGACCACCTCTGCAACCCTCTACATCAGCAAAAGAGGTGGTGTAACATCCCAAAAGGAGGTATAACTTCTCGGACCTTAAACTTTTTTTATATATGTCAAGATTAGTCCTTATTATGTAAAAGGTGACATTTGAGTACGCGCAGCGTACTCATGCACTCAGCGTTGTCGCGGAGGCCACCTAGTACGTTGGGCGTTACCAAAGGGTACGCTGGTGTACTAGGCTCAATGAGAAACCCTAATATTTTCTTGTGTCCCTATTTAAGGAATATGATGGCCTCATTTCTAGCCACCATTATTACCTTCCAACCTCCCCTAAACCCTAATCTCGTTTCTCTAGCATGTGTGAGTGTTTGTGACTCATTTGAGTGTCCTTATGAAGCTTTTGGTGAAGAAGAAGCCTTGAAGGAAGGATAGTTGGTGCTTCTAGCTCTTGGATCTGAGTTTTACTTCAGTTGGTGCATCTTACAGAGGTATCAAGTTTAAAACTTGTTCATTGTTTGTCCTAGTTCTTGTTTTGGGTCCTTTTTAGGGTTTTATGTCCAAAGTATGGAACTTTGTGAGTTGGATGAACTCCAGAGTTATTCTTCTGTCCTTTTAGGTGTATTAGAGTGTCTTGATCTATAAAAATGAGTGCTTGGACGTCTAGATCTCTCCATGCATGAGTTGTATGGTCTTTTGTGTTGAGAAAGTTAGAGTTTTTGGGTTTGGGTCTTGACTAGCCTTGCAAAGGCTTAAAGTTAGCAACTTTATAATATAAGAGGCCTTATTTAGCTCAGATCTATAGTTGGAATACTTATCTTAACGGATTAAGACCAAGAGAAGTGGGAAATAGGAGTCTGAGGAGTACGCCGTGCGTACTCCCAGCTACGCGCATCGTAGAGTTGAAAACCCCCGTCGCATGCTTAGCCAACAGTACGCCCAACATAGGTAGTTGTACGCCCAACGTACGCGTTGGGTGTTGACTTTTGTCGACTTTTGAGTTTTGGGTCAATTGTGGACTTTTGACCAAGGAGAGGCAAAATCGTCTTTTTACCTTTATGAGATTTATTTAAGAGGCTTGGTCTAGCATTACGAGGTTATTAATATTATTTATTAGTTAGAGTTATATATGACATATTTTAGGTTGAGTCAAGATCGGCAGTTCGGGTGCGAGGTTTATTTGCTTTTCTACGTGAGGTGAGTCTTCTCACTATACCTACATGTGTGGTAATTTATGTGTGACCGGAGGGTCTTATTCGTGTTATTGACTGGAGGGTCTTAATTGCTATATATGTGCATTTTGTCTTTGTGACTTATGTTGTTATATTATTCTGTGTATATATATATATATTGAGTTATGACTGGATTGTCCATACCGAGATGTGATACTGGAGGGTCTTCACTGACACACATGACCGGAGGGTCCCTATTGAGATATAGCCATGAGAGGCTAATTATTTCTATATGTGGTATTTTGAGTAACTCACTAAGCTTCGTGCTTACAATGTTGATTTAAATGTGTTTTAGGTACATCTCTGGATCGCGGGAATACAGCTGCATGATTGTACACACTCGTCTGTTAATGAGGATATATGTGGATTTTGGGATACTCTGACTTTGTTTTATGATGTTATGTATTTGACATTTATATTTGACATGAGTTGGTGTTAAAACTATGGTTTTGGGGAATTTAAAAATGAAAATTTTGTTTGAAAATTTGAGCTGTTACAGGTGGACCAAACGATTGCATACTGTAATAAGAAGCGTGTTTGTTTTTTAACATCTGCATGCTGCTGTAGATATTAAAAAATAAAATAAACTGATTTTATATAACGAAAATAGTTTTTTAATACCGGAAATTTAATAATGTATGACATTTCAGCAAGAATTTATGATATTTCAGCAAACAAATAATGATATTTCAGCAAAAAAATTATCATTATTCAATATAAAAAAAACGAAAAAAAATCATTTAGCAAGAATAAACCCAAAAAAAAAACGAAAAAAAAGAAGGTGAAACAAGAATTCAACAAGATTGCAAAAACATAATCAATTTTCATCAAAATTTCAGCAAGAAAAAAAAAAGAAGAGGTTGAAAGAGACAATACAGGTACTGCCCCAAACAGAACGCGCACAAAGGTTTTTTACTCCGAAGACTTCTAAAAAATAAACAACTGCGAGATGAAAAGTGTTACACGTGTGACATCCCCTAATTTCTCGGCCAGAAAAGACCGATTTAATTTATGCTTTTTAAAATAAAATCAGAGAAACATGATAAAAGTTTGTCAAAACCTTTCTTTAAGAAATATATAATTTCCTTTTATATCAAAACCTCGGGATGTCATGTTCCGATACAGATCAAAAACATAAACAAGACATTATAAGCCTTACAACAGTTATTTATAACTACTGGCCTATAATCCAAAATCACTCATCATCATCATCCGACTATGCTCGGGGTCCACTACCTATAGTCATAAAAAGCTGAGTGGGTCAGGCTTGGAAGCCTGGTGAGCATATAGGGTTTTCAACCCACAATACATAAATTTATTATGTTTAAACATCAATCAGTCAACCAAATTTCCCCAACCCCATTATCTTATTAATTTCTTAAGGGTTTACCCTAAGATTCAACTATCACTCCTTCCTAAGGATTCATCCTAAGGAATAGGCACGAAGTCACATCGTCACCTGGGTTTATACAATAGGCACTAAGTCCATAACTCTTATTTATCGACAATATTATTGACAGTATTCACCCCTGTCATACATGTCAATGGGTTTTTAGAGTACACCTTATGAACATATAGTTCACCCACCTACAGGTTGCAAGCCTGCTAGTGTTCCACAGACCATCTAGAATAGTCCATGGTTGTCATCCATACTCTGTGAATGACGGGGGTCACCGTTTGGGTAAGGGCTTTTCTCATATTTCACCACTCACCCTCAACTTATGATCAATATTATTGATCATCTCTTTTATCCAACTCACCTTTCATCACACACCCATTATTTCATCTACCCATGTTTTACCCAACATTTTTGTAGATAAAAATACATATACAGTTTAAATTATTTAAAAATATGTATAAATCACACCTTTAACATCCAACTCAAATAAACAAACAATAAATATTCACACAGCACGTATTTTATATAAAATACTTCATATTTATGTGTAAGGTGAAAGTAACTACACACTCACCTGATTTAATGAAAATCGGGCAGCAATTCGTTTCCTAAAACGATCTTTTCTAATAAAATCGGGAGTTTTATTGAGAAACCGGGCTCTGCGAAGGGTCGGGCTTCGAAACCGAAAAGATAAATTTTCCGGGCTTCTCGGGCACTTCGTGGCGTATTGCGGGGGTTATAATCGATACCGGGGCTTCGGGGAATGTTAAGATGAAGAAAATATGGAAAAGGGGCTAAAAATGGCAATTTCTTAAAAATATCCGAGAAGGCTCGCAGCCTTCTATTTATAGGGAGGAGCTTCTGATCGGACGGCTGAGAAGCCTCCAGGTGGCGAAGATCCGAGGCTCGCAGGGGAGGGCTCGCACGAGGGCTGCGCGTGCGAAGTGGCTGCTGGCCTCTTGTGATTGGACTGAAGCCTAGGTCCGAAGTAGGGGCATCTGTGGCATGATGCGAAGGTTCGGACATGTGCTAGAGGGTACGTGTCGCCTTCTCAGTGGACCACTTCGGATCAGCTCAGGAGCTCGGATGACTCAGCAGCTCGGACACGTGGCTCGCATGACTCACCAATTTCGGACACGTGGCACGTTCTAAGCGAGGGTGACGTGGCAAAAACGTGACTATGCGAATTTTCTCGATTTTTGTGCAAAAACTTCTACAATCCATAATTTTCGCATATGAGCTCCGTTTTTGACGTTCTTTATATGCACGCGTAGGTAAAATTACGCTCTACAACTTCCGTTTAGACTTCGTCGGCTAATTTTGACTTTAATTTTTATATTATTATTTTTAACAGACCGGGACAGGAAATCCGTTAAAAATTCATAACTTCTTCATCCGACGTCCTTTTTCGTCAGACTTTTTACCGTTGTGCTACTATTTACGAGACCTTCGATTCTCGTTTAGGTTGTGTCGGCTAAAAATCACTCGATCTAAAATTCGAGTTTTTAGCTGTCTACTGCTAAGCTGAAACTTCGAAAAATCATAACTTACTCATACGAAGTCAGATTTGGGTGTTCTTTTTATATCTACTCTCGGTTTAACGAACACTACGAGTTTCGTTTAGATTACTAAGGCTAAAAAGTAGTTTATCGAAAACTCACTTTTTACGACATTCAGCACCGAGCCGGTTTTGTCGTGAAACTTCGACAGGTCATAACTTCTTCGTTATAACTCGGATTTCGGCATTCTTTATATATCCGTAATCCTTGTCACGACCACTACAACTTTCTTAATAGATATCTACTTTATCTAAAATTTATTTTCGACGCTCATTTTTATTCTTAATTAATTAACTCCTAGTAATTAAGCATAAAACACATAAAACACATAAAATTCACATAATTCCTTTTTCATTTCTTCAAAATGAGTTACACAGGTTAACCTAGACTATCACCTTAATATTAATGCCTAGGCTAGAAACACGAGTGTTACAACACGTGTGTTGCGTCGCACAACAATAAGAGGTCTGAAGAGTTTTTGTTACAAAAAAACAAACACCTAACTCATGTACAAACACTAAGCTACACACCCAATAAAAATTACATGCTAATCCGACTTTGAACGAATGAAATGCATGTTTTAATTTTTTCACAGAATACAAAATACAAAAAACTGAAAATCTAGTATAACTTTAAAATAAATAATACCTCCTTTAAATTTTCAGTCCAAACCGGTTTTTGGACGGGCCTAATTTTATACACAAGCCTTTTTTGCATGATACAAAGAACCGAGAACCAACTTTATCTAATAAATTGATCCAAGTTCGGTCCCGGTCCATGTCCAATTTCTGATCCGATCCGATCTAGTCTATAGATCCAAATACTCACCTCTAATTTAGATCACAAAACACATGAAAACATCACAAACATAAAGAGAACACAAAAAATGAACAACAAACATTACTCAAAAGAAAGAGAACACAAAAAATGAAAGAAAACCCAACCAATATAGAATATGATTTCAATTTTGTTGTTGGACCTCAACAATCTTGGAATAATGTTGACATAAGGCAATTTGGCATATCGGCCCACCCAATGAAACTTCATCTTGATCCAAACCTTGAACATATTTGGAATCTTCTTATTTGTTGAGTTGAGGTTAGTCCATGATGTAACATGATCGCCTCGCTTACAAATAACCAAAGTTGTATCGGAAAAGTTGAATCTCAAATCCAATACCCGGCCCATGTGGGATGGAGCGGGTCAATGGGATGTATCATATATACCCGGCGAGACTGATACGTGAACTCTCACGCAAGAAAACCAAGAATGGAAGACACACCGGCAACCAACATCGGCGGAGACGCTCAACAGGAAATGATCGCAGCATTCTCAGAGATAACTTCTGCTACCAAAGAAGAAGCATCCTTCTTCCTCGAATCGCACAACTTCGATCTCGATTCCGCCGTCTCTACCTTCTTCGAAACCGCTGCCGCCGTAGATGAGGCTCCTGTGTCTGCCTTACCTGGCCGAAACCCTAACCGGCCTTCTGATACACATTCCCCTTCATTCTCTCCGTCGTCTTCTCCGTCTCGCTCCCGATCAGCCTCCCCACCTCCTGCTATTGGTTTACAAAATCCTTACAATCTACGATCTAGGAACACCGCTACGGATAAGAAGCCATCAGGTAGTCGGTCTACTGGACGCATACGGACTTTCTCAGATCTGAATCGACAGGGCGATGACTCCGGAAGTGACTCCGATGAGCCCCAGGAGTATTATACCGGTGGTGAAAAGAGGTAAATAATGTAGGGTTCATCCGTTTATTAGGTTTCCGTCCATGAGTTGATTGACAAGAAAATTAGTGCAAACAGTACAAGATCTCTTTGCTAATGTAATCCTTAGTACATTCAATTGGAGTTCCATATCATAATCTACATTTGATTCATATTAACGATGATGTATCATGCAGATTAACACATGATGATTGATCAGTTTCTTGACATTGGTTCTTTCACGATGATTCATATCAATTAGTATCTTGATTGTGCGCTACTTCAATAACGTTCAAATGCTTCATCGAAACACAAACAAATCCGATAATCTGACATTTATTAATGATTGCAGTGGAATGCTTGTTCAAGATCCATCAAAGGTGAATGATGTGGAATCATTGTTCAATCAAGCTCGACAAGCAGGAGCAGAAGAAGGAACACTCGAACAACTCCAACCATCTTCAAGCTCCAGAAGCTTTGCAGGAAGAGGAAGATTACTATCTGGAGAGACAACATCAGCCACTCCTCAAGTCTCTGAACCTGATGTTCATACTCACACCATCACTTTCTGGACCAATGGTTTCACTGTTAACGATGGTCCTTTGAGAAGACTCGATGATCCCCAAAATGCATCTTTCTTGGAGGTACCATATTAAGTTAATAACTTCTCTTCCTTTTTCCCAATTCCCATTTTACCCTTACATGATGTGTTCTCTAATGTTCTTTAACAGAGCATAAGGAAGTCAGAATGTCCAGAGGAGCTTAGGCCTGCAAAAGGAAGAGCTCCTGTTCATGTCAGTCTTGTGAGGAAGCTTGAAGACTTCCCTGTTAGTAATCTTTCCTAATTCTTCATTTCTTTTACAAAACTCTCTTCTTGAATACATTCTCACATACATGGATCTTCATGTTCATACACAGGTTCAGAAACACCGCCACACTGCGTTTGTGGGTGTGGGTAGAACCCTAGGCACCACCACCACCACCACCACTTCATCAGAACACGCCACCATTACACCGCCGCCTGCCACCATGCCTGCCACCGCTGCACCAACCCCACTGGCGGGGCTAGTGGTGGATGACGCACTACCTTCAACCTCTATTCAACTGAGATTGGGCGATGGGACCCGTATGGTTTCTAGATTCAATTTCCACCACACGATTGGTGATATCCGATCTTTCATTGATGCATCAAGGCCTGGAGGATCTAGGGTTTATCAGCTTTTGACAATGGGGTTCCCGCCAAAGCAGCTTAATGATTTGAATCAGACGATTGAAGGGGCTGGGTTAGCGAATTCGGTTGTGATACAGAAACTCTAGTGTGAGGTAACAAGTTGTTTGCTGAATTACTACTTTAGATTTGTTCTTTGTTTGTTTTTCATATAATACATGAAGTGAAACAATTGGGTTATTTTGGCTCTTGATATTGGATTGTTACATGATTGATTATATTGTGGTTGTTGTGTTTGTAGGAATAAAATTACGTGGTAAAAATATACAAAAATACGTTTTTTTGAAAACATTGAACTCGTGTATATTTTGAAACTAATACATGTTGGATATCCGCTAATTGCATTTCAAAGGTTTTAAAATATAATGTTTGCTAAAGCTAGATCTGATCTTCCAACATAATAAAAATATGTGCATCCTCTTTTAAGGAATCAACTATTCACTTCTCATTTGCAGTACGTGAGACAAATAATGTATTGTGAGTACACAGGTTTTATGACACAATAAGGGCAACATGTTTATCAAAAACATTTTTCAACAACTATATCAATGCCATAACATACAAAAATCCCACGTCAAACTTGCAATTATCTTAAAAGCAAGAAAACCAGTCAACATCGATTTTTTTATGAGCCACTCGAAAGATCATAATGTACCTCAAGGTAGAATATCTGGTACTTCGCTTCCAATGTTTACTACATTGTCCGAAGCTTGTTCCCAAGCCACAATCCTTTGTTTGAATCCCACATTGGAACAAAGTGTCTAGATAATTCCAATGCAAACGACCATTCAATACAATAAACTTAGGATGAGCATACGACCCGTGGGACCGGATCGGACCGGAAAAAACCGGGACCGGACCCGGACCGAACCGGATTATCATATTAGTGGGCCGGTTTTCGGGTTTGGTTTTTATCAATAACCGGGTTTCGGATTTGGACCGGACCGTACCCGAATTAAAGGATTTAACCCGGACCAGAAAACCAAAAGTTGTTTTTTTTTTTTTTTTTTTTTTTTTTTTTTATCGACAAACAGTAAACAAAAATTACCAAAGTAAAAAAAATGTTATCCGATTGAATTGATTCGGCCCCTCCTGTGGATCACATTATCTTGTCAATTTTTTTTTGTTTCGGCCTCTTCTCTTGATCGCATTATGATGTATTTTTTTTTCTTGAAAAACCAAAAGTTATTTCCTAGTACAAATTTTTTTAATAAAAATAGTACAGTTCTTTGAAAAAAATAATGCAGTATTTTTTAATAAAAATAATGTTGTTAAGTGCAAATTTTTTATAAAAATAGTGCAGTTTTGTTTTATAAAAATATGGCAGTTTTTTTTTTTTTAAATAGTGATGTTAAGTGCAGATTTTTTTTACATAAAAATAGTGTAGTTTTTTTAATAACGTTTGTATTTGTTTGCATACACCTCATTTGCGCGTATTCTAATTAGAGTCTCGCAGTGTACTGTTGTATTCATCTTCTTTTATGTATTTTTTCAATCGAATTGTACAAACAACAAAGATACGAATGATGGATACACACTCATTTGTGTGTATTCTAATTAGAGTCCCGCAGTGTACCGCAGTGTACCGCAGAGTACCACACTCGATACCCATCATAGACAATAAGAGCCACCGCCTCAATATCCTCTTCTTGATCGCCTGCCTCTGCAGCTAATACATGCCCTACTATGCTCAAATAGGGTGTATCCTTGTCCTTAACCATCTCAGTCCCCACTGACAACCTGATCATGCTCTAACATTACCTCTCGACAGACATACTGCCCAAATACCCTGATGGAAGGTCGTCATCAATGCTAACCCGAAGGGTTTTACCCCCAAGCTCAGAAACCGAATTCTCAACACCTCTTATGTTTCCCACAGGAAACATAAATAATACCACCCAGGTCATAGAATGTGACATCTCCGCTATCGGCTGATTGCTCAACTCATGCCGCAATCCTCCATAAACGCCATCTCTACTCATCCTTGAGCCTTGCGACTTCATCTGACATCCCACCAAAAATACCTTGGAATCATCTCGACTTCCCTCACAAGGGATGCTTCGTTGAAACTCGTTCAACATGGACCTCTGGCCCCATACTCTTTCACATCTGATCTCGGACTAACCAATCACAACAGAATAACTGGTAAACCAGAAGCATTAACCGCCACGAGTCATGGTACTCGAACCATGTGGTCACCTCTCGATCTGCTATGAATCATGGTACCCGAACCATGTTATCTCTTCTCAATTGGCTACAATCATGGTACTCGAACCATGTCCTCTCTTCTCAATCCGCTACGAATCATGGTACTCGAACCATGTTCTCTCTTCTCAATCTGCTATGAATCTGGTACTCGAACCATGACATCACTTCTCGATCTGCTACAAATCATGGTACTCGAACCATGAAATCACCCCTCGATCTGCTACAAATCATGGTACTCGAACCATGAAATCACCTCTCGATCTGCTACTTAAAACCTCCGGAATGTTCCCTGTATCGAGTATGGGTCCTCTGCTTTCAGTAGTACGGGCTCATACTACCTGTCACATCTACCCATACTTTTTACACGGACCATCCCCGAGTTCCTAAGTAGCTGCTCAACCTTCTCGATCACCAATCCCGTCACGCGTGTTCGCTCCTCTGCGAAATGCTCTACTCTGTCAGCGTACTCATCTGACTAGGGTCACCCTTTCCTAGGCTCTTCCTAGGTTCTCACACTTCTCCGCCATCAGCTGCTGAAGAACTCCTTATGATGCCAGCCATCTACCTCCTGAATATTGTCATATTCACTTAGTAGGTGACTCCCATCATCAAGAGTTCCACAAAGCACGAAGCAAGCAGCATTCGGGCATCGAATAATCTCTACCAACATGTAAAACCACTCTAGGTTATTACCCACTTGCTCTCCTCATACTGAAAGGATATCACCGAACTCAAGCAACTTTACCCCACGCGGGCATCTGACTACTCTCTCAGTAGACTCTCAAATGCTCATCTAGGTATCTCTCCTAGATTTACTCCTCTACTCAGATCCCTCTCTAAAAGGATTCCTGCTGGATACTCATACTTAGCACATACTCGAAGGCACATCACATATAACAGTAACTGCTAGGCTAATGCATCACAAATCAGGCCACTCTAGTCCTAAAATATGAAATACCTAGCCTATCTCTAGCATGCATATCATATCACATAATATCTCATAACACATAATGTAAGGGTATTTTGGGAAATCACCGTTCGGGCACTGGCTGATCGTACACACTGCTCCGTTCTGATTTTCTCAAAAATCTTGTACTCTTTTAGAAAAATTGTTTCTTTTATGAAAATTTCCTCAAATCCTCAGTTTGAGTTCAGATACGCCTGAAGGTACATCCTAATCCCTCAAACCAAGGCTCTGATACCAACCTGTAACGACGTAAATTTTAAAACAATTTTTTATTTTTCAAACATAATAAAACTCATATAATATTCTCAAAATCTCAAGTATCAAATGTGATTACAATAAAACATATCTCAGAATCTCAACACATAATCTTCTGCCAGTGTGTACAAATCATGCCGACGCCTTCCCGCGATCCTCGCTGGTACTTGAAACACATATCACATAACACGGTAAGCATAAATGCTTACTGAGTTCCCCAAAATACCACATACAACACATAAGCCACTCGAGGCTATAACTCGGTATGACCCTCCGGTCAATGTGTCTCAGCGGGACCCTCCAGTCCCGTAGCTCGTTGGACCCTCCAGTCCGGTCTAGCTCGTTGGACCCTCCGGTCCGGTCTAAATCGTTGGACCCTCTGGTCCGGTCTAAATCGTTGGACCCTCTGGTCTGGTCTGTATAACACATAGCATACATATATCACAATGCACATAAACTCAAACATACACATAACACATAAGACCCTCCGGTCTGCACATAGTTACCACTCTAGGTAATGTATAGTGAGAGGACTCACCTCGGGTAATCTCGGAAAGTCTCGAACTCAAATCACTGATCTAGCCTCCGCCTAATCACATAAAGTAATTATCTCTAATTAATACGGCTCTCAAAGGCTAGACTAGTCCCTCCCTATACTCTATCAGAAGGGGAAAAGACCATTTTACCCCTCCAATGGTCCAATGTCCAAATGTTGACCAAACCCTAAAAGTCAACCCCAGTCAACGGTCCAATTTTGACCAGACTCATCGAGTGCACTCGGGTGACTCAGCGAGTCCATGCGTGTCCTCTGAATCCTCCTAAGGCCTCACTCGACTCGTCGAGTTAACCTTTTTCTCGACGGGTCACCACTGATCACGAATCGTGGTGCAACACAATCCGACTCGTCGAGTCCTTTCATGGACTCGACGAGTTTCTTCCATGAGAATGCTCAAACAACCTTCTGAAGTCGGATTTGTTTCTCTAACTTATAGATATGACCTTCTAACACCCAAAAGTCACGTAAAGGTCTGAACTTTACGTTCATGCATCGCACATATGGCTCTATTTGATGAAATAGCTCTAAAAATGGAGTCCTAGGCTTATTATTCTCATGTAACAACATAAAGCGTGGTTGTTGGGACACTCTGGACCTCTCAAGGTCCAGATCTAAAGTCTATTCCTCAATGGGACTTCACATGCTCCATATTCCAACTAAAGAAAGGGTAAAGAAACCCTAGATTCAAGAGATCTACTATATACACGAAAATAGGCATGGATTCATACCTCAACAGCAACCTTTGATGAAGTAATGGTAGGTCTGAGCTCCTCAATCAGCCTAGCTTGAATCCCCTCTCTCCTTCTTGCAAGAATGCACTAAAGGCGATGCAATTAGCTCCTTCCCTCGTTCTCTATGCTCTCTGGTTCGTTAGGGTTTCTCAAGTGGGCGTGTGGCCGCAATGAGGGCCATAAGGACCCTTAAATAGGGCACATGCCCGAAGATTTAGGGTTTCTGTCCACAGCGCGGACTCGTCGAGTCCATTCATTAATCCGAGTCATCAGTCGCGATCCTACTCGACGAGTTTAGGCGTCAACTCGTCGAGTCCCTCTCCTTGACTCAAAAATAAATGCTCAATTGATGATACCTGGAAATCCGGATGTTACAATTCTCCCCCATTTGAATTAGATTTCGCCCTCGAAATCGCTCCTCAACAACCTATAGATCTAATCCAAACCGAACAGCACCATCGAAAGGATCTCATACCACACAGCTATCTTCCTCTCTGGGCACCTGAATCCAAACAGGAACTCCTCCCTGGAAAAGGACAGACCCATCTGCCATTACGCTACCCCTTCTGACTCTCAAGAATCTGGAAACTCTAGTAGCCTGACACACAACCAGACCGCTCTCTCCAGATGTCACCCCGTTATTCGCTCCTCGAATAACAAACCTCGATAGCTCACTGTCCCTCTGATTCTCTGGTGGGGACCGATAAAAACAAGTCCATGCCCAAAACTGGCTACCGATCACTCGTCCCAGACATGATAAACAATCCAGATCATATACCAAGGAATGAAAAGATCACATCACACCAGGGACTCATCCACTGTACTGCAATCACAACCCTTCTGAACAACGAACCCTCAACACCTTGACCTCAGGCACGAAAATGATCATGCTTGTTCAGAAGCATCCTCCGACATCTGACAAACATAAACCTCAGCTCCCTTCTCAATATCCCTTTCAAGACTGAGCAACAGGTCATCTCCCGACCCAGCATTTGAACCTCCAAAGGTTACCCATTGCATGTACCAAAACGTCTCACTGACTTCCTTATCAATACAACTATCTCGGCCCAGTGCGACACACAAGTCGCGAAGTTCGCTTTACCTCAAGCGAATACGGAATTCGACTCACTCTCGACCTCTGCCGTCTACTACTCATTAGTTCCATGCAATTTGCGGTTTTCTCATACCAACGAATTGAACCACTCCGGTCTAAGACACCAGATGGAACAATACCCCCTTCCAAATGAAATGCATCTTTGAATCTGGAATCTCATTCTGCCTACTCAATACACCACTAGAATCGAACTCAACTCGAGAGTCTGGTCCGGCACAGAATTGGAACCACTCGTCCCAACGAACCACTCAAATCATGACTCATGACCCGCAACCCATGTGTTCCTCACTTATCCACTTCCCTTTGGTTGCGAGAACCACTACTCAGTTCAGAATATAACGACTCCCGACAAATATGGAGACCCTAGTCTCGCCCCTAGTTCGACCACCAGGCTCCCACAAACTCAAATATTAGGGCTACCCAAGCCTAAAACTCTTATGCGTCACGCTATGATCAGAGAGTACTTCATCACAACATTCCCTCGCTGACTAGTGAGTACTACGGCTTCCCGTAGCATCACCACAACCTCTCACTGAATAGTGAGTACTACGGCTCCCCGCAGCATCACAACAACCTCTCACTGAATAGTGAGTACTACGGCTCCCCGCAGCATCACAACAACCTCTCACTGAATAGTGAGTACTACGGCTCCCCGCAGCATCACAACAACCTCTCACTGAATAGTGAGTACTACGGCTCCCCGTAGTCTTACCGCCCTTGCTCTTACCACTTCACAATCTCATCCACAAGTCGACGCCACACTGTTATATTTAACTCATGCCCTGTGGACCAACCATAGGCGTACACACTTATCCAAATTATGCATTGCTATTTCTGACAACATCCGCCATAACAAAACACATTTCCCTGCTGCAATCTGCATTGTCGAATAATCCCGCTTGATGTCAATTAGCTGAAAGGGCTCCCACTGGAACCGTAGACACCTGATACACCACTCATCATCCCATAGCTCAAGTCTCAAAATAATCTAAAATTTAGAACATCATACTCGGATACCCCGAAATACTCCATCTCCCAAATTGAAACACGGAGAAATCGCCAACGGCTCAGAACATGAAGATGGCCCTCCGAAACTCTTTCCTCTATTGCTCAAAACCAAGTGAGATTACGCATGTCGTCCCAGAAATTGGCTGCCCGATCATCTCTTACCCTTTCCAAAGAGCATAGAATAATCTAATCATCGAACCAAAATTTCCCAATTGTCGAAGTATCCCTACTAACCAACCACCTCGAAAACTTCTTATCTACCACAAGGCCTCTGACCAACGGCCACCTGCCGTGCAGACACTCATCCTTTCTTGAACGCAGACAAAATGCATTAACTCCCTCTGCAACTCACCTCGACCACCAATAACCCGGTCTCACGAATCCATAGTGCATGACTCTATCCAGCTCCCTAACCGCTCTTGAACAAATCTCTGATCCTCTTGATAGAATACCCGGTTCTCCCCCACTCAGGGTTCGAACCATCACCGATTGGCACACCAAAAATCTATTCCACTTACTGTTTCCACCAGGAACATCACACTTACTCTTGGAAGGTACTACGCAATGCTCGGTGGTCTCCCTGATAGAGACCCCGCAACTCCAAATACCCCGAATCTTAGATGAAATCCTCAGAAACTTCTCATCATGATTGCCTCTAATCATACAGAATCTCATACCATCCCATTACTGGACATCTCAACTGTCCAGTAGTAACTCTGACTCTTAATCTGAAATAATGAACTATCATACTCCTCATTCTCGACTCCTCAACGAACGTTCCATCACGTGGGTTGTAATAAGGGCGGAGACCTCATTACCACACTTGATATCCATCATAGACAATAAGAGCCACCGCCCCAATATCCTCTTCTTGATTGTCTGCCTCTGTAGCTAATACATGCTCTACTATGCTCAAATAGGGTGTATCCTTGTCCTTAACCATCTCAGTCCCCACTGACAACCTGATCATGCTCTAACATTACCTCTCGGCAGACATACTGCCCAAATACCCTGATGGAAGGTTGTCATCAATGCTAACCCGCAGGGTTTTACCCCAAGCTCAGAAACCGAATTCTCAACACCTCTTATGTTTCCCACAGGAAACGGAAATAATACCACCCAGGTCACAGAATGTGACATCTCCGCTATCGGCTGATTGCTCAACTCATGCCGCAATCCTCCATAAATGTCATCTCTACTCATCCTTGAGCCTTGCGACTTCATCTGACATCCCACCAAAAATACCTTGGAATCATCTCGACTTCCCTCACAAGAGATGCTTCGTTGAAACTCGTTCAACATGGACCTCTGGCCCCATACTCTTTCACATCTGATCTCGAACTAACCAATCACAACAGAATAACTGGTAAACCAGAAGCATTAACCGACACGAGTCATGGTACTCGAACCATGTGGCCACCTCTCGATCTGCTATGAATCATGGTACCTGAACCATGTTATCTCTTCTCAATTGGCTACAATCATGGTACTCGAACCATGTCCTCTCTTCTCAATCCGCTACGAATCATGGTACTCGAACCATGTTCTCTCTTCTCAATCTGCTATGAATCATGGTACTCGAACCATGACATCACCTCTCGATCTGCTACAAATCATGGTACTCGAACCATGAAATCAACCCTCGATCTGCTACAAATCATGGTACTCGAACCATGAAATCACCTCTCGATCTGCTACTTAAAACCTCCGGAATGTTCCCTGTATCGAGTATGGGTCCTCTGCTTTCAGTAGTACGGGCCCATACTACCTGTCACATCTACCCATACTTTTTACACGGACCATCCCCGAGTTCCTAAGTAGCTGCTCAACCTTCTCGATCACCAATCCCGTCACGCGTGTTCGCTCCTCTGCGAAATGCTCTACTCTGTCAGCGTACTCATCTGACTAGGGTCACCCTTTCCTAGGCTCTTCCTAGGTTCTCACACTTCTCCGCCATCAGCTGCTGAAGAACTCCTTATGATGCCAGCCATCTACCTCCTGAATATCGTCATATTCACTTAGTAGGTGACTCCCATCATCAAGAGTTCCACAAAGCACAAAGCAAGCAGCATTCGGGCATCGAATAATCTCTACCAACATGTAAAACCACTCTAGGTTATTACCCACTTGCTCTCCTCATACTGAAAGGATATCACCGAACTCAAGCAACTTTACCCCACGCAGGCATCTGACTACTCTCTCAGTAGACTCCTCGAATGCTCATCTAGGTATCTCTCCTAGATTACTCCTCTACTCAGATCCCTCTCTAAAAGGATTCCTGTTGGATACTCATACTCAGCATATACTCGAAGGCATATCACATATAACAGCAACTCCTAGGCTAAGGCATCACAAATCAGGCCACTCTAGTCCTAAAATATGAAATGCCTAGCCTATCTCTAGCATGCATAGCATATCACATAATATCTCATAACACATAATGTAAGAGTATTTTGGGAAATCACCGTTCGGGCACTGGCTGATCGTACACACTGCTCCGTTCTGATTTTCTGAAAAATCTTTTACTCTTTTACAAAAATTGTTTCTTTTATGAAAATTTCCTCAAATCCTCGGTTTGAGTTCAGATACGCCCGAAGGTACATCCGAATCCCTCAAATCAAGGCTCTGATCCCAACCTGTAACGACGTAAATTTTAAAACAATTTTTCATTTTTCAAACATAATAAAACTCATATAATATTCTCAAAATCTCAAGTATCAAATGTGATCACAATAAAACATATCCCAGAATCTCAACACATAATCTTCTGCCAGTGTGTATAAATCATGCCGACGCCTTCCCGCGATCCTCGCTGGTACCTGAAACACATATCACATAACACGGTAAGCATAAATGCTTAGTGAGTTCCCCAAAATACCACATACAGCACATAAGCCACTCGAGACTATAACTCGGTATGACCCTCCGGTCAATGTGTCTCAGCGGGACCCTCCAGTCCCGTAGCTCGTTGGACCCTCCAGTCGGGTCTAGCTCGTTGGACCCTCCGGTCCGGTCTAAATCGTTGGACCCTCTGGTCCGGTCTAAATCGTTGGACCCTCTGGTCCGGTCTAAATCGTTGGACCCACCGGTCCGGTCTGTATAACACATAGCATACATATATCACAATGCACATAAACTCAAACATACACATAACACATAAGACCCTACGGTCTGCATATAGTTACCACTCTAGGTAATGTATAGTGAGAGGACTCACCTCGGGTAATCTCGGAAAGTCTCGAACTCGAATCACTGATCTAGCCTCCGCCTAATCACATAAAGTAATTATCTCTAATTAATACGGCTCTCAAAGGCTAGACTAGTCCCTCCCTATACTCTATCAGAAGGGGAAAAGACCATTTTACCCCTCCAATGGTCCAATGTCCAAATGTTGACCAAACCCTAAAAGTCAACCCCAGTCAACGGTCCAACTTTGACCAGACTCGTCGAGTGCACTCGGGTGACTCAACGAGTCCATGTGTGTCCTCTGAATCCCCTAAGGCCTCACTCGACTCGTCGAGTTAACCTTTTTCTCGACGGGTCACCACTGATCACGAATCGTGGTGCAACACAATCCGACTCGTCGAGTGCTCTCATGGACTCGGCGAGTTTCTTCCATGAGAATGCTCAAACGACCTTCTGAAGTCGGATTTGTTTCTATAACTTATAGATCTGACCTTCTAACATCCAAAAGTCACGTAAAGGTCTGAACTTTACGTTCATGCATCGCACATATGGCTCTATTTGATGAAATAGCTCTAAAAATGGAGTCCTAGGCTTATTATTCTCATGTAACAACATAAAGCTTGGTTGTTGGGACACTCTGGACCTCTCAAGGTCCAGATCTAAAGTCTATTCCTCAATGGGACTTCACATGCTCCATATTCCAACTAAATAAAGGGTAAAGAAACCCTAGATTCAAGAGATCTACTATATACACGAAAATAGGCATGGATTCATACCTCAACAGCAACCTTTGATGAAGTAATGGTAGGTCTGAGCTCCTCAATCAGCCTAGCTTGAATCCCCTCTCTCCTTCTTGCAAGAATGCACTAAAGGGGATGCTCTTAGCTCCTTCCCTTATTCTCTATGCTCTCTGGTTTGTTAGGGTTTCTCAAGTGGGCATGTGGCCGCAATGAGGGCCATAAGGACCCTTAAATAGGGCACATGCCCGAAGATTTAGGGTTTCTGTCCACAGCGCGGACTCATCGAGTCGACTCGCCGACTCGTCGAGTCTATTCATAATCCGAGTCATCAGTCGCGATCCTACCCGACGAGTTTAGGCGTCAACTCGTCGAGTCCCTCTCCTTGACTCAAAAATAAATACTCAATTTATGATACCTGGAAATCCGGATGTTACAGCCACCGATAATCAGGACGAAGATCTCCGTACATCTTCATCGCCCCGGGATGAATGGATAAACGAGATTTGTGCGCCTCCTCCATCAGAACCTGGCGCACGCCCCCGTGGTTTGGAACCCACATCCTACGGTGTAATGTCAATAACCCTCGGCTGTCGTAGTCGAAGGAGGAAACCTGACCCACAATACGCTCGCTCTTCCGATGTTCCTCCTTTATAGCCTCCTGCTGGGCCCCTCGGATCTGCTCCAATAGTGGAGTCACCATGGTCATCCGCAAGCAACTATCTCTGATTGGCGCCACCTTGCGGCTAAGCGCATCGGCCACCACATTGGCCTTCCCTGGGTGGTAAAGGATCTCACAATCATAATCCTTCACCACGTCCAACCATCGATGCTGCGTCATGTTCAGATTCAGCTGATCCATGAGGTACCTCAAACTCTTGTGGTCCGTGTAAATGGTACAGCGGACCCCATAGAGGTAATGTCGCCAAATCTTGAGGGCGAAGACGACCGCCCCCAACTCCAAATCATGCGTCGGGTAGTTCGCTTCATGAGGCTTCAGCTGCCTCGAAGCGTAAGCGATAACGTGCCGCCTCTGCATCAATACCGCGCCCAACCCTGAGATGGACGCATCACAATATACCACAAAATCTTCCACGCCCTCGGGTAGGACGAGGATCGGCGCCTCGCACAGTCTCTGTCTCAACGTCTCAAACGCGGCCTGCTGCTTAGGCCCCCAGCGAAAAACAACAGCTTTCTTCGTCAGTCGGGTCAAGGGTACGACTATCTTGGAGAAGTCCTGAATGAATCTCCGATAATAGCCTGCCAGTCCGAGGAAACTCCGAATCTCAGATGGAGACTTCAGAACCTCCCATCACATCACGGCCTCCACTTTGGTCGGGTCAACCAATATCCCGTGCTGGTTGACAAGGTGCCCAAGAAACTGCACCTCGCGTAACCAGAACTCGCACTTGGAGAACTTGGCATACAAGCTCTCCCTCCTCAGGGTATCTAACACCTCTTGTAAGTGCTCCTCATGATGCTCCTGCGTCTTGGAATAAACCAAGATGTCGTCAATGAAAACTATCACGGACCGATCCAACATCGGCCTACACACGCTGTTCATGAGATCCATGAATGCGGCAGGAGCTCCCCAAGGGCATCACCACGAACTCGTAGTGACCATAGCGAGTCCGGAAATTAGTCTTCTGTATATCCTCATCTGTGACCCTCATCTGATGGTAGCCTGACCGCAAGTCAATCTTGGAAAACCAAGATGCTCCCTGAAGCTGGTCGAACAAGTCATCTATCCTCGGGAGTGGGTAACGGTTCTTCACCGTTACCTTGTTCAACTCCCGGTAATCTATGCACATGCGATGCGACCCGTCTTTCTTCTTGACAAACAGGATCGGGGCTCCCCAAGGAGAACTACTCGGCCTGATAAATCCTTTGTCTAACAGCTCTTGCAGCTGCGTAGACAACTCCTGCATCTCGGGAGGAGCCAACCGATATGGTGCCTTGGCTATCGGTGCCTCACTAGGGACTAGGTCGATCCTGAACTCCACCTGTTGCTCCGGAGGTATCCCAGGCAGCTCCTCTGGGAGTACATCTGCGTAATCTCGCACCACTGGAACATCTGTCACCATCATTTTACCCGCCTCCCAGGTATCCGTAACATAGGCGACATACCCAGCACAACCCTGTTGAAGATAACGCCTTGCCCTCGCTGCTGAACATAGTGTTGGTCCGCGCTGTGGCCTCTCGCCCTGAATCACCAGCTCTCCCCCACTCGGGGTCCTGATCCGAACCAACTGCTGCGCGCAGTCGATCACTGCCCCGTTGGGGCTCAACCAATCCATGCCTATAATCACCTTGTTCCCACGCAACGGAATGGGAACCAAGTCTACCAAATAACGCTCCTCGAACAACCTCATAACACAGTCCCTAAAAACCTCTGACGCTCGCACTGATCGATCATCCGCAATCTCGACCTCTAGAGGGCAATCCAACATGCCCGGAAGACTCAGGGAACCTCTTGCTAAGCGCAAGAGAGACAAATGATCGGGTAGCACCCGAATCAAACAACACCTGAACTGGGATACCGTTCACATGGAATGATCCTAAACAAGACATATCATATGGCACATCAATATCATAAGCAACATAAAATAAAAGCTAGGGAGAAGAAATCATACTCGTCACCACATCAGGTGCGGCGCGTGCCTCCTCGGTAGTCAACTGGAAGGCTCGACTCCTCACCACTGGAGCCTCTGTCTTGCCCTGACAACCATCAGTAATCCGTAGGGTCACTGAAGCTGGCGCCTTCACTGGCGCTGCTACTGTCAACTGAGGGCAATTGGCCTTTTTATGGCCTCGCTGGTTGCAGTGAAAGCACAGCAACTCTGATGTCTGGAAAGTGGGCGAAGGGGCGGTACAATCCCTACTGAAGTGCCCCGTCTTGCCACAGTTGTAGCAGCCCGATGATCCCAACCTGCAAGCCCCCTCATGCGGCCTGCCGCATTTCCTGCAGCGGCCCTGGCCCTGCTGGCCCTTCGACCAAGAGTCGAATCCCTTGGGCTTCTTCCCCGAAACCCCAATAACCTGTCCCTCCTCCGCCTTCCTCTTCCTGATGTTCTCTAAATCAATCTCCCTCTCCCTTTCCCTGGCAATCATGGAATCCAGGGTCGGGCATGCTGAGAAGTTGACATGCTCCCAAATATCCGCTCTCAACATGTCGTGATAGCGGGTCCTCCGCATATCCTCATCTCCCGCATACTGGGGCACCAACAATGCCCTCTCCCGGAACTTGGCGGTAATCTCCACCACTGTCTCCGTTGTCTGCCTCATATCCACAAACTCCCTGGCCAGCTGCTGAAGCTCTACAGCTGGCGCAAACTCGGACCTGAACCTGGTCACAAAGTCCGACCAAGTCATGGGCTCAATCGCCGAAGCTCCCAACGAGTCACCAACTGACTCCCACCAATCCTTGGCCCGATCTCTCAAACAACCCACGACATATCACACCCTCGACCCCTCAGGGCAGAAGCTCGTCAGCTGTGCAGACTCAATGTCTGCAATCCATCTCCTAGCCGCGATGGGGTCCTTAGCCCCATGGAAATCCGGCGCACCACTGCTCCTGAAGTCCTTGAAGGACAGTGTGTGTGATCCTGACTGACTGAATGTCATATCGCTCCTGAATGCCCTGAGACGATCCTCCATCAACTCAATGATCCCTTCCTTGTCGACCCGAAGATCACCAGGGCCGACTCAAGGATACCTCTCGTGATCTTAGACGCGATGAAATCGCGTAGCCCCTCGTCCACTGGCTTGGAACCTTCCCCCGAGCCCGATCCTGATCCTGAACCTTCTCCTCCGTGACGTGTGATCATCACCATTCTAAAACATAACACATAACCGTCAGAATCATACATAATCCTCGGGAGGTTTCATACACTTCTACAAGTTTCCTAGTTCCATCTCGGCCCTCCTCGATTCGAGTACGGATCCTCTACTTTCAGTAGTACGGGCCCATACTACCTTCCACATCTATCCGTACTTTCCTCAAGGATTGCTTCGACTTCACCAAGTCCCTTCTACTACTGTTGCTCTCTTTGCTAATCCCATCCTAGGCTTACCCTAGGGTAACTCTCCAGCCTACCCTCTGCCATCAGCTGCATAAGGAATTCCTGCTACCTTTACCTAACTAGCTCGTGAATACCATTACATATCACTAAGACCAGATAATTCTTCGAATGAGAGGTCCTACCCTACAACGGTTAGACTCAAACAAGAGCTGTGCAATAGGGCTAAACCTAACCTTCTGAAATTATGTAGTCCCCGCAATATGTAACTTAATGTATTCGTTGACTAGTTAGCTAAAAATAACTAGAACTCCTAAAAGCACGAAGCTAGCGGCATTCGAGCATTGAGTAACCATACCAAACATATCCTATTCAGGCCATCACACTATTGACCAACCAGCTCTAACATATAATCCAATAAGCACATATAACAGGCACATAAGGCATCCTCCTAGATCCTTTAGCCCTAATCTAAGATGCAATTCTCATAATCATTTCGTAACATAACATGTATGGGTATCTTGGGGAAAACTTACTTGAGCTCGTCCGGTCGCGCACATCACACATCTTGTTCTTTTTCTTAAAACCTTTGTATCTTAAATTTTGGAAAAACTATTTTCTTGTAAAAATCTTTCAAACCCTCGATTTGAGTCCAGACACCCCCGATGGTATGTCCGAATCCCTCAAACCAAGGCTCTAATACCAACTTGTAACATCCCAATTTTCAAGGCCAAAAAATTCATTTTTAAATTAAGTAACTCATAAAATAGTTTACCAAAAACATTACCAACGTCAAATCAATTTATAAAATTGTAACAATGTGTCCCAAAACCATATCATCAATGGTATTAAACATCAGAGTACAACCCCAAGAAATCTCATAGTGCGAAATCCAGTGTGTGTGTGTGTGTGTGTTTGTGATGTGCCGCTACCGCACCGACTCCTTCCCCTTCGCTGAAGAGGTACCTCGGTATCGTGTAGAATCTGCACAGTCTTTGATAAGAATTCCCACTCGTCTCTATTCCTCAATCCCTACACAACAAACCTTTCTCGATTACTAATCCATAACCACAACCCTCCCTTCCAAGAGCCAACTTAAGTCTGGGTCAAAGTCAAAGTCAAAGTCAAACCCTGGTCAAAGTCAACATCCAGTTGGCCTCGACTCGCCGAGTTGGTTTGCCAACTCGTCGAGTCCCTATCCTTTCAAAATGATACAACCCCCGCCTCTACTCGTCGAGCCTAGCAAGACCTCGACGAGTTCACCTTCAATCATAACATCGGGACCATGTTCATCCGACTCGCCGAGTTCATCCTTGAACTCGCCGAGTTTATCTTCATCATATGAATGTGTCCAGTCTATGACTCGCCGAGTTGTATGAACAACTCGTCGAGTCCATCTTCAAGGATTGGGAGATTGCCTTGGACTCGTCGAGTCTGTTCGTCCACTCGTCGAGTCCCATGAGTTCCAGGTCCAAAAAGAACCGCCATAAGGCTGAGTGTTCCTTCAACTCAACCAAAACCATTTCCAGGAGACACTTTGGGGGAAAAAGCGTCCCGAATCGCCGAGTCACCTAAGTGACTCGCCGAGTCCCTCTTTGTCCAAAACTATACAGTCGATTTAAATGGGTCTTAACACACCAAAACCATAGATCTGGCCTCCTAATGTCCATTTTACATGTAAAGTTCCAAACTTGATGCACATGCATGGGGTCTTTGGCTCAAAAAGTCATAAAATGTGATCTACAAGATGCATGGGGTGTTTATGGAAACAAAGTGGGCACCTTTATGCCATAAAGACCCCCAATAGCCCTAGATCTAAGGCACAACTCACCTCTTATACTCAATCCCGAATACATCCTCACTAGGGCTTAGAAAGATGTAGAAAAAGGTCCAAAATCAAGATCTAGGCAATGAGTAGACAAGGTTTCAGCTTTATACCTCTAACAAGCTGGAAATGAGCTCAGAACTCTGGATCCTCTTGTTTCCGCTTGGTCTCACTAGCCTCCTTCTTCTCTTCAAGCTTCAATCACACAAAGTAACACCACAAGGCTCAAGAACACACTAAAAATGGCTAGGGTTTCGAATTAGGGTTTGCTCTGGACGATGGGGGCTAAGTTGAGGGATTATAATGTGTTTAAATAGGGTGCAAACCCTCAATTTAGGGTTTCATCCAAACAGCACCTACTCGTCGAGTCAGTCTCCCGACTCGTCGAGTAGGTCACTTAAACTCCCTGCGGATCACGAATCTACTCGACGAGTTGGGCCTCCAACTCGTCGAGTCCCAGAGAAAAACATAAGAAATACTTGAAAGGAAAGCATACCAGGGATCGGGTGTTACATTCATACCTTTGTTTTATGTGTTGAATGACAAATTCCCTTTGACCTATCCTCGAATTCTTGCTTGAGATCCCTTAAACATACTCAATATACCAAGAACACACACACATGCCTAGAAAATATTTTTGGATGGAAATGTAAGTAGCTGTATATAAATCAATATGTTTGGAGGATCAAATGACGTCAGTTGAGTGCGATCCAGATGTCAATGTGAAAAGGGACGAGTCAGATAGTTCGTGTAAAAATTTCAACACATGGGACCCAGCCACGTGTCGCCACACACCAAAGGAAGGGACTCGTATCTGTCCATGCGCCGATAACTGAACGGTTGACTCGACTAGGTGGAAGCTCTGACTCGACCGTGTAACCATCTGAAAAATTCTCAACTTTTGTTTGATTATGATTTTCTTCCAACTTTAAACATTCACATCTTCCTCATATAATCTTCGTTTGATCCGATTTTCTCTTTAATTTTTTTCTGCATGAAGTTGTATATCCATTGATATATCACACTCATAATTTAGACATCGAAAAGTAGTACTTATTAGGCTCCAATGTAGCTTCCTAGGGCATTTTTGAAATTTTTCAAAAATTGTGAAATTCGTTATCAATGCTTCACAAACCCTTCCTATTCTCCCCAAATCACTTATTAATCATTATGAAAGGTTTCCAAGTCTTATACACACCATAAATCATCCAAATTTGGCCATTGTACTCATTTTATTTCCCCATTCTATTCATATCGAATGAGTTTAGAACAAACTTCTAACCTTTATAGTTTCTTCACTTTATTCCCAGTTGGATTGATTCTTTTTACCTCATTTTCTTCTTTACATTGTCTAGTTTCCTGGTTTGAGCCATATTTAAGCTCCTTAACTTCCCCAAACCCATTCCATTTTCAGCCTCCACCTCTTTAACACGCTCTCTTGAAACCCTAACCCTAGTTTGAGCCTTGTGAGAAAAAAGGTGTTTTTAAGTGCTTGGGAGTGTTCTTGGTGCACATTGGAGAAGAAGGAACTCATTGAAAAAGCATTGGTTGCATTGGAGCTTGTAGATCCAGACCTTGTTCACCTTGATCTTTCTTCTGAAGGTATAAAGTTTGAATCTTGATGATGAAATTGTTAGATCTAGCTAGTTTTGGGTGTTATGAGCTTTTGGTCACTTTAAGTGCATAAAGTTTAGATCTTGAAAGTTTGTGACCTTGTTATGGATAAAGTTGGAAACTTTATCCATCTAAACATCATACCGATTCAGATATGAAGGTTAGAGACTTGGACTTAATGGACTAAGTTGAAAAAGATGCAGTTTTGGTCCCTTTGAGACTTAAAGACTAGATCTTGTTTGTTAGGACCATTCTAATGGACAAAGTTGGAAACTTTATCCATTATGGAGCTATTAGGAACCATAAAAATGTGATCTTGGTCCTTCTATCCCTTCCATGCAAGAGTTGTGATGTCTTAATGGATTACTAAGTTAGGATTTTAGCTTTTGGACCTTCCCTAGCCATGAAAAGTCATAAAAGTGGAAACTTTATGACTTAAGACAATGTTTTGAGGCTAGATATGAGTGTGGGTGAAAAGTCCTTAAGGGATTAAGTGTTTAATGGAAAGGATGGAACCAGCTCGTGTACGTTGGGCATACTAAACCATCCCATGTATGCTGGGTGTAAGTTGAGTACGTAAGGCGTACTCAACCAACCTTGGACTTTGACTTTTGTTGACTTTGTTGACTGTTGACTTTTTGACTAAGTTTAACTTTAGGTCAAACTTGAGGGTTTTGAATGGTGATTAAGATTTTATATGGTTCTGGTGTTAGTGGATCCGCGGGAGCAAGCAGTGTAGCATGAAGTGTATCACAACGTTCTCGGGTTTCTTTATTTCATTTGAGTTTTCCTCACTGTACCCGTGTCTCGAAGGCACCAGGGCTGGCCCACTAGATTATTTATCCTGTTTAGGATAGTGTTATGCTAGTATGTGGCTGATTAGTAGATCTGTATGATTATCTGTATTTTGTTGGTTCTGTGTTTATGTTTGTCTGTTATATGTGTCGACATATTGAGTTTGGGTTGAGGCGGTCCTGCTTTGTGTTGTAGGCCAAGACACCCGGGGACGTTCTGATAGGCTGTAGGCCCTGAGAGGCGGTCCTGTCAGGCCGACGACCCGTAGAGCTGTCCGGATAGGCTGTAGGCCCTGCGATGCGGTCTAGTTAGGCCGACGGCTGGTAGAGTGGTCCAGATAGGCTGTAGGCCCTACGAGGCGGTCCGGTCAGTCTGAAGGCTCGTAGAGCGGTCCAGATAGGTTGTAGGCCCTGCGAGGAGGTCCAGTCAGGCTAGCTGCTCATATTTTTATGCTTGTTTGTCATGTGGTGTGTTGGTACTTTGGGGGAACTCACTAAGCTTTGGCTTACGGTTTCAGTTTATTGTTTCAGGTACTTTAGAGGATCATAGGAAAGCGAAGACATGATCATGCACATCTTCCTATTTTTATGACATTGGATATTGGGATACTCTAATCTTGAATAATACTTTTTAAACAATGGTTTTGTAAACACTTTACAGATGAAATGGGTTGTTTTTGAAAATTTTAAATTTCTATGATTGTTGGGTTATTACAAGTTGGTATCAAAAGCCCTGGTTTGAGAGAATTAGATGACCATTCGTGTGAATCCAGACTCAAACTAAGGATCTGTGATAGTTTTCAAATTAAATTCAAATTATTTCTAAAGTAACCAAGGAAGGATGAGATGTGTAAGATCAGCCGGAGCAAGAAAGTTTACCCCAAGATACCCACGTTGTTATTTGCTTATGATGATTATGATATAATTGCATGCTAGTAGTAGGCTAGGGATCTTCAAGAATTTCATGGTGGAATTGCCTGATGTATGATGCTCGATAGCCTAGGAGAATTTCTTGTATGCTAGATGAAATTGACATCATTACTTTAGTTGCTTAGTGTGTGCATCATAATTGTACATAACTAAGATTTTATAGCCTAAGAATGTTTTATTTAGCCTCATTTCCTTCACTCAAGTTATAAAATTTCCTAAATGAAAGTAATTATTAGGCTCAAAACTCTTAAAAAACATTCCTCGCTCTTTAAAACTCTTTTCTATGTATGAGCACATAATACATATAATGGTTCAAACGAACCATACACATAGAAATGAATTTATAAGATATCACACAACTCAAAATAGTTTACAGACATACACTCTTGGGTAAAATATTCACCTTGTAACTTATAAGAACTTTACTTAACCTCAAATATTGTAAGAGCACTTAATAGCCACTTGATGTTAATAATAAATCAAGTCATTAATGACTACTTGACTAATTACATTTAAATCATCTTAATCGTGACTTCTAACCTTAAAAATCTTAGTTTCAACCTTACATTACATATACGAACTAGTAAGGAAGCTATGTAACCAATTGTAAGTGATTTTGAGAAAAATTGTAAGTTTACTCCTCATAGTGAGGTACTTGACTGAGTGGAGCCTTCAATGGAAGACGAATCGATCGAGTGGAGCCTTCATGTCACCACTTTAAGTAGTTTTTTCTCCTAATTAACTTGTCCAAAGTTATTCAAAATAGTTGCAAATACTTTTAAAGAACTTATAGTGATCCTAAATATATGTTAACATTCTTATACATGTCATTAACCTCTTAATCCATTAACAATACAAAAAATATGTAAGTTCTAATATGATAATTTAATGACCTAATGCTTTAAAAACTTGATTAAGCTCATAAAAAGTGCAAACTTCAAATTGAGAAATAAACTGCATTTGACTTTAGTGTAGCATCAAGTATGGTTCCAATTGACTTAATAAATTAGGTTTATGATATTACTTGAATTTCTAATGAGTCTAGAACTAGATCATTTCATGAACCAAACTCAAAACTCCATTTATGCTCTTTGATAACTTGAAAAGCCTCAATTAAATCAACAGATGATAATGTATCCTTATGATATATTCATTAGCTAAAAGTGATTTAAGGAAAATCAAATAAAAGCTAAATTAAGTATCAAATCTCTCTAATAACAATCAAATTTTAAATCCTCCATTTATAGGGTTTAAAGTTCCCAACTCATGGATTGCTTCAAATTCAAGATTATAAATGAGGATTTGAAATAACAATTGGTTTCTAAACATATATATTCATCCTCAATACTCTCTTCCATATAAACATCTCTTTTAATCTTTGAATTTATGAAGGTGTCATCAAGGTTGAGATGAAATGTGGAGAATATGAACGAGCATTGAGTACCTTCTTCCATTTAGAGATGCATTCAAGCTTTTATCCTTCCAATTGAACCTAAATCGCAATTTGTTAATCTCAATAAATTTTCAAAATCTTCATTCCCTATCTGCAAGCTTCCATAATTATTTTCAAATAAAAGAAAAGGAAGAAGATGAGGTTTATGTTCTCTAGAGTTTAGGCATTTTACACATTTACTCCATCTAGTTTTCTTTTTCTTCGTTTGACCACACATGTCACACATCCTTAATTTTTAACTAACTTTATAAAATCACTAAATAATCTTAATTAGCTATTTCCTCACAAATTAATCCTCATGATAGGTTTCTGATAGGTTTCTTAGGTTAAACAAAGTCAATTATGTGATTTTTCCTACAATACCAAGTCATTCCCTTAATATCTAAACCTGACCCATTTAATATTAAATTCATTAAACTTATGACATTTACATTATATTTTTATTATTTACATCATTAATTATATATTTTATTTGTTTTATCTTTTAATTAAAATTTACAAAATATTTTAATTTAAATGGTTAAAAATCAAACCCCAAAATATGGATGTTACAATTACCCACCACTTAAGATTTAAGAATTATTCCATCACTGGAATCATAAAGAAAAACTAAAGTCATGACTTTCTTATGCTTAATGTGACAACCCGAAATTTCTATCTTGTACAACCGTTCAATTCAACCAAAGTCAGACTCGTTTCCGCTATCTTTTAGCATGGTTTAGAGTCTGTTTGAGTGTTCTAAGCCTAGTACCTTCAAAGTTAGGGTTTAGAAATGGGTTCCCTAAGTTCATCACTTTTCAAAAGGGCCAAACACTCCAACATGAGGAGTGTACGGCCGTACACATGGGTGTGCGGCCGTACACCCCCCTCCTGGCCGTACACTCTCACATATATATGTGGGACTTAGCCATTTTTAATCCCTTTTCACCCCTTCAAGCCAAGAATTCGATTCTCTCTCAACTATCATCAAGTTTTTCATCTAGATCTTCAATATGTAAGTGTTACTTCCTTTGATTTGATGATTCATTACACTATCTAGTGAAGATTCATGATTTCATCCATGAAATTTCTTCTTTTGGTTAGATCTTCAAGTGTTCTTCATTTTCACCAAGAACACCAAGAACACCTACTAAGTTCTTGGACCTTAGACACCCCTAAAGGCTTCTAAATCGTAAGTACCTCTTCCTATGCTCGTTACTTACTAGATGTTCACCTTAAAAATCGTCCAAAGCAAGAACATCAAGGAGTGTACGGCCGTCCACACCTCATGTGGCCGTACACCCCTTGTTTAGTGCATATTTGGCCTAAAACTCATGTTATATTCTAACACAAGATCAAGAACACTTAGAGAGGATGCAAGATAGAGCCTTGGACCACACTTTTTGGCAATTTCTTCAAGGAGTGTACGGTCGTACACTCCATGGCCGTACACACTTGGCCGTACACCCAAGTGGCCGTACATCTAGTGGTCGTACACACACTTGTGTGGACGTATACCCATTTTATGCAATCCTTTGTACTTGTAACACTTCAGTCTAAGTGTTTACTAAGTCCTAAGGTGTTTTCCTTACATGATTAGTTGTATAAACACTAATTATATACATATATGTGTGTCATTATATGCTTATTAGGATCCGTTGTGCTCGGGTCTTCACTTGACACTTAACATCATACAACCGATCTTACAATAGTATAACTCACTGTAGGTGAGTTCATACCCCTTAACTTACATTTTAAATGATTTTAAATGCTTTTATGGGGGGGGGGGGATACAAGTAGAAACATTAAAGTTATTATATCAATCACATGTGATTAATAACTATCAAACAAATGGATTTCTTATACTTCAAACTGTGTTTTCAAACAAATTGCTTCAAATCGTTTCACAATCTCTTTTATATGCAAAAATCTTTATCAAACTCTTCTAAGCTTACATTTTTTCAAATCATGTCTATATAGATATAGTTATATAAGTAGGATTGAAAGGACTTAGGACTGATAACTCGCCTTATTTCCTGTTCCTTGTTTGGTTGTGGACTTAGGGTATCGGTTGTTTGTCTGAAGGTCGTTTGAATCTTAGTTATATATTATGTGTATGTATATAGATATAAAAGTTCTTCATTCAGTTCAATACCTTTGGGTAGCAAAGGTGTACAAACTTGTTCATTCATACAAACAACATTACTAGTAAACTATATTAGGTATAGTTTAGGAAGTCACTACTTACTATTTCTAGAACAATGAAACATACAAGAGTCAGTTCATACATGAGTCAGTACAAACATACTATAACAAGAGACAATACTCACTATAAAGAGAAACAGATAGAACATACTATAACGAGAGACAATACTCACTATAAAAAGAAACAGATAGAACATACTATAACGAGAGCCAATACTCACTATAAAGAGAAACAGATAGAACATACTATACACTAGACAGAGAGAACATACACTACACTAGAACATACTATACAAATACAAGAATACTATAACATTAATGTGAGATACCACTTCATGGCTCGGAAATACTGCTGTGTCACGTTTTGTACCCAGAGTCTCCAGGAGGGAGAGCTTGAATTTGTGTATAGATCTATACCGGACTGACCATCCCACACCTTGCTGCTAGCTACAGTGGGACCTGCAGGTCTACGGGTGATGAATGTCATATCATTTCGACGTCTCGAACGTCGTGTTATACTAGTCGATCAAGTATGGTTACAATCTTATCACATTTTACCTTAATTAAACAAACAAGTTTAAGGTAGTTAGTACATTGGTAGTTACTTAGATAAAACTACAGTACATATTTATTTTCCCATTTCATTCACATTGTGATCTTCTCACATAAACGGTAATGAAAACTATATTTTGGTAATGATAGTCATACTTTGGGAAAACACACACTTTTACAAAAGAACAAACATAAAGAACAATTGGGTCTTGGTAGAAGACTACTTTAGTAGAAAATATAGGATTTTCTAAGAAGTTTACAAACATTTACATCAAACATTTACAAACACTTTCTTCCAACTTATACAAACAATGACAATAAAATACTTATGAACCCACCAGCTTTAATGCTGATCTACGCTTTCAAAATAACTTGTATTCTCAGGTCGCCAGTAGACAGGTACCGATAACCAGGTTTTGAGAAGATGGAGCACTTTCAAGACTCATCTCTTATTTTGATATCTATTTTTGGTGTCTTATAAACTATACAGAACACATTTGTATTAAATTATACTATCAATGCAATGGATGATGTTGTTGCTTGTTTTACTATTATGCATTGTTGTGATACTGTACATGACGTCCTCCGCCCCCGAACGTTTCCGCCGTTCCGGTTTGGGGGTGTGACACTTAAACCATCTTGATCTACTACACACTTAAGCTTAAAGTGAATCAAATTTTTATTTTTATTATATAAATAGTCATGAGGGACTGGTAGTTGTCGAGGCCAATACACTAAATATTGCACACTAAAATAATGTATAGTGATAAAGGCATCAAATCCACAAGGATTGGTTCAATTTGTAAACTCTATAAAAATCTCTTTGTAAAAGTACTTTACCGCAATAAAAGTAAACATGAGGATTTTAGTCTTTTGGTTGTTTAAAAATCTAAGTTATACTAGGACTAAGAAATTACAATTAAACAAGAGCAAGGCTTGATTCAAATCAATAAGGGAGAGAGGTTGACACTGGACTTCACCACATAAATATCTAATTAATTTATCATTAGATGTCATGGTGTAATACTTGTGACATAATTTAATTTAGCTATAGTAACTTAAAAGCTTAAGTCACCTAGACTCTTCTTAAATAATACAATAGCTAGAGAAGGTCATAACATATTTTCTTAGTCAAACCCTCAAATTAATAAAAGATATAATTTATGAAAATCGACTAGCATTAAAGTTTAAGAGTCACCAAATCCCAAAGGAAATCAATATGATTTCATTACCATTATAAAGGAAATACTTTCATGATTTAAGTGAAATGAACACCAACGCATAAATCATTTGTTGCTTGTTAATTTGAAGATATATATTTTAATCAAGAAATTAACCAACTAATTAAACATTCACACATCTTAACTCATGATTAAATACAAATGAACATAAAAAAATGTTTTACTAGAAAATACTTCCATAAATTTCAACCATAAGTTCATAAAAACTTCTTCAAAACAACTAATTATCCATGGATTATACCAACATCAATAAAATATTAACTTAGCCTAACGTGCCTAGGTTAAAGCAAAAGAAAAAGAGTTTAGAAATATCACACATTAATCCAAGATGAAATGATATGAGATATTCCAATCTTCAAGTGTTCTTCCCAAGTTCTTCCAAGCTCAAGATGTTCTCCAAAAACACCAGGGAACTAGTCAAAACCAGATTAAAAGATCCCCTAAAAAGACCTACAACTTTCTCCATATAACTGCTACAATGGAAATCCTAAAATTGCCCATGTTGGGCCAACACAAACAGGAACCAAACCAACGTGGACCGTGTTAGTTTCTCAAATTTGGCAATGAGATATGATGCTCCACCCTACTCACCAAAATGCTTTTAGATTCAAATATTATGTGTCCATCAACCTATTAAGCCCAAATAAAACATTTGTACTTCCAAAATCAACCTAAATCCTCTTCAAATCTTCCATAGCCCAAGATACTTCAGTTCTTCATCAATTAATTAGATTCAAATCTTATGCGTCTATCAACCTCTTAAGCCCAAATAAAACATTTATACTTCCAGAATGAGCTCAAATCCTCTTCAAATGTCACACGCCCATTGTTCTTCAATCTTTAAGTCCATTTAATTCCCACAATCCTGGATCATCTCCACGTCGCACTAGTCTTTAAAAAATCTTCAATTAAGCAAAAAACTAGAACGTAGCAGATATAGATAAAAATAATAAAAAAAGGAAAATATGCATGATAATTAACTAAAAATAAAACAAAATATGCTAAAATATAGTATTAAAAGAAGTAAACAAAATGCATCTATCAAGGACAAAGTACATGATATATATATATATATATATATATATATATATATATATATATATATATATATAAATGACGAAATATGTTTTTATTAAAATTTTAGCAAGGTGATAAATAAATGCTCCAAGATCATCAATACAATGTCATTACACAAGAAAGGTAAGGTGTCGTTTGTTTTTTAGAAACGAAAATGTATGAAGTCTGCGGACCACGTATGCAACCCTCTGTAGCAGAAGAGGGGACTAAACCGCTGCAACATGTAATAAAAAGTCTGTTTATCTTTTAACATCTGTAGACTGCTGCAATAAGTTAAAGTAATGTGTGAAGAGGTTTGAAACAGAGGGTCAAGTGTTCGCAACAGTTTTTAAGTCAGAAGTTTTCTGAAAAACAAACAGCTGCGAAGGGCCAAGTGTTGCCGCCCGTGTGCTGCGCGGCGCAACAATAAGTGGTCAGAAGTGGTTATTTAGAAAAAAACAAACAACACCTAAGTAAAGAAGAATTACACAAAGATTTCAGTTTAAACAAGATTCCTAGCCCTATTTTTTTTTTTTTTTTTTGCCTAAACATAGGAATTCACCTTAATTTCTTCAATAACTAAAGGGGATGTGGTTTATTGTTGAATTCCCTTTTGTTCTTTAATATGCAAAGTGGCGGGGAAGATTTCCTAGCGAAGTTTAACTTGCATGAGAGGTCCACGGGACATTTTAAGGGATTGGGGAATTTATTTCACCGAGCACTAGGTGCAAATAAGGTCCCAAACACTATTGTCAAAGCTACAATCGACAAAAATGCAATCAACTAATTCCTCTAAAATCTCATAACAATGACTATTTGAGGAGGTTAACGTCACACCTCGCTAAGCTAGTGTTGCCAAGGTTGGAATCTTGTCCAATGTAGCCTTCCATCTGATACAGTTGATTTTTATGGGTATCCCGTTGTTCCAACAATGTTTAAAATTATCCAAAATGCAAATTATTAAACCAATGACTTTCCTCAATGTATTCACACTAAAGTAATGGACCAAAAAGCCGATGGTTTGTACCTCCACCATCATTTAATTACGAGAGCTAAGTCTGAGACTTTTAAACTACCGACACCAAGACCATCATGGTCATTTGGGGCTAAAATTTTGTCTCCACCCAACAAATATTTGACTTCATATTGTTGCCCCTCCAAAAAAAATTCCCCCCTAATTCGCTCTAATGCTTCAATGACTTGTAAAGGGGCTTTAAATAAGAAGTAATCCAATTGAAAGGCTTCCTAACACCTATTGGATTAGAGTAACCCTACAAGTTTTTTTGGAGCAGGTTTTAATAATAATACTTTAAACAATGTATAGTTTATTGACAAAAGTTAAAAGTATCATTAAGCTGTGTTTCATAACAAATTATCAACTAACAACTGAATAGCTTTTGAATATAACAATACTAATTAAGAGATATAACATGAAGCAATTAAATTTATTGGTTTATATAAAATTGACCAATCTACGTGAATTAAGGAATTTACAGAAGAAAAATAAATTTTATTAAACTCCAGTTTCCCAAAAAAATAAAATATGATGCGCAGTGCGCACTCCCTACCCCGATCAAAACTCCACTCTTCTTTCAGACGCTTTCTTCCGACCACTAGCTAAAACCTAGGGTTTCTGCTTTTCTTCCCTCAATCCACCCCTATTCCTCTACAATTCCGCACATTGTGCATCTTTCCGCCATTTTTATCATCCTTTCAAGCTCAGATTTCATTAATTCTCTCACAAATTTCGTCTTTGATTTAGCATCGACAAGTCTAGACCTAGCTCGATATTTCAATGGCGAAGACAAAGCCTGGAAAGAAAGATTTAGATACTTACACTATCAAGGGAACCAACAAACTCGTTAGACGTACGTTATCTCTCTCTTCATCTTCCTCGTTATTTATCTGTATGCTCTTGTCTGTAGTGCGTATCGTATGCTAGGGCAAAATTTGATGTTGCGACTGTAATTTCTTTTTAATTGATACAGATCGTGTTTGTGTGTCATATATGGTTAAAATATTTGATTTTTCGAGCTTCTACTTGTTTTTGGCAGCTGGAGACTGTGTATTGATGAGGCCTGCTGATTCAGATAAGCCTCCGTACGTAGCGCGTGTGGAGAAGCTGGAGGCTGATCACCGGAACAATGTGAAGGTAAGGGTTCGGTGGTATTACCGGCCAGAAGAGTCAATCGGAGGAAGGAGACAGTTTCATGGTGTGAAGGAGCTGTTTTTATCAGATCATTACGACATGCAAAGTGCTCATACAATCGAAGGGAAATGCATAGTTCATTCATTCAAAAACTACACAAAGCTCGACAATGTTGGCACTGAAGACTATTTCTGTCGCTTTGAATACAAGGCCGCTACCGGTGGTTTCACCCCTGATCGTGTTGCTGTGTGAGTCACTGAGTCCTCTTTTACAAAATCTTTCAGTTTTCTTCTCATCTTTCATGAACTAATCATCTTCTTCTTCCGATATATGAAGCTACTGCAAATGTGAAATGCCATACAACCCGGATGATTTGATGGTACAATGTGAAGGATGCAAGGACTGGTATATATAAAAAGTTTCTTGAAATATGCCCTAATTTTCAAGAATTACATTACCATAATAAGAAAACTTACCATATGAGTAATACGTGATTTTCAAATTTTCATTAAACATTAGAATCTTGATATAAAGAAACGATCTTTTCCATTGTTTTATAGGTTTCATCCATCTTGTATGGGAATGACAATTGAAGAAGCAAAGAAACTGGACCAGTTTTTGTGTTCTGATTGCTCTTCTGATGATGATGCAAAAGGGTCATTAAACTCGTTCCCAATTTCACCATCCACTGAGGCTAAGGTAAAGTTAATTGTAATTTTGGGTTTAAATGTACAAAAAAAGGAAACTTTTGTGGTTTTTGAAAGCGTGTTATTTGTGATTTGTAGATGGAGGCAAAACGCAGAAAGCAGAGATGAAAAGGAGGTAATGATTTTGTTGAGTGGTATTGACTCTCCAGGGTTGGTGTTATGGGGATGTGTACAGAGGATGATTGCAGAATTAAGAAGGTTTTTGCTTAAAGTTGTGTGTGAAATGTATTTATCTTTTTTTTTTTTTTTTTTTGGTGATGTTTGCTTAGACTAGTCTTTTCTTGTGTAGTTGAGTTCTGTTATTTTGGTACAATTAGAGTAGAAGAACTAGAGTTATGAAATGGAGTCACAATGCATCCTTATTTTCTGTTGGTTTAACTTGTGATTGTGTTGTTGTGAGAGGGCATTTCCGTCTTTTGCATAGACAAAAGATTGAGACTGGCAACTAAAAATTCTTTGTTTCATCTTTTTGGATTGGCCAAAAAATTTCTATCGTATTGATATCAATTTTAGTTTAAGTTAAGTGAATGTGAAATGCAATATAATATTTTGTCATGTCTAACTAAGAGCATGCGAACATAAGTTTATTAGTTGTTTTACAAGCAATTAAGTTTGTCAAAGTCAAACAAACTCTTATAAGAGTTTTTTGCATCACATTTTTCATGTTGCTTAAACCGAATGGCGCCACACTTATTGTATTGTCACCTCATCTCTTTGTATATCACATGACTTTCATATTGGTTTTGTCCAACATGTTCAACTTGTCGTTTAAGTGGGGCTGGTTAACCTATTTTTGTTTATTTATTTTTTATTTAAACAACTACACTTTTTAAAAACAAAGCCTAGAACATAACTTAAAACATAGGAAAACCTAGAACATGACTTAAAACATAGGAAAAACATAATGAAATTCTTAAAACATGACTAAAGGCTATATGTCTTCGAGATTATATTTCTTCGCAAGTTTTGCCTTCATCTTCTCTGTAATTCGACGTTCATTCTCGGTCAAGTCCACACTTCTTTCGGGGTCCACAATATACTAGAAGCCTTCCCTTTTTTGTTTGCGTCGAGTTGAGGATCGGGCACACCATTAGAATTGGTTGAAGAATCGATTTCGAGTTAGGGTTGAGATTGGAATTTAGGTTCTTGAATTGTCTCAAATGGTTCAAAATCGGATCGGGTATGGGCCAGATTTGGGATTGAGATTGGAATTTCTTTGGTCCACATGGATTATAAAATGGATCAATTCCGACATAATGAAACATTGTTGGTGAATAGAGTAGAGAGTCCATTTGAGGTTGGTACCACAAGGGTGATGAAGGGTTTGTAGTTTTTTTCTTGGAGTTTTTTGGTTGTTCGGAAAAGACATTTTGAAGCTTGAGTATGGAGGGCTTTAGAGAAGTAATCATAATTGTGAAGGTTATAGTGTGGTAAGAAATGGAGGTTGATGTTAGTATTTATATTGGTTAAAAGTGTGTAAAAAATTAGAATTTTTTGGTAAAAAAAGCGAGTACAAAAAATTGAAGTCTCTTTCTCTCTCCATGTCAAGCTAATGTCGTTGGGAGATGTCGAGGTTGGCATGGTTCATAGGGCGGTGTTTGTCGGGCCACCTCAGCAATGTCGATGCCACACCCCATGGTGGAGGGAGTCATTCCCTCATAATCCACATGTCATATAGACGTTGCATAAAAAAAAATCCCTCATTCCTATCTCTCCCATCCTACAATACATTTATCTCAACCCATACACTTTGGTACAATTTATATTCATATGGTACACGTGAAAGAAGAGGCAAGAGAGCGGAAGGAGTGGGTTGGGAAACCCGTGAACCCATGAAATCATGTGGTGCCACAAGGAAGGGATGATGTTCCCTATGGTACCACCCTCCACCCCGCACATATCTATGATGTCTCTATCTACTTTTATAACTTGGCAAATCTTAATCTTTCACACCCTTTCAGTTTAGAGGGCATACTACAACCACGTCTTTTCATAATCTTTTTTTTTTTTTTTTTTTTTTTTTTTTTTTTTTTTTGCATAATTCACCATTTTAGAGCATTTAAAATTATAAAAAAAATCATAAATGTAAATAATAAAACATAAAAACTTGATTTGAAATAAAATTTAACAAAATTATTAACGAAATAAGAAAAATATAACATCCCATTATTTTGATAAGTTTTAGCAGTTACATTTGCATCGCTCGAATCACAGTTGGGCTTCTTCTGTGTCTTTGTTCAACGTAAAAATTCACAATTCACGTTCTTGCTCGCACTATTCTTTCCTCTAACGATGTCTTTCTTTTTCGAATTGTAAGTGTTACCAACTAATTACAGCACCATTCCGTATGGTAGGACCTAATTTTTTTTTACGATAAACCAACTTTCTTACTCTATCTCTCCCGATAGAGTGATGTGATTCTTCAACCTCATCATCGGAGTCGTTGCTTGTCAAACAATATTTCTTGAGATCCTTCTTGAAAATAGTATTGTCACTTTCGCCACCTTTCCAATTCACAACTAAATTGTTGTAGATGCTGTTGAATTTGGAAAACTTTGCGTGTAAATCATTCTATATGATATTTACTTGGACCGATACGGTTTTTCTATGCCCATTACTTTGTAAAATGTTTCCATAATGTCATTCCAATAACATTCAGACTTTTGAGCACTTCTTTTTAACAGAATCCAGTGTGATGTCAATGCAGGTGGTTGCCAACACCGCCTCTTCTATTAGGTCCCCCTTTTGTTTTTGTCAGGATCTATTTGGTTGGGAATCGAGTTAGTTTTCAAACTGTGTTTAGGGGATCACTTCAAAATCTTCATCTTGTGTTTTGGTTTGGGGTAGGGTTTCGTGTTGGAAAAGGTTTTAAGGAGACATAAAATAATGTTGGTTCCATATAGTAAGTTGGTATTGTTGGGGTGATGACATTGCAGGTAATAGGGTGGAATATCTAAACGGAAAAGATCGATAGGTGTGGTGTTGGAACGAGGTGTGTTACGGTTGGATCCATTGTTGAAAGTCTTTGAAAAATGGTTGAATATAATTAGGGTAAATAGCACAAAGGTCACTAAGTTTACACCAAAATTCTAATTTGACACTGTGTTTTTTTTGTCTAAAATTTGACACCGTGTTTTCCAATTTGTTAAAATTCCGACCACTCGACCGGTCAAACCAGTTGCTTGCTGATGTGACATGATGACGTGATATACTGACATGGCATGATGACGTGTCAAAATTGATTTTTTTTTTTCACAAACGAAACTAAGTGTAATAACACCCCATTGCAAGGTATGGTCTTTTAGCCATTTGTGATATTTTTATTTAAAAGAAAACTTGCATTTTAGCCACTTACGATGGGCGTACTAGCCTTGTACGCCAGACGTAAGTCATCGAATGAGTTAAGGCAAAGGAGGGAGTACGTTGGGCGTACATATGAGTAAGTCGGGCGTACCCGCGCAGTTCCTAAACCCTAAATTTTAGGGTGTGACCCATATTTAATCATCTTATCCCTCATTTGGACATTCTCTCATCTAGCCTCGACTTCCTCTAAACCCTAGAATGAAACCCTAGCTTGTGTATGTGAGATTTGAAGCTTGGAAAGTGAATATTGAGTGTTTGGTATTAGAAAGAAGATCGTTCAAGAGGTGGTGGCGCACTCTAGCTTGTAGATCCAGAAACTTCATCTTCTTGTGCACCCTTTCAAGGTATAAAGTTCAAATCTTTGAGATTGTTTAAGTAGATCTTGTTTAGTCTTGCATTTTGGTCCTTTTGTCCCAAATCTTGGATCTTTGTGAGTATGGAGTACTCCAGAGTTATTAAGTCGTCCTTTCAGACATTCTAAGATGTCTTGAGTCATAAAAATGCTAGCTTGACCATCCCTTTTCTCCCATGCAAGAGTTATGAGGTTTTAATGAAGTAAAAAGTTAGGGTTTAGAGTTTTAGCTCCTTGTAGCCATGCAAAGGCTTAAAGTCAGAGACTTTATGGATTAAGAAGTTCTTTAGGGGCCAGATCTGTGTTTGGAATGGATATCTTAAGGATTAAGACGTTTTGCAAGAAGGTTTTGAGAACAACTTACGTATGCTGAGTGTATGCCTGGCTACGTCCCGTGTAGCCAGATGCGAGCCCGTTTTTTGGTGTTGCGTTGTACGCCCAACGTAGAGTTGAGTACACCGAGCATACTGACCAAGGTTGACTTTCGTTGACTTTTGTGGAATTTGACTATTTGAGTAATAATTGGATGGTGAGGGGTTTGTGAGGGGTAAAATGATCTTTCACTCTAAGTGTGGACTAGACTTGTCTTGGGCTTAGTAGTGTGTGTGGAAATACATTAATTATTAATTAAGGTTAACTAGTGTATTTAATTAGGCGGAGTCTAGTTCCGTTAGTTTGGGTGTGAATTCTATCAGTCATCAGTACCAGGTGAGTCTCCTCACTTATTCTTACATGTGTGGTAGAATAACTATATATATATATATATATATATATATATATATATATATATATATATATATGATGACCAGCTGGGTCTAAGTGCTATTTTTTTGTTTGTATTGTTTATATGTGTTGAGACTTCGGGTAGTCTCCATGGTTGCTGATAACCCACAGGGCGTGCTGTTTGCCCACTGAAACTTCGGGTAGTCTCTAGGGTTGCTGATAACCCATACTTGTTTTATGTGTTGTGATGTATGTGATATTTTGGGAAACTCACTAAGCTTTGTGCGTACAATTGTGGATTAAATGTGCTTCAGGAACTTCTGAGGATCGCGGGAAAGCGAAGACTTGATTGTACACATTCACTTGGAGATTTTGTTACTGGATATTTTTGGGACACTCTGATATTTTGATGTGGATATGTATTTGACATTATGATTTCTTAAGACGGTTCTTAGGAAAAGTGTTTTTATATGAATTAAAAAATGAAAAATTTTGGTTGGAAAATTGGATGTTACATTAATTTTTCACTTTTTTCAATTTTGATACTAAGTTTTTTTTTTTTTTTTTTTTTTTCATATCAAACATCATTTTTTTTCAGTTTTGTTCAATATTGACCATTTTCCATTTGAAACCATATAAATATATATTTTTTATTTAAAAACCATATTTTTGTATAAATACAAGGTTTTTTTTACATTCAAACCATAATGTTACATATAAATATGTATTAGTTATATAACGTCCCGAAAATCATAAGGTAAAAATTTCATTTTTAATATAATCAAAACACCCATTTATCCTTTAATCAAACATTTAAAAGTATTTCATAATAAAAAGTTATCAGAGTACAATCCCAAAATCACAGGTTGCAGAAAACATGGGTGTATGCGCTGCGATCAAGCCGAACCCTTCCCTTTCGAACCAGAAGTACCTGAAACCATAAAAAACAAATCGTAAGCACAAAGCTTAGTGAGTTCCCCATAATACCACATACCATACATACAATAGAGAATGCTATGTGTCATACATAGCCTTGCCATTACGCCATGAGTCATATCATTATTTTGTCATTATGCCACGAGCCATATCATGGTCTTTCCTTGACAAGCCGGGGTCGAATACCCTGGGTATTACAGACAAGTGCCAAGAGCCACCTCCTGGTCTTCATGCAAGCATCACAAAGACAATGAGCATACAATCTACAACTAACAATCTACTTAATTGCCAGGGTCCAAACCCTGGTTTTTCATACAGATTTTCCAGGAGCCACCTCCGGGTCGGCATTGGTGCCTTCGACCCATAGATACAGTGAGGAGACTCACCTCAAACCAATATAACCAAACACTCGAACTGCTGCTACCGAAGATCTCGCACTGACACCATCAAACTGTTGGATTAGTGTCTCAGTCCATAACTATTTTGGTATGTACTTGACCCGATTATGAGCATGGTCATTTTGGGTTGCCTTCACCATAGCAATATGTAGGATGAATTAAGGAGAGAAAGGTTTAATTATGATTTATTAATATATGATAAGAATAATATATTAAAGGAGAAATCATATTGTTTAATTAATATTAGTCAAGAATTAATTTAGTGGCTAAAAGAGATTAGTTAAACTTAAGGGACTTATTGTGTAATTATAAGATAATTACATAATTGGGCTATGGATCACCTTGGAATAATAGGTTGGACGAATTCTATGGGGAAGCCCGTTAGAAATCGTCCAAGGCATGTTCCAGAAGGGGTCCATGGGCTGCTTAGGGTTTAAGCAGTCAGATTAGGGTTTCCTAGCTGTAAACCCTAATAGCCTAAGTATATAAGGAACCCTTGGGCACCAAAAACGTGGCTAACACTTGGATTAGGGTTTCCAGCCGTTTTTGGTGCCTCCCCTCTCTTCTCTCCTTCATCCAATTGCTTAGTGGTGTTTGTGACTCCATTAGAGGTGCAACACTTGAGGCACTAAGCTTTCTGAAGCCAATCAAAGCAAGGAATTGATTGTTATTACTATATAACAATCAAAGGTAATTACTAAACCCTTATTTCAGTTCTTATATGATAGATCTAGGGTTTATAGCTTTGGATATTCAATTGCATGTTCATTAGACAAACTAGATCCAAAAGCTATTAGGGTTTGCATGTACACCATATGAATGATGTATTGCTCGAAACCCATCACAAACAACACTCCATCAATAATTTATTCTCGACCCAAACGAGAATTCTAGTCCAATGACCAAAATTTCAGGGTAAAGGTCCGTTTTACCCCTTTCCTTACTTTGCCAAAATCCAAGGACCAATCCACTTGCATCCTAGGCCCAAATACCTTAAATGGCACCATAAGGCCTAATAAGGCCCAAATATCCAAATTGGACCCAAAACCCATCGTAGGCCTAATCCGAGAAGGACCAATATCCTAAAAGGATCAAAATATCCAATGGTCAATCCAGGTCAAACTTATGGTCAAAGGTCTAAGGTCAAAAAGTTAACACATCGAGGAAAACCCTACAAACTGAGTACGCCCCGTATAGTTAATTGGTACGATCAATACACCACAATCTTGTTGGGTTTTGAGCATTTCAACATTTCTATGGTGCACATGCAATCCTAATTGTTTTGGATCTATGTTTTTCTCAATTTATACATGCAATTCAATTATCCAAAGGAAGAACCCTAATCTAGCATACAATTTTCGGATTTGATAAACAAACTAGGGTTAGAAGAATACATTTCTTGTTAACTAGTAGTAACAAGTAATCCTTTCCTTGATCTTGACCTTCAAGAGCTTAGTGCCTCAATTGTTGCACCTCTAATGGAGTCACAAACACCACAAGCAACGGATGAACAAGAGAGAAAGCGGATGAAGGCTTCACAAATCGGCCAGGGTTTCTTCTAGGAATCAAGTGCCGATTTTAGGAGCCTTGGGGTTCCTTTTATAGTTGAGCTGCTACTAGGGTTTCAACTGGAAACCCTAACTCCCTAGCTTAGGCCTTAAGCAATCCACAGACCCCCACTTGAAAGGCCTTGAACGAAATCTTTATGGACTCCCACAGAGTTTTCGTCCAGCCATTATCAGTAGGGTCCATGAGCCCAAACTACAACAATTACTGATTTACATAATCAATCCCAGTTCTTTTAATCAATCTCTTTTGATCACTAAATTTATTCCAAATTAATTTCTGATCAATACTAATTAAATATTAGGATTTCTCAATTAATATATTATTCTTATAATATATTAATAAATCATTAATTAACCTCTTTCTCCAAAACTAATCCTATCAAATTGCTATGGTGAAGGAAATCCAAAAGGACCATGCTACTATCGGGTCAAGTACATACCAATTATAGTTATGGACTTAGACACCTAATCCAACAGTATCCCACTTGGATAAGTCTAATAACTATAACTGCAAGTATGACTTCAAGATCCGATTAGCAATCGTAGCTCTCAAAAGCCGCTGTCGAACTCTGACCTAGTCAATGACGCGTCCTTTAGATAAGGGATCATATATTCCTCCAGTTTGTTTCCCGACTTCTGATTTGTTTGACATAGAACTTAATTGAACACATTAATTCAGTCCTGACTGGGCCCGACACATAAGTCAATACAAAATCATCGAGGGGCCCAAGATATCGCTTTTACCCTCTTAGGATAAAAGGAACAGATAAACTTTGACTTATATGCTTGTACTATTTACTCATCAAATCGTACACAACAACACGTTTTATAACATCAAGATACTGATTTTTCTACGCATTATCAATGCACAACCAACTTGTAAACAACAACTCATATATCTCGGTTTAAAGATTATACGATATTATCGTCTCACAATCACTCGTGATAAATTCCATGAAGTGATTCACATGAGCGTGGGTTTAATCCGATACTCAAATCTTATTTCGGAAGTACTCATGAACGTTGCAACAAGCCTTTGCTATGTCTAAACACTTAGACACTCTACAACCAATTCATGACAGTCTAACCTCATAACTTACTCCCAAAGTATGATCGACTGTGGATAATTTGAACAATCTAATTATTCTGGAAGTAAAACATGCAAAAGTGAAACAATAGTAAACAATCAGCACAAGATAGTAAACTTTACTCATAAATAAATCTCCATTACTTAATCATCAAATGTCATTACATTTATCTATTACAAGTTTCAAAACATTTATCTAATCACTAAAACTAATATCGTCCTTCAGACCAATGCTCCTTGCATGTTGTAAGTGCTTAACCCTGCTCAGACCCTTTGTGATAGGATCTGCTGGGTTCTCCTCTGACGATACCCTGTTGACTACGAGGAGTCCTTCTTCTACCCGATGTCTAATGAAGTGGTATTTTTTGTCGATGTGTCTGGATCTACCATGATCCCTTGGTTCCTTGATTAAGGCAACCGCTCCTTCGTTATCACAGAAAATCTATATGGGCTCCTTTATGGCTGGTACAACTCCAAGGTCTCCAATGAAGTTCTTCAACCATAATGCTTCCTTTGACGCTTCGCTTGCTGCGATGTACTCTGATTCGCACGTTGAATCAGCCACGGTCTCCTGCTTGGAATTTTTCCAAGTAATTTCTCCTCCATTTTGGGTAAACACCCAGCCCGACTGAGAGCGAAAGTTATCTCTGTCGGTCTGAAAGCTGGTGTGACTATACCCTGTCACTCTCAAGTCATCACTCCCACCAAGTGTAAGGACCCAGTCCTTAGTCCTTCGCAGGTACTTAAGAATGTTCTTAACAGCTGTCTAATAAGCTCTACCATGGTTCCCTTGATATCGGCTAACCATGCTTAACGCAAAAGCCACATCAGGGCGAGTACATGTCATAGCGTACATGATCGAGCCAACGGCGGAAGCATATGGTACTCGACTCATTTCTGCTATCTCGGCATCGGTACCCGGACTCTGAGTCTTACTCAGCTTGGTATTGCTTTGGATTAGCAGTTCCCCTTTCTTGGAATTCTCCATGCTAAAACGTTTCAGCACCTTGTCCAAGTAAGTACTTTGACTAAGTCCTATTAGTCTCCTACTTTTGTTTCTCAATATTCTTATCCCAAGAATATAACCAGCTTCTCCTAGATCCTTCATAGCGAAACACTTCCCAAGATAGGTCTTAACCTCCTGCAAGGTCGGGATGTCGTTTCCTATGAGCAGTATGTCATCAACATACAAAACTAGAAAGCTAACTATACTCCCACTAGCCTTGACATACACACACAACTCGTCCTCGCTTCTCGAAAATCCAAATTCTTTGACTTTCTCATCGAAACAAAGATTCCATCTGCGAGATGCTTGCTTTAATCCATAAATGGATTTCTCAAGCTTGCACACTCTATTTGGGTACTTCGCATCTACAAAACCCTCTGGCTGACACATGTAAACATATTCAACCAGTTTCCCATTAAGGAAAGCAGTTTTGATATCCATCTGCCATATTTCATAATCATGAAACGCAACTATTGCCAACATAACCCTTATAGACTTGATCTTGGTTACTGGTGAGAAGGTCTCATCATATTCAACCCCTGGGGTTTGAGTAAAGCCCTTCGCAACCAGTCGAGCCTTAAATGTATGCACTTTCCCATCCATGTCGGTCTTCTTCTTGAAGATCCACTTGCACCTGACCGTCTTACGACCTGGTACATTGTCAACCAAGTTCCAAACTTGATTGTCATACATGGACTGAATCTCTCTTTCCATTACCTCCTTCCACTTCGCAGACTCCAGGCCTGCCATGGCTTCCTTGTAGTTGTTAGGTTCATCCAAATTTATCAGTGTACTGTCACTGATAAACGTATCACCTTCAGCAGTTATATGGAAACCATACAGCACAGGTGGAACACTAACTCTACTAGAACGTCTCAGAGGTAATGACTCGTCAACTGGTTCAACAAGAATCTCTTCCTCAGGTTGAGCGCTAGTGTTATAGGTTTCTTCATCGCTTGACTCTTGAAGCTCTTCAAGATCAATTTGCCTCCCACTGTACTCTTGGCATATGAGTTCTCTCTCGCAGAAAACCCCTCTCCTTGCTTCGAAGACCACGTTGTCACTAGGTCTGTAGAAAAGATATCCAAAAGATTTTTGTGGGTAGCCGATGAAAATACATCGCTCACTATGAGGTTCAAGCTTGTCGTGAGTCTCTCGTCTTACGAAAACCTCGCAACCCCAAACATTGATATGTGCCAACGAGGGAACCTTCCCTGTCCACATCTCGTGAGGTGTTTTGGCAACCTTCTTAGTTGGGACTAGATTAAGGATATGAGCGGCATTCTCTAAGGCATACCCCAAGAATGAGATAGGTAACAAAGCTTGACTCATCATGGAATGAACCATGTCTAACAAGGTTCGATTGCGCATCTCAGCCACACCATTAAGTTGTGGTGTTCTAGGTAGCATCAATTTTGAAACAATTCCACATTCCTTAAGATAGTCGTGGAACTCGATACTAAGATACTCACCACCCCTATCGGATCTGAGCATATTTATCTTCCTGCCCAATTAATTCTCCACTTCCTGCTTAAACTCTTTGAACTTTTCAAAGGTTTCCGACTTGTGCTTGATCAAGTACATATATCCATATTTTCTATAATCGTTGGTAAAAGTCACATAGAAGTGGTTAGCATCCCTTGTGGTAGATCTGAAGGGCCCACACACATCCGTGTGTATGAGATCCAACAATTCCTCACCTCTTTCATAAGTACCAGTGAAAGGTGATTTAGTCATCTTTCCAAGTAAACAAGATTCGCACGTGTCATCCGACTTTAGGTCAAATGAATCCAAGACTCCATCCTTTTGGAGTTGGGCTATGCGCTTCTTGTTGACATTTCCAAGACGACAATGCGACAAGCATGCCTTGTCTAAACTATTAGACGAATCCATATGCAATACATTATTTCCTAAGTTGTCTACAACCATCACAGTTTCATATACACCATTACAAGGCAATATAAAGTATGATTATAGAAAGAATTAATAGAACCAACTTCATTATTAAATGAAAATCTAAAACCTTGTCTGTACAAACCATGAAAAGAAATAATATTCCTCGTCATTTCTGACGCGTAGCAACTGTTGGGTACAAATTTATCCATGTATGACTTTGTAAATGGTTTGACTTATGTAGATCCACTTGCATGTGGTAATGTAGCCTTGTGACATGAGAGATACAGAGAGAGAGAGAGAGAGAGAGAGAGAGAGAGAGAGACATTAAACACCTCTATATAAGGTGGGTTCATACCACTTATAGAGGTGTGCTTGAGAGATGTAACATTGAGAGTGTTAGTGTGTGTTAATTATGTAGATTTAGATCTAGATCCTTTTTTGTAAACACCTTTCATAATCGAATGCATCTCTTAAACACCGAAATCACTGTGTTCTTTAATTCCGCATGCCAAACCAATGTTCATAATTCACATCAATTGGTATCAGAGCGGGTCTTTGAAGATCAACATGATTTTTTGAAGAAACGATTCTCGGTTTGGCAACAATCATCACAATTGGAACGTTTATGGTGAGTCTCTCTATGATCTCTCTAAATCTCGTTGATTCGTGCGTTACGTTCTTGAATTTTTGATCATTTTGACTCATTGGATCAATTTTTTTTTGAAAAACCCATTTGTTGTGATCCAATAATTTTTTGTTGATCAAGTCTCAATCCAATCCTACTTGTTGTTCAATATGATTCTCAAATTACAATTGTTCATTTGAATCGATTTTAAGTCCAAAATTCATTGTAATTAAATCATTTTCTTGATTTAGACCAAAAGTCATTTTCTATCCAAATGTCGAAATCTACTGTTCACGAAAATTTCGAGCCCAATCATCAAATCAGTTACTGTTCGTCAGCCCAAATTTATGATCCAATGTTTTAAGCCTTTTACTGTTCATCATGGATTCAACGTGTCTAATGATTCAATTAAATCAGTACAAGATATATTATTTGTTGCTCATCAGTTTTCGTCGTATGCTGAAATGAGTTGTACATTTCAAATCTTCTTATCTCTCGTATAGATCTGCAAGTCCTTGAGTTCCAGTTTTGTTTCAAGGTTTCTTACTAATCGATTAGAAGTGTCGATTAATATCAACTTATGAATCGATTTTATATGAATGGTTCTATCACAAAATCGATTATGATTAAGTTACTATTAAGAAATCGAAAATTGGATCTTTGATTTGAATTCGGTGATGAAATATCAAAGCGAAAGTCAAGAACATGATGAACAGTGATGAAGAACAGTTCGAATAGTATGTTTGATCTGAACTTGCTCTGAAAAGTTTTCGATTTGTGTTTGTTAACTGACGAATTCGAAAAGTCAAAGATGGGTTGAAAAAGTCAGAATCGATTAAGGTTCATGTGTAAGAGCGAAGTCAAATATGTCGATTTTTTATTGTTGATTTGGTGTCTTAACAACAAGCGATGGTTTGATATTGACTCGATGTTGATAAAAAGCGAATGAGAGAATGGCTGTCAATTTTGGATACCGGAGTAATTTCGAAGAACTGAAGCCATGGAGTCGACTGGATTGAATTCGTGATTAAGGGTCAAATAAGTGTTTTGGATTGAGTTCGCTATCTGTGGTCTCGTTTGGAGTGTAGATGTCGATCACAGCTTTGCAAAGGTTCGCTGTGAATCATCTTATTGGGTATTGAGAATGGGAAGGTCGATGATCGAAGATTTTGATGTCTTGATTTCGATGGTTTCACCGTTTGAATCGATGGTCAATGGTTGATATTTTGGTTTGAATAATAAAAGCGAAGTCTGTACTTGTAGTCGAGATGTCGATTTCGGTCGATGGGTATTATTGAACATCGATGGTCGATAGTTGCTACTTGGCTTCAAAGTCTTAGTCGACTGGAACAACATGATTTGGGGCTAAAGAACAAATGTTTGGATTTCGTGATGTTGAGTTGCTATGATGAAAAGCAAAATTCGATAAATGGGTTTGCCTTACTAACGAAAATTTTGGAAGTCGATGTTTGAAAACTTACGAATTCGTTTTTGGTGTCAATGACTGTGGGTTCAAAAGTTTCGAAAATTTGATGTTGACTAATGAAGGTTTTGTGGCGACTAAAAATTTTCCTTACATGGGAAACGAATTGAAGAAGAAAACATCAAGTTTCGAAATTAGTCCCGAAACTTTCGAAAGTTTGACACTTTAAACCCATTTCAAAATAATGAGATACTTTCGAAAGTTTGAACACTTGTGAAGATGTTTCGAAATTAATGCCTACAGTTTCGAAAGTTTGTCAATATGTACCCAGTTTCGAAGGTTTGAACATATGTGCAGAAATTTCGAAATCAGTCCTTAAAGTTTCAAAATTTTGACTTTCTTTACCCAACTTCGAAAGTTGGATTAATTTTTGACATTTTGGGACAAAAGGCAGAATTTTCGAAAAGAGTCTCTGAAGTTTCGAAAAGTTGGCTGATCATACCCAAATTCGAAAATGGACTGATTTTCTGAGAAATTGAAGATTGTACATTTCAGGCCCCTGCAGTTAATGCGAATTGACGCTTTCTACCCAGTTTTGCAAATGGAGGAGAGTTTTGCATTTTGGCTGTTTTGGGCGCACCGGGTCACTACAAAATTTTGAAATTGATAATTTCTACCCAATTTTGAGAAATTTTGTCAAAGGTGGTCCGTGAACGAAGCTAAAAATTGAAATTTTTTTGGATTTTCCCGATTGAAGAAAAATGTTTATGCCATGTGTTAAGGGAGAGTTTTGGATAGAAAAATTCCGAATTGAGCACTTTCTCATTCCTTTTTTGTTTTATAATCAATTTTCGATTATAAAAAGGGGGAGAAATTTATATGGAAATTTGAAAGTTGAATTTTTCATATTACGCAGACTTGTAGACCGAAGTGACCTCGAGTATTTGAAGCTTATGAAATGACTCGATTGGAAATTCAGAAGTGATTTCGGTTCATGATGGGTTTGGACTTATTGAAGATTTTTGGGGTGTGCTTTATGCTGAACTTTAGGGTGATTATTTGGAGATTGAGAAACTCCTAATTATCCGTTGATGCTCAGTTTGTATTGTCTCACATTCTAGAACCCGTATTGAAAAATCATTGAAGAATTGAAGATTTGAAGTTCATCTCTACATGTGTCATGCTTGAGGCTCGGGTCACGTTGTTGCTTGATTTTGGAAGATTTGAAGAGGGCCATCCATTCCTAACTTTGAGGGGGAGAATGTTGGGTACAAAGTTATCCATGTATGACTTTGTAAATGGTTTGACTTATGTAGACCCACTTGCATGTGGTAATGTAGCCTTGTGACATGAGAGATAGAGAGAGAAAGAGAGACATGTAAACACCTCTATATAAGGTGGGTTCATACGACTTATAGAGGTGTGCTTGAGAGATGTAACATTGAGAGTGTTAGTGTGTGTTAATTATGTAGATTTAGATCTAGATCCTTTTTTGTAAACACCTTTCATAATCGAATGCATCTCTTAAACACCGAAATCACCATGTTCTTTCTGTGTTCTTTAATTCCGCATGCCAAACCAATTTTCATAATTCACATCAGCAACAATCATTCAACTCTAATCCTAACCCACTACTAAGCACTAAAGAATAAATCCTGATCTTGGTGATAGGCGATGATTTCCTATTTCCCATTATCAGGTTCATCTTCCCATGCTCTACATCCCTACTTTTTCTTGGCCCCTGCAAATCAGATCAAATGCGAAAACCACATCCTATATCAAGGACCAAAGAACTAGCATATGATGAGTTATTAGATTGAATAATATAAATACCTGCAAAGGAGGGCTTTATCTTCCCATCCTTGATGTCCTGCGAGTATTTCAGGCAACTTCGTTTCCAATGCCCCTTCTCGTGACAGTAGAAGCACGTTGCTTCTTTAGGATCGGATGAGGGAGTAGCAGAACCGGTTTTACCTTTGGATCCATTTGAAGTAGATCCATCATGGGACTTTCCCTTGTGGCTCTTAGAGGGAGCTTTCCTCTTCGTCCCTTTTCCATGTTCTATAGCGAGGACGGGGGCATCAACATTAGGGGTGGACTCGACAGCTTTGCCTTTAAGTCCACTTTCAGCAGTTCTCAACAAACCTTGAAGTTTGCTCAAGGTGACTTCCTCCTTGTTGATGTGATAAGTCATCTTGAACTGATCATAACAAGGAGGTAAAGAGTGTAGGATAATATCAATCTCTAACTCTTCGTCAAAGTTGACATTCAACTTGAGCAGGCGATCCACATACCTTTGCATTCTTTGCAACTGGCTCGTGATGGACTCTCCATCTTTCATCTTGGTTGTTATCAATGATGCGACAATCTCGTACCTTTCTTGACGCGTACTTTGATGGTACTTTTCCATCAAATTTTGACACATTTCGTAAGGCCAATTGTAACATCCCAATTTTCAAGTCCAAAAATTTCTTTTTAATTAACTGACTCATAAAAACATTCATAAGAAAATACTGTGAAAACACATCATCTCATGAAACAATGTATCATGTCTGAAACCCAAGTCATAAAATAATAACATATCAGAGTACAATCCCAAAAAACTCCATGCGGAAATCATGTGTGTGTGTGTGATGCGATGTTACGCCGTCGGCTCCTTCCCCTTAGACGAAGAGGTACCTGAAACCAAAACTGAAACCGTAAGCACAAAGCTTAGTGAGTTCCCCCATCATACCACATACCATACAATAACATCGGTATCTTCCAACCGGTAATCATCGTCGGTATCTTTCAACCGGTAATCATCATCAGTATCTTTCAACCGATAATCATCATCGGTATCTTTCAACCGGTAACTGTCATCGGTATCTTTCAACCGGTAACTGGGGACTATTCCACCCCCTACCACTAGCATACAACAACAAGATATAAACATACAGTCAGACATATCCGGGTACTGACCTACCCTTTGGTCCTAAGGACCGCTGTCAGGGAAGCTAATCCCTATTACACACGTAACATATCATACAGATAAAACTCATGACCAAAGCACGTAACCAGACCAAGATAATTATCACAAAGACAATCATCTTATAAATACTCCTCTTTGGTGGGCCGGCATTGTGGCCTTAGACCCACCCCTACTGGAAGGTAACTCACCTCGTACAAGTAGCTGCTGATAATCTGTACGGGAAACCTCCGTCCGCTGCTGCTCCGGAAATCCTCCGGCTACAATCCCCACAAAACACTCAGTTAGAGACTGATATCTATTCTTAGGGTAAAATGACCATTTTACCCCCAACCAAGTCCAAGACAAAGTCAACTTCCAGTTGACCCGACTCGCCGAGTTGGGTCGTCAACTCGTCGAGTCCCTTCCCTTTACTCGTCCTTATCCACGACTCGACTCGTCGAGTTTGGCAACGACTCGACGAGTTCCCCTCCTTACGGACATCAATGAACCTTCATCCGACCCGCCGAGTCGGATGAACACTCGCCGAGTTCTCCTTCAACTGATGAACAAGTCCCGACCTTGACTCGCCGAGTTGTATGAACAACTCGTCGAGTTCATCTTCAAATATAAGGAGATTGCCTTGGACTCGCCGAGTCTGTTCTAGCACTCGTCGAGTCCCATGAACTCCAGGTCTAAAATTAAGTCCAATGCGTTGGGTCACTCTTTCTGTCCTGCTACAACCCTTCTAACACCCAACTGAGTCCTTTTGACCCTCAACAAATATGGGACTCAAAGCCTTGGACTCGTCGAGTCCCAAGCGGACTCGCCGAGTCGATGACATCCATACCCTAAGTCCTCGAATTCTGATGTACAACACTTGACCAAAAGGTAGATCTAAGCTCCTTCAATCGTTCTAGCACGTAAAGTTACAAACTTTACATGCATGCATGGGACTTTGAACTCAAAAGGACATAAAATGAGCTCTTATGATGCATGGGACCTTTCTTGGGTGCAAAAGCAACCCAAATCTGCCTTGTGGCTCTTCCCAAGTGCTAGGTCCGAAGTCTTGACCCCCAACCATGTTTGCAATCATGGTTGGTTACCAAAATGGCTTATAAAAGCCCCAAATCTTCCCAAAAAGGGATCTATCAAATGAAAGAGCAAGATACAGACTTTATACCTTTCAAAGACTGCAAATGATGAACCAAACTCGAATCCTTCAGTCTCCTCTTGATCCTTCTATGCTCTTCCTTCTTCCTTGTGAACAAAACCACCAAAAATAACTCAAAAGCTTTAAATCTTGCACCAAAACACTTAGGGTTTGCTATAGAGGGTTTCTGGGAGCATAAAGGGGCGATAGAGGCTGTATAAGGTTGTTTAAATAGGGTGCAAACCCTCAGATTAGGGTTTTGTCCATACTGAGCCTACTCGTCGAGTCTGGGACCCGACTCGACGAGTCCATCACTTAAATCCCGCGTCTCATCCCGCTTCTACTCGGCGAGTTGGTCCTTCAAATCGCCGAGTCCAAGGTCAAAAATGCAAAATACTTAAATAAAATACATACCAGGAACCAGGTGCTACACCAATAGTCCTCGTAGAACCGCTGGAGCTCAGGAGTCATAGTGGCTACCATAATACACGACACCTTTGTCGCGTCTTTTTCATGAGCCCTATCCTCAGCTATTTGTTCTTCATTAGCTTTGGTTTCATCTATCTCTTTGAGCTTTTCGTCAAGGACGCATTCTTTCTCCTCGTATCGTAGGGCTATTCGTGTGTTGTGAATCCAATCATTGAAATTGGATCCATCGAAGGTGACCCTCCCACAAATGTTCATAAGAGAAAATGAGCTTAAGGAGTTGGAGTTCGAGCCAGAAGCGTTATTCGAGCCAGACATCTGAAAAGAAAAAGAACAAAGTTTTGATTAGATAAAGAATCCTTAATATAACACCCAAATGAAATATTAAGGCTAAGACCCAACACAATAATTCACAATTAGGAAGAGGGATGCCGTAATCCAATTGCAAATTATTTGAAGGTAGGTAAATGACGAGTTACCAATTCCACCATGAAAAAAGAAATGAGGAATTAGGTTTTAAATGAAATGAAATTCCTAGATTCTTTTGAGATTCATTGAACTTTTCAATGACATGTTTAATCTCGATTATGCCCTTCAAGTTTGTGACTGGGATACCGAGGATCACAAACAAGGTGTGAATAACCATGAAAATTAGCTTGACACTCTCGATGTCATTTACCACCTAATCAATGTGTCGGTTAACCACACACGCTCCATTGATCTATGATAATTCTCGAGCTACCCTTTGCCACCCTTGTTAGTCCAAGTTAGTGTGCCGGTTAACCACACATGCTCCACTAACGACTTTATAAGGTGCAAAGTGTAATTTCATGGACTAGCATCATTTTCACATTTTTCCTAAAGTAACTAAGATTGAGAATTTTTAAAAAGATTTAGTTACTTTAAAATATTCCTTATACTTATTAATGAGGAATTAATGTCCTATCCTACCCGTTCGGCTAACGACCCTCCACTAGTCAAGAGTGCGGTGGGTAAGAGTGGATACCCAATGGCGGTCATTTTACATGTCGCTTCCTTAAACGCCCCTTATAGACCAGCTTCGTGAATGAGGCCTACTAATGGTAAGACTGACTCATCTTATATATATATATATATATATATATATATATATATATATATATATATATATATATACATATTAATCTTTTAATATTATAATAGTATAAGGGTTGTATTTTAAACTTTTAAAAACACTCGGGTTTTAGAATTTAATATTTCAAAATTAAAACTTTTAATCAAATTTTAAATTCCAAAACTTGAGGGCAAAATTTGAAATTATTCAAAACTTCTAGATCAAATTTTAAATAATTAAACTAATCACATAATTTTGGACATTATCTTAAAATTTGACCATTATCTTTCAATTAGATGAGGATAATCATTACCATAACATAAAATTCGAATTTTAACAGTCAAAACAATTTAAGATAATGATCCTTATCTAATTTAGGCTTGAAATCCGAAAAATCTGCCAACAAACGAACCAACTCGTCGAGTCAGGGCATGCACTCATCGAGTAGTTCTAACTCGTCGAGTCCATCTTAGGACTCGTCGAGTTCATCAGTCAGAAGGCCAAAATCGATTTTGTTCCAGCTTTGGCAAAACACAATAGCATCAAATATAACAGAAAAACACCCTAAGCTCTGATACCACTAATGGGTTTTCAGCATTTCAACATTCCTATGGTGCACATGCAACCCGAATTGCTTTGGATCTAGGTTTTTCTCAGGTTATACATGCAATTCAATTGTCCAAAGCAAGAACCCTAATCTAGAATACAATTTTTGGATTTGATAAACAAACTAGGGTTAGAAGAATACCTTTCTTGTTAACTAGTAGTAACAAGTAATCCTTTCCTTGATCTTGACCTTCAAGAACTTAGTGCCTCAATTGTTGCACCTCTAATGGAGTCACAAACACCACAAGCAATGGATGAACAAGAGAAAGAGAGGATGGAGGCTTCACAAATCGGCCAGGGTTTCTTCCAGGAATCAAGTGCCGATTTTAGGAGCCTTGGGGTTCCTTTTATAGTTGAGCTGCTACTAGGGTTTCAAATGGAAACCCTAATTCCCTAGCTTAGGACCTAAGCAATCCACAGACCCCCACATGAAAGGCCTTGGACGAAATCTTTATGAACTCCCATAGAGTTTTCGTCCATCCATTATCAATAGGGTCTATGAGCCCAAACTACAACTATTACTGATTTACATAATCAGTCCTCGTTCTTTTAATCAGTCTATTTTGATCACTAAATTAATTTCTGATCAATACCAATTAAATATTATGATTTCTCAATTAATATATTATTCATATAATATATTAATAAATCATTAATTAACCTCTTTCTCAAAAACTCATCCTATCGAATTGCTATGGTGAATGCAACCCAAAAGGACCATGCTATTATCGGGTCAAGTACATACCAATTATGGTTATGGGCTTAGACACCTAATCCAACAAATCTAACTCAGTATGCGCTGCGTACAAGGAGGTACGCCCCACATACTTACCCTGCTCACAACCAACTTAGAAAATGACTTAATCCCTTAAGCCAAAACGTCCAATGCCCAAATCTAGTCCCAAAACATGCCTTAATCCATAAAGTTGCTAACTTTGAGCTTTTTCATGGATCAATGTGTAACACCCCGACTCCCAGGTACAAGTTTTAAAGCATTATGTGCATATTTATGGACCTACTCGATGAGTTGGTTGCCCCCAACTCGTCATGTAGAGGCGGGTTAGCCTGCATGGATTATTGGATCTACTCGACGAGTCGGAGGACCCGGACTCGACGAGTAGGAGCTGGGAGATGAAACCCTAATTTTTAGGGTTTTCACCCTATTTAAAGGACCTTAAGTCCTTTCCTCCAGTCCCTTACCACCCCTTGATGGCCAGAAGAAACCCTAATCGCCATTAACCTTGTTCTTGAGTGATTGTGAGGCTTAAAGAGTGATTTGGTGCATTTTGTGAAGAAGGTGTGAAGTATAAGAAGCTTGGAGCAAAGAGGAGCTTGTGGATTTGACTCTACTACATCTTGGCATCATTTTGAAGGTAACAAGTCGTTACCTTGACTTATCTCTAGTTAGATCTCTTCATTTTTGGGTTTAGGGCCATCCTAAGCATATTTGAGAGTCATTTTGAGTATTGGGGAAAGATCTAAAGTTGTAGCTTCAGATCTGGACTCCCCTTGGTCCCTATAGCTTTAAAGTTATGAAATTTGGCAAGCTTGGGCCTTTTCCTTAGTCTAGTTTTGGCATTTAGGACCATGCATGTACGTAAAGGTTGCAACTTTACGTGGAAACCATGCCCTAGGAGGTTGGATCTGCAATATGGAGCTTTGGGGTGGCTTAAAAACATCTGTATGAGAAATGGAATGCATGAACTCGACAAGCCGCTTAGCCGACTCGGCGAGTCAGATGAAGGTTGCCCGTATTTGATTCTACATAAACTCGGCGAGTCAGTAGGAGGACTCGACGAGTCAGTTAGGGTTTTCCCCGACATCTGGACACGCAGGGATTCGACGAGTTGGTTGGAAACTCGGCGAGTCAGTTAGGGTTTTATGATTTTCTAAGTTCTTAAGGAACTCGACGAGTTGCTATCTGCACTCGATGATCTAGGTCAACATGGACATTTGACTTTTACCGTTGACTTTGACCTTGACCAAGGGTTGACCAATTTGACTTCTGGGGGCATTTTGGTAATTTGGGAATTTATGGAAGAGGATCATCGGTGGCTGTAGGTGTTGGACTTGGAGCTGCATTTGGTGGAGTTTGATATTATCACTTCGAGCTACTTGTGAGGTGAGTTCTCCTCACTATATCAACAGGGTCTAAGGCACCAATGCCGGCCCTTATCGGATTTGTATCCGGGTTTATTGCATGATATGCTTATTGATTTGCATCCAGGTAGTTAGGATGGTGATATGCTTAGTGACGTGGTAGGTTGGTATCCTGGTTATAGGATGATTGTTATGTTAGAGATCGGTTAGTTCGGTATCCTGGTTATAGGATGGTTGCCATGTTAGTGATGTGTTAGATTTGTATGACTATCTGTACTTGCATGCTAGCGTATGATATTTATGTGCACATGTTTGTTGGTTTGGGGGATTGGGTTAAGGCAGGTCCTGCTTTGTGCTGTAGGAAAAGATACCCAGGGCGGACCGGATAGACTGCAGACTTAGGAGGGCATATAGTCAGACCGAAGGCCCGGCGAGCGGTCCGGATAGGCTGAAGGCCCTGAGAGGCGGCCCAGACGTGCCGAAGGCTCGGAGAGCGGTCTAGATAGACTGTAGGCCCGGTGCGGGTGGTCCAGTCAGACTGATGGATCATTATGCATGTTGTGTTTGTTTATATGATATGATTATGATCGTATGGCGTTGGTATTTTGGGGGTAACTCACTAAGCCTTCAAGCTTACATTTATCGATTATTGTTTCAGGTACTTTTGATGATCGCGGGAAGGCGAATGCGTGATCGTGCACCTCCTTATGTGTCACAACTCAAAATTTTAGACCTAGCATGGTCTAAAACCTAACCAAGTACTAGTGTAAACTACATTGCAATCCTTGGTGCATTGTATCCCCTATGGCCATTAGGACATGTTTATAAACTAGTAACTAAGAATAGATTGAAAACTATGTTGGATTTAGCAAGTATATGTTAATATAAGTTGAAAAACTAATGTTTAAGCCATAAAATAACCCACCACAATGGAGTTTACGGCCTAGGAATAGTTTAGCATATAGTTCACGGCCTTAGACTTCTAGAACAATGAGTTTACGGTTCAAGAACATCTAGAAGATGTGTTCACGTTCCAATATATTAAACAAGAAGGGTGTTCACGGTTGGGACCAAACCATGAACATCTCTTGGATTTGAAGATTCAAACCGTTAGCTCCAATTAGAATAAAAGAAAAACCGTGAACCCTCTTAAGGAGTCAAACCGTGAACACCATTTAGTAGTGAAAGTCAAACCGTGAACATCAAATATCTTCATAATCTTATCCAAAGTTAACTTCCCAATGTTATTACACCGTAAACCTTACATGCAACCGCCTCATGAGTTCCTTCATACTTAAGTTACTTCACATATAAGATCCTTCTTTTATTCTACACATCCAGTGAACAAAAACGTTACCATTCTCTCTCAAATTAGCAAACCCATTTTCTTTCATCCTTTCAAATTCAAGTCGCAGGAGGTCTTCATCTCAAAGTTGAATTAAGTGTTGGTGAGTATTCTTCAATTATTTTGGTGTTTATTCAACACATAAATTGTAGTTTCATCACATTCACACATATTATTATGTGTTTAAATCTATTAGGAAACAACATCTTTCCCGTATTATAACCCGAAGGTCACCACTTTCATTTCGATATCTAGTCAAAACCGCATATAAGGTGAGTTCATACCCCCATATTTTTCCAAGCTTTTTCAATGTTTTTTTTGGGGGGTGGGGGGGGGGGGGGGAATACAAGTAAAGCACAAGAAATTTTGTGTTTTAAAATATAATTTACTTATTATGTTTTTCTTACCATTAATATGTATTTAATGAAACTTGTTAAAACATGGAAATAGACTTATAAACTATAATAGGTATAGTTTATGGAGCATATGAACTATTTTACAAAGTCCATGTTAAAACATGGAAATAAACTTATAAACTATAATAGGTATAGTTTATGAAACAAAGGGATCTTTTTACAAAATTACTTGTTATTTATAAAAAGGTTTTCGCATTATTACTTGGAAATGCGTTGAAGCTATTTGTGAGACATGTCTTCACGTACTTACATAAGTACCAGTGGAAGTCCCGACTTATGGACCAGAGTCTCCTGAAGGGAGAGTGTGAGTTTGTGTATAGATCTATACGAGACCGACAATCCCGCACCTCGACTGTTAGCTATAGTTTGACCGGCAGGTCTACGGGTGACAAACGTCATAAATGATATCGATGTCCGAGTCACGTCATATCAATTAGTATGGTTATAAGAACTCACAAGGAGAAAACAACGACATATTTACATAGTAATATACTTTTTCTTAAACAATCTCAAGGGATATTAACTATGTGATTGCTCAGTATATACAATAGGGTTAGATAAAATTGAAGTCCGGTAGACAGTGGAATGTGTGACTTCCGCCTTACTTCCTGTTCCTTGTTTGGTTGTCGGCTTAGGGCAGATTCACCCATTCAACCGTCTGTTTGATCTCGGTTATATACGACTCATATATACTAAGTGATCATAGGAGGGTATTATCGTCGCGTTGAGTTTTCAGGGCAAAAACATCTTCAACTAGTTTTACTTATACATAAAACTAGGTATCATTAAACTAAGTATAGTAATTATACTTGTGTTTTTCGGTCTTGGAACAATTAAGACTACAAATCGGTTTTATAGAAAATATAGGGTTTTCTATGATAAACATCGTTATTTTAAAGGTAAACAATTTTCGATTTAACTTTCTGAAAACAAATACAGTTATTACTGAAAACAATGTTTTACAATAGAGTAAGTGGAACTAGGAACATATTTACAAAAAGGTTCAACACTTATTTACAAACTAGTATAACATAAAGGACCTGTAATGGTTAATTCTATAATTCCTTTGTTTATACATCGGAGTTATATATAAATAATATCCGATAGGCAGTGGAATGTGTGACTTCCGCCTTACTTCCTGTTCCTTGTTTGGTTGTGGGCTTAGGGCAAATTCACACATTCAATTGTCCGTTCGATATTAGATTATATATAGCTAGTATAAACTAAGTGATCGTAGAAGGAACTAATGTGGTCACCATTTTATTAAGAAAATATAGGATTTTCTGAAGGAAACACATTCATCATATCAAAAAGGATCATTAATGTTAATTCTGTGATTACTTGGTGAATACGATAAAGTTATATATAATGAAGATCCGATGGGCAGTGGAATGTGTGACTTCCGCCTTATTTCATGTTCCTTGTTTGGTTGTGGGCTTGGGGTAGATCCACACATTCAACTGTCTATTCGATCTGTATTGTATATAATTTGTATTCACTAAATGATCACAGAAGGAACGGTTACGGTCATATTACTCATTAAGAAAATATAGGAGCTTCTGGAGGAACATGCGAACTTTTCCAAAGAACAAAGAATATACTTTATATAACAAAAACGCTTATGAACTCACCAAATTTAATGTTGACACTTTTTCAAACCACTTGTATTCTCAGGAACGTTAGTAGACAGGTACCCTCTCAGGTGTTGCGAAGACGGAGCATAGTAGTTTTACGTCTTATCTTTTGCTATAGTTTTAATGTAAATCATGAAATGTTTTGAACATAATGTAAAATTTATATTATTAATACAATGGCTGTTGTTGCTTTGATTACTATTATACAATTGTTGTGATACTGTACATGACGTCCTCCGCCCCCGAACATTTCTGTCGTTCCGGTTTGGGGGTGTGACATTATGTTTTTATAATTTGATTCTGAGAAACTCTGACATTAAACCATTTTAAAAACATGTTTGTAATAGTTATTGGGTTTTGAATGACTTAAAAAGTTTTAAATTGGCTTGAATTTTATGGATGTTACATAATGGCTCCCAAATACAAGTTCTTACTTTACAACTTCAACAAAAAAGGCTAATACACATGCATGGGTTGATATCAACTATCAAGATCACATTTTTATGCATTTGGGACACCTAAGACGTCCAGTTCTAGTGTCCAAACTCTTGAGGTAAGCTCAAACTCATAAAGACAAACCAAAGGGCCCAAAATGTGCCATAAACCACCCCAAACAAGACCAAAGAGATGCCAAGATGAGAGCTTTTTACCTTCAATGGGTTGCAAAAGATGGGAAACTTCTGGATCTATAAGCCCCACTCCAAGTGATGATCCTTCAACAACCTTCAATTTCTTCAAAATGCTCAAGATCACTCCAAAATCACTCACAAGAGCTTAAGAACTCCGAGATGGTGGCTAGGGGTCGAGATTAGGGTTTAGGAGGTATGGAGGCTGATAAGAGATGAGGCTCAAAGAATAATAGAGGATTAAATAGGGGTAAAAACCTAAAAATAAGGGTTTCTAGTTGAATGGATTACACCCCGCGTACCCCTTAGTACCCCTGGCATACTCAAGTGTCACCCGCGATCAGACTAGCCACTACGCCCTACGTACTTGGTGAGTACGCCCCGTATACTCGACCAAGTTCCAAAACACTTAAACTTCATTTGGCCATAACTCATTCGACCTAAGTCCGTTTCCGACGAACTTTATATCCACAGAAAGGTGACGAGAAGGCATACACTTCTAGCAAATCACATTCGCCTAAAGACCTTCCAAAAAACCCAAAATTCATAAAGGCCCGAACTGCCAAACTATGATTATACCCTTGGGCTCCGAAATACAAAATCGAACACCCGGGTCACTTAATCTATAATACCCATATCCAAAAGGGCCAAATCGCTTCCTCCCCAGGGCCCGAATCCTTATGATAATAGATGATCAGGTCACAAGCCCGAATAATGAAGCGATTCAAAACCGAGTGTTACAACTCTCCCCTACTTAAATTAGATTTCGTCCTCGAAATCACCCCTTACAATCCCAGGCATGCCAGACAAACTGAGGAACACAACCACAACCCCGAGCATACAAAACCCTTCCCAAGGCAACCGAACCCAACCTTAGCAGAACTCTCCAAACCTGATGATGAAGAAATCCTTAATCCCTTGCAGAATAACCACTTCTTACCTTACCCAAAATCTGAAATCTCAAATTGTTCTGACTCCCCGACAGACTGCCCATACTGAACCACTACCAGACCAATTCCACTTTAAATTCCAAGCTAAACAAAACACTTCCAACCCTTGATTATCTCGTTGCTCCTACATGGAACAAAATCACTGACCAATCACTGTTGTGGAACACTTTTACTTGACAGAAGGTTTAGATAATCCTTCGAGTAGAAGAATCATCCCTGCAATGGTTAGACTCAGACGAGAGCTGCGCAGCAGGGTTGAATCAATTACTATGAGATTATTTAATCCAAGATATAAGTGACTTAGCATATTATCCTAATAACAAGTGACTCCATACACGAGTCCCAAATCACTGATACCGCCTCGACTCATCTTGTTGCCCCCTAGCTGCTTTCCAAAAGCAGCCGAGACCTCCCTGGTCCTAACTTATCTACCAACTAACCGATTTATCGGATTTCCACCCGGTTGCTGAGACAAATAGCCTTAACCAGCCGCACCATGTGACTTTCGAACGAAGGCCTCATCTGACAAGAATCACCGCAGCTATCTTGCCACTATGGCTCCTACAACCTTTCTGATCCAACCGATCATAACCAACCGTCAAACCTGACGCCACAAATCCAATGCTAGAAGTGAATGCTACATGACCAACTGTAGTCTTATATCATAACCGGCCTCATACGACCCACCACTTCCTTAATTCCAATAATGATGTGGCCTTCCCACAGTCTCACAACCTGACCTACCCTAGTCTAATCTTATCTGAAGGAATCTATAAGCCAAATCATAGATTTGCCATGCTCTCACAGCTACTCAAAAACTAGTGAATGCTACGAGCCACCCCGCAGTCTTACAACACTTCCCATACCACCTGCCAACATTAGTGAATGCTACGACCACCTCGCAGTCTTACAACACTCCCAGAGCACCTGCCTATCTAGTAAGTGTTATGACCACCCTATAGTCTTAATACACTCCTATCTTGCCATGGCCACCGCCCATGGTCTTACCGCTCATCTACCAATCCATCCATACTCATCCTGAGTCGAACACACATCAGACTATACCCCAATCAGGTGTTCGGGTCATACTTCGAATCCCAAAGCCTTAATCAGACAAGAACAGGTAGAGAGGCTCTAACATAACCCTTAACCCGGATCCATCAATATGCCTACTATCCATCATAAAGAAGACGCCCACCAACTATTGGAAGTTTCTTGAACTCCCAACTTACACAATTTTCAATCCAGACGACCACTTAAGTCTTCTTCCCTCCCGACTGAGATGTGAAACTCATCCTAGTTCCACGCATGATTCAGCTTCCAAAAATCTGAACGATTCTCCCCTATTTGGATTCGTCGAAGCTCTCCTAGCCCAAAAGGTTTGATGGATTCCCAACCCATCTTACCTCCTTATAATTGAACCGCCAATAACCTGTGCTTACCAATACTAGTGTTCCATCACCAACCAATTCCAATGACCATACAACTCTTGAAATCCAGATGAACACTCCCCGAAATCTCAGCAAGTCCGAAAATCCTAATCGCTTCCCATGATACAACACCCAAATCCTTAAGTCGTTTATGCCGGTGACAAAGACCATAACTCTTGCGATAAATAAATTCCCCTGACACCTCTAGTGACCAACCAAACTTGTACGACTGCCACCACCATCATCTTGCTACCGCTCTTACCCTAGCAACGATAGTGATTGAACCCGGAGGTTTTTCCATAGACGACCGCGGATCCCACCAGATCATATGCTAACGCAACCGAACTCTGACTTCATTGGAGAACTAACCCGCTAATGCAACCATAGACCTTCCAATTGATACCCTTGAATTTACCCATCAAAGATACAGAACAAACTGAAACCCACTCAGCAAGACATGACCCACTAATGATTCATGGCATGCAAAATGGCATATAACAATTCTTGATGATATAACCCAGACAATAACAGAGAACCGAACTCGAGATAATGCTTACCCAAACCAATACAAAATTCCAAAGCAATATAAATACTGATAATAACCAAGAAGAAAGCAAAAGATAACATACCTGCAATAGCACCTGCTAGAACCCTGGCCTTCCCTGAGTGACACTGCGATGCTCGGATCCTCTCTGTTGTGGATCATGCCCTACTCTCACGACCATCAGTGATCCTCAAAGTAACCGGAGCAGGTGCATTCACTGCTCCACCTCTCAACATCGGACGGTCGGCCTTCTTGTGGCCCACTTGGTTGCAGTAAAAACATAACGAGCTCGCCCCCCTGAGGATAATCCCGACTGACATGACCAAACCTTCCACACTTGTAGCATCCTATTCCTTTAGAACGACAAACCCCATCGTGCTACTTCCCGCATGTGCTGCACTGACCTCGACCCTGCTGTCCTCTCAATCGCTGATATGAAGTCTTGGATCTCTTCACATGACCCTCCACTACATACACCTGATCTGTCCCCCTCTTCCCTAGGTGCTCCAAATTGATCTCCCGCTCTCGGGCTCTAGAAATCATATCATTCAGGGTCTTGCACCCTGAAATACTCACAAACTCCCTGATGTCATCCCTCAACATATCATGATACCTTTGATGGGTTTTGAGCATTCTAACACTCCTAAGTGTACATGCAACCCTAAATACCTTGGATCTATGTTTTCTCTATTATACATGCAAATATGATTATCCAAGGTATTATCCTAACTAGCATACCAAAACATTGATACTAGGATACTAAAATAGATAGAATACATACCTTGTTGTTGTTGCTTGACTCCATGAAGCTTGAGAGCCTAGTGCCCCAAGTGTGACACCTCAAATGGTTCACACAACATCATGAACTCTTGGAATAACCATGAGAAGAAGACATACATGTTCAAATCGGCTAGCCCTCAAAATATGTATCACTAGTGCCAATTTCTTGAACTAAAGGGGTTCTTATATAGTGTGGCTATTAGGGTTACACCATGTAACTCATGACTTTACCCATTCCTTATACTCCATGGGTTTTAACCTCCATGGAGTATCCATGGATCACCACATGGGTTAAACCCAACATAAAGGAATCTTGGATCATAAGCCCACATATATAAGAATGAATGATTTACACAATCAATCCCCATATATTTAATTAGTCTCTTTTTGATCACTAAATTAAGTCCAAATTAATTCTTGATCAATACTAATTAAATAACATGATTTCATATTAATATATTAGAACTTATAATATATTAATATGTCACAAAATGTCTTTTCCTCATAAACGGTCTATCCAAATGTTCCGATGCCATGCAACCCAAATGGACCATGCCGAGTCGGGTCAAGTACATACCAATTATAGTTATGGACTTAGACACTAATCCAACAGTCTCCCACTTGGATAAGTCTAAAACTATTATTGCGTATGACTTCAGGAACCAACTGGCAATCGTAGCTCTCAAAAGCCGCTGTCGAACTCTGACCTTGTAGATGAACTCTGACCTTTGTCAATGACTTGTCCATTAGATAAGGGATCATATATTCCTCCATTCTAGATATCATATGGACTGAGACATGGATTATAATCATTCTCTCTGTCCATTTGTTGTTTCCCGATTTCCGATTTATGACGATTGACTAATTGAACAAATCAAATCAGTCCAGGCCCGGCCGAGCACTTACATTTGTCATCACCAAATCATCGAGGGGCCCACAGATATCGCTTTTATCCCGAAGGTAAAAGGAATGGATAAACTTCGACTCATATGGCTTGTTCTACTACTTGTTGAATCATACACAAAGGCACGTTTTATAACACCAAGTTACCGAATGCGTTTTCGTGCAATCAATGTACAACCAACTCATAGTAACAACTCATATCTCTAGGTTTGAAGAATATAAGATATTATCGTCTCATGATCACTCGTGATAAAATCCATGAAGTGATTCCAATGAGCGCGGGTTGAATCCAATACTCAGAACTTATGAGCACTCATGAGTGTTGTAGCCCCTTGTCCAACATCTTAGACCTCTACAAGCCAACCCATGACAGTCTTGATTCATATCTACTTCCAACATATGACCGACTGTGGATAGTTTGAATAACTTAGTCAATCAGGAAGAACGACCTAGTTATTCTGGAAGTCAAAACATGCAAAATGAAACACAATAATAATAGAATCTAATATGGTATCAAAACCTATGAACATAAATAAAACACCTTTTATTTATCACCATATGATTACACATTATTCATTGTATACTGTTTCAGCTATCAACTTTATTCTTGAATTTAAAACAATAGTTGTCCCATGCTCCAAGCATGTACACTATGTTTTCTAAACACTAGTCATGCCATACACCAAGTATGCATACAAGAGTTGCCTTCTTACAGATTATGTCAATATGGTCCTTCCAGAATTAACACTATACTTCCAACTGTCCTTGAGCAACCAATCTTTGGTAAACCTTAGATTGTCCTCGACAATTGCTTAATCCTTTTAGTCATATCCAGTTCTAGACCTTTTCCCTTTTTAATGCCCCAGACATTTGGAAAATTTTAGAAAGGATAAATATAGCACATGTAATCGATCCTATATCCGAAGCATATGGGACACGAGTCATGATGTCTCACATAAAGACTAAACCAGTCTTTTGCTATAACATTTCCATTTCTATTTGCCAAGTTCTCATAATTCAGATTATGAAAAGGGATGCCGTAATCATAATCGAATTTTAGAACGCAAATAATGGACCCATATATAGAATTTCCTTATGTTGAGCCATTCCAACATGAAATTCATATATATATCCTTGACTAAATATGATTACAATCTCAATCTAAGCTTTTAGAATTGAAATGAAGTATAATTTTCTCTCCCTTAATTATAGCAAAACAACTTTTTCAACCCCTGCAGCCTCACGAATTGAAACTTTTGTTTTCTATAATTAACATTGCTAACTTGCAACCTTTATCATAATTATCATGCTCCCACTAACATGATGATTATTAGCATAACACTTATGCTCCCACTAGCTTTGACATGTAATCAGAAATCAGCTGGACTTCTAGAAATCAATACTTTATTGACTTTCTTACCAAAGTTCAGATTTCTGATACTAGATTGCTTTGATAAAACTTTATCAAAATCATACACCTTGCCTTAGATAGCACACTTGTGTGTCTAAACAATTTTAAGAACTATGAAAAGAGATGCCGTAATCATAGTCTCAATTGTTTAGACCTTTGCCACTTCTCACAAGTCTATGTTAGTGTGCCGGTTAACCACACATGCTCCACTAACGACTTTGAGAATGCAAATATCACAATTGCTATCTAGCTAAAATCTACTTAGTGAAAGTGTTTCCTCACCATCATTTTCATGAATCGGAGAGAAACCTTATTACACTTAGATTTAATGGTGTATGTGTTCTTATCCACGTGAATTGTCAAAACCATAGTCACAAGACAAGGATAATGACAAATTCAAACTCATATGGACTGAACTCAATCTTAATTTCTTGCCATGTGGCAGCTCAAGGGTCTGCCATTGCTTCCAAGTTGCTGTGCAACCAATTGAGAACTCTAAGAACTCATATGCAAAGCCAACTATAATTGGAATGGACACAGAAATAGTCAACACGATAGGTTATAAGCCTCAAGTCGTGTGCTAGTGAAGAACTTTAGGTTTTACTCTTGATTAGTTCTTGAGACTTTCAAGACCTTTTAAGACTCCCACTGTCCTCTTGACATATAAGACTTTCTTGTCAGATATTCAAGAGATAGTGTGGATTCTAATCAAGACAAACACTTCACACAATTGGCCTTAGTTGGTCTTTTTTTATCCAAAACATCACAACTTACCAATTTCAAATGTACAAGAGTAGAAAACTTTTACTCTTACATTTGACAAGTGTTTTAAACCTTCTTTAAGACATGTCACTCAAGTTACAATCTTAGAGTATAACTCTAAGAATTGTTTTTGGAACGAAGTATAAATCATCTTCTTGATTTAACCACTTCAACAATTCATAGCTCCTCTTCTTAGCTACCAGAATGCACTTAGAGGATGAATTGTGATAAGGTCTCTTAATCATTAAGATGATTATATAACATGATACTAAAGTACTCTCCCATCTTTTCAGATTTGAGAAACTTTTATCTTTCTGCCTAAGTTGATTCTTCTTATTCGCTCTGCCATACATTGAAACCTTTTCCAATGTCTCAGAATTACACTTAAGCTTGTAAGTATAACCATATTTACTGAATTTTAGTAAATAATGACGAATAGTCTTAACGATTATTTGTGGTGGGCTTGATCAGTGCACAAGAATGTGTACTCGATCCTTTACTTGACTCACACATCCATGTGAACAAGTAGTTAGTCTTAATTTTTCCAATACTTGAAAGTTCTTATTCATCATGCTATACAACTTGCATGATTCCAAGTTTCTATCCAACTGAAACTTAGGTGATGGGAATCTTTCCTTATTTGGTAAATTTAGACACTGCCACAAATGAGAGAATCAAATTCATATTTCCACTCTTGCCCTTAATGGAATCTTATAAGCAACAAAAGTTTTCACAAATGCCATTGTAAGGATATTTTAAAATAAATAAAATCAAAAAAAAAATTTCCTTTTATTTTAAAACTTTGCGGAAAAACTATCCTTACAATGAAAAAGCACATGAAAACTTTGTTGTTATTTATTCCTAAGCAATATATCATAACTCTTAAGAAGTAGCTCAAGAATCCGATCTTGAAACTATGAGATAGAAATCCATCTATGCCATCAGATTCAGCATATTCTTTCTTTAAGTTTCTTCACTTTTTCTTTGATTCTTAAAACATCAACATGTGACCCAGTCACATCATGTATCAAGAATCTTAGAATAGAAACTTAGCAGAGTTAGATAGTGGACTTTACCCGAAGTAGAGTCAAACTTATTGACTTTAATATCCTTAGGTAAATTTGGCAGCTTCGCAACCAATGCCCCTTTCTTTGGCAATAGACCCTTGATAATGGGACTATCTCAGACTTAGCCGTTCTCTTTACCATTTGGTCAACCGAGTTGACTATGGCCGATACCTTTCCATTGGGAAGAGAGAGCTTTACTGGATATCCAATGTCATCATTGTCAATGTCCATAAAGTTTTAGGAAGTTGATCTTAGCAAATAGATAAGATCATTAAGGGTCTTGTCATAGTCTGTTTCATAGGAGTCCCAAAGGAACTCACTATGTGACTTAGAAAATAGTTGAGTCACCAACTTTCTCAAGACTTTGACACCCACCTTTCCCGGCTTGTCAATATCTGACTACATCTCCAAGATGTGATCACATATAGACCTTTGCTTGAGTGACCTTAAACTTTTCAGGAACTTGTGGGTTAGGGAGAATAATTGTAGGAGGTGAAAGAAGTATGATTTCCATGGGACATCATCTTCATTTAGGAAAGCTTGTTTCAAGAGATTTGGGAAGATCATCTTTTGGGAGATATTCAAGAGAGTTGATTTAAAGTCCTTACTATAACACCCAATATAAAATATTAAGGCTAGGACCCAACACAATACTTTTATAACTTGGAAGAGGGATGCCGTAATCCAAGCTATAAAATATTTGAAGGTAGGTGAATGACGATTCACCAATTTCCACCAAGATAAACGAAATGTATTATTAGGTTTTAATTGGTTTTGAAATTCCTAGATTCTTTTGAGATTCATTGAACTGTTCAATGGCATGTTTCAATCTCGAGTGTGCCCTTCAGGTTTTGTGACTGGGATGCCGAGGATCACAAAACAAGGTGTGAATAACCATGCAAATATACTTGGTACCCTTAAGTGTTTACCCCTCAATCGATGTGCCGGTTAACCACACACGCTCCATCGATACTATGATAAACATTAAGTTACCCTTTGCCTACCTTGTTAAATACGAGTTAGTGTGCCGGTTAACCACACACGCTCCACTAACCGACTTAAACAAAGTGCAAAGTGTAATTTCATGGGTTAGCACCAAATTCACATTTTCCTAAGTAACTAAGATTGGGAATTTATAAATGGTTTAGTTACTTAGTATTTATCATTAATACTTTTAATGAAGGGAGATTTCTAGTCCTTGTCCTACCCGTTCGGCTAACGACCCTCCACCAGTCAAGGAAGCGGTGGGTGAGAGTGGACACCCATTAAACTGCCATTTTATAGGCAGTAACCTTATACCCCCCTTATAGACCGGCTTCGTGAATGAGGCCTACTAACGGTAAGATTGACTTTCTCTTATACATATATATATTATTAACTTATAATATTATAAAGTATAAGGGTTGAATTTTAACTTTTAAAATTCTAAGGGCTTAACTTGGAATTAAAGTATTCATAAGAGAAAACTTTTCAAATTCCAAAACTTGAGGGCAAGTTTTGAAATTATTCAAAACTAATTAATTCCATAACTTATGTGTTTAAATTAGTTTTAATTTAAAAACTCTTCAAGTTCCATAACTTGAGGACAAGTTATGGAAGACTTTAAACTAATAAAAGAATGTAACTTTTCTTTATTTTGTAACTTATGGAATTAATTAAGGTTACACATTTTATTACTTAATGAAGTGACTCTTGAACCTCCATAACTTGAGGACAAGACTCTTCATTTTTGTAACCATTGCCAACTTTTATGAGTTTTATGAAACTTAAATGTGACTTTTCATATAACTTGAGGACAAGTTACAAAAACACATTTTAGAATCAAATCTTAGATTAAAATGGATTGAAAACACATAATCAATTAACTTTTCTATTAATCTAAGCAACTCATAAGAACAAGATAATTCAAATCAAACTTTTCCATGTAATTAGCCTAATCACTAAACTAATACAAAACATGAATCTATTGACAATTATCTTTGAAAGTGGATTAGTATGAACATTACCACATCAAAAACAAGTTTATAAGTTCAAAAACATCTTAGGGTAATGTTTCTAGTCCATTTCTAGCCAAAAAACTCGAAAATATGATGTCTGGGGCTCCTACTCATCGAGTGTATCAACCTACTCGCCGAGTAGGATGATTTTCTTCATGGACTCGGCGAGTTCATTAGTGGACTCGGCGAGTCCAGTGCCCAGAATGCCCGAAATTCGACTTTTTCAGCATTTTTCAGCAATTTGCATCAAGTATAATTGAAAACAAGCCTAGGCTCTGATACCACTGATGGGTTTTGAGCATTCTAACACTCCTAAGTGTACATGCAACCCTAAATACCTTGGATCTATGTTTTCTCTATTATACATGCAAATATGATTATCCAAGGTATTATCCTAACTAGCATACCAAAACATTGATACTAGGATACTAAAATAGATAGAATACATACCTTGTTGTTGTTGCTTGACTCCATGAAGCTTGAGAGCCTAGTGCCCCAAGTGTGACACCTCAAATGGTTCACACAACATCATGAACTCTTGGAATAACCATGAGAAGAAGACATACATGTTCAAATCGGCTAGCCCTCAAAATATGTATCACTAGTGCCAATTTCTTGAACTAAAGGGGTTCTTATATAGTGTGGCTATTAGGGTTACACCATGTAACTCATGACTTTACCCATTCCTTATGCTCCATGGGTTTTAACCTCCATGGAGTATCCATGGATCACCACATGGGTTAAACCCAACATAAAGGAATCTTGGATCATAAGCCCACATATATAAGAATGAATGATTTACACAATCAATCCCCATATATTTAATTAGTCTCTTTTTGATCACTAAATTAAGTCCAAATTAATTCTTGATCAATACTAATTAAATAACATGATTTCATATTAATATATTAGAACTTATAATATATTAATATGTCACAAAATGTCTTTTCCTCATAAACGGTCTATCCAAATGTTCCGATGCCATGCAACCCAAATGGACCATGCCGAGTCGGGTCAAGTACATACCAATTATAGTTATGGACTTAGACACTAATCCAACAACCTTACCCCTCTTTATTTCCTCATCCGTTGCATACTGCGAAACCAAACGAGCCCTCTCCCGGAACTTGGCCGTGATCTCTGTCATAGTCTCCGTAGTCTGACGAAGGTCCTAAAACTCCCTCGCTAACTGTTGTACCTCATAGCTGGCGTGAACTCAACCCTAAACCGAGTAACAAACTCATCCCAAGTCATCGTCTCCAAGGCTTCGCCTCCCAAGGTGAAGTCTACCTCCTCTCACCAATCTCGGTCTCTGTCCTTCAGAAGACTGACCCCTCGGGGCAGAAACTCATCCTAAACACGTTAGCCATATCTGCTAACCATCTCCTACTGACAATGGGTTCCTTCTCCCCAAAGAACTCGGGAGCTCCACAAGCACGAAACTCATGGAAGGAAAGAGTGTGAGCTCCAACAATCGCCAAAACCTCAGCACGGAACGCGCCCAAACGCTCATCCAAAATCTCCAAGATCCCCTCCTTGACCGTACCAAAGATCACAAGAGTCTGCTCCACAATATTGTGGGTAATCTCCGAAGAGATGAACTCCCGCATCTGATCGTTAATCGGATCAGTACCTACACCTGAGACGGAACCAGAACCTGAACCTCCTTCCTGAGTGCTCATCACCATACTGAAATAACAACATACAATTGATCATAACATATCTAAGAATCCTCATCCCACAGGCTTCCGAGATTCTCTAAGACTCTTCCCGATTCGAGTTTGAATCTTGTGCTTTCAATAGTACGAGCCCAATACTACCTTCCACACCTATCCATACTTTCCTCAAGAATCATCCTAAATCCTCTAAGTTGCCTCCTCAAACTAATACTCCAAATGATCACTAAGCAGCGCAACTAAACCCACTAAAGCGCTTCCTAGGCTTTCCTAGGTTCCCGACCTCACCCTGCCATCAACTGCTGAAGAACTCCCAATAATGTCAGCTAACTAATTTATGAATGCAATCACATGCAACAATGCTTAGATAATCCTTCAAGTAACATACTCATCCGTACAACGGTTAGACTCAAACGAGAGCTGCGCAATAGGGTCAAATCCATCACTCTGATATTATTCAATCTTTGTCACATGTGACTTAACATATTCACTTAATAGTTAACTAACATAATTTAGGAGTTCCACAAAGCACAAAGCAAGCAGCATTCAGGCACATAAAATCTAACCAACGTGCCAACTAATCAAGCCATTCTATCCGATTATCTGAAAACATACTAGCATGCAATCCTAAGGCTCAAACAATCAGGCATATAAAGGCATCTCTCCTAGAATGAAATCCTGAGCATATCCTTATCCCTAATCTATCATGCAATTCTCATAACATATAATCGTAACAGACATGTATGGGTATTCTGGGAATCACTTACTTGAGCTCGGCTGATTGCACGCACCACACCCCCTTTGTCTGTATAAAATCCTTTTTGTAGTTTATTCCCTTTTCAAAATCTTTTTAGAAACTCATTTTCTTTTAAAAGATCATCAATCCCTCAGTTTGACTTCATACATACCCGAGAGTGTGCCTAAATCCCTCAAACCAAGGCTCTCATACCAACTTGTAACGTCCCGAAAATCATAAGGTAAAAATTTCATTTTTAATATAATCAAAACACCCATTTATCCTTTAATAAAACATTTAGAAGTATTTCATAATAAAACAGTTATCAGAGTACAATCCCAAAATCACAAGTTGCGGAAAACATGGGTGTATACGCTCAAGTCGGGCCCTTCCCTTTCGAACCGGAAGTACCTGAAACCATAAACAACAAACTGTAAGCACAAAGCTTAGTGAGTTCCCCAAAATACTGTTGGGTTTTGCGCATTCTAACACTCCTAAGTGTACATGCAACCCTAAATACCTTAAATCTATGTTTTCTCTATTATACATGCAAATATCAATTTTTCCAAGGTATTGTTCTAACTAGCATAATATGAAGAACATATAATATAAATTCTAGTAGAATTACATACCTCTTTGTTGTAGCTTGATTTCATGGAGCTTAAGAGCCTAGTGCCTCAAGTGTGACACCTCAAATGGTTTACACAACACCAATACACTTGGAATAACTTGAGAGAAATGAGACACTTCATGAAATCGGCTAGCCCTCACCATTCCTTCATAGTGGCCAGATTTTTAGGAAGAATAAGATGCTTATATAGTGTGTCACAATTAGGGTTACACCATGTAAACCCTAATTGTCATGGCCTTTCATTTCCATGATCCATGGGTACAAAAACACCATGGAGCATCCATGGAGAATCCTATGGGTTTTAGCCCAACTTGATAATCCATGGAGCATTAGCCCACTATACAAGTATGGATGATTTACACAATCAACCCATATATTTAATTAGTCTCCTTTTGATCACTTAATTAATTCCAAATTAATTCTTGATCAATACTAATTAAATAATCTTATTAATATATTAGAACTTATAATATATTAATAAACCTTAAGTGTTATTTCTCTCATTTTAGTCTATCCAAATGCATGATGCCATTCAACCCAAATGGACCATGCCAATAAGGTCAAGTACATACCAAATATAGTTATGGACTTAGACACTAATCCAACAGTCTCCCACTTGGATAAGTCTAAAACTATTATTGCGTACGACTTCAAAACCTGACTAGCAATCGTAGTTCTTAAAAGCTGCTGTCGTCGAACTCTGAACAAATCAATGACGCGTCCATCAGATAAGGGATCATATATTCCTCCATTCTAGATATCATATGGACTGAGACATGGATTAAAATCATTCTCTCTGTCCATTTGTTGTTTCCCAATTTCCGATTTATGACGAACGACTAATTGAACCAATCAAATTAGTCCTGGATTGGCCAAGCACTGCGGGGTGTCATCACTAAATGATCGAGGGGCCCACAGATATCGCTTTTATCCTTTTAAGGGTAAAAGGAATGGATAAACTTCGACTCATATGCTTGTTCTACTACTTGTTGAATCATACACAAAGGGACGTTTTATAACACCGAGTTACTAAATGCGTTTTCGTGCAATCAATGTATAACCAACTCATAGGCAACAAGTCATATCTGTAGGTTTGAAGAATATAAGATATTATCGACTCATGATCACTCGTGATAAAATCCATGAAGTGATTCCAATGAGCGTGGGTTGAATCCAATACTCAGAACATATGAGTACTCATGAATGTTGTAGCACCACTTGCTATGTCCCATACCTTGGACATCTACAATCCAGCTTCATGACAGTCTTGATTCATATCTACTTCCAACATATGACCGACTGTGGATAGTTTGAATAACTTAGTCATTCAGGAAGAACGGCCTAGTTATTCTAGAAGTCAAAACATGCAAAGTGAAACACAAGAATAATCGAATCCAATATGGTCTCAGAACTTATGAATATAAATAAAACACCTTTTATTTATCACCATATTGATTACCCATTATTCATTGTATGGTGTTTCAACTATCAACTTTATACTTGAATTAAAACAATAGTTGTCCCATGCTCCAAGCATGTACACTATGTTTTCTAAACACTAGTCATGCCATACACCAAGTATGCACACTATGTTTGTCTAAACATTAGTTATGCCATATGATGAATCGTAGAATCAAGTATTAATCAAAATCAGAGTAAAACGAATGCAGATTGAACAAACGATGTAAATAAGATCTGGTTTCTGCTCATTTATGCTTTCAACATTTACAGAGAAAAATAGACAGGTTCTGTAAAAGGACTCTTTTCTAACTCTAGTAAAGTTCCATATTTATAGGAACAGTGAAAGCATACAAAAAATACTAAGGCATTGACACTTAAGCTTCGTACGAAATACACCTTAGTAAATAAACTTAACAATCATACGAAGGGTACAAAAGACTTCGACATATTACAACTAAATTCGACCCTTACAATCTCCCCCTTTGTAATAATGTCGACCTTCATCAGTTCAAGAGTATCTGTATAGCATACAACATAACCCTTCGAATCTCAGTGTACCACGAGACAATCTTCTTCAGCTCCTTCTTATCTCCTTCGTTATTCTTCTTGCAGCTATTCAAACGAGAAATAAAATTCATATATTGGGATGTTGTGTATCTTTCCACTTCGGAAGCTTGAAATAAAAATCTTTTAGACTTTCCATTTTTATCCTTCCCAGCAAAGACTAAGCCAAACGACTTTAAACAAATTTCCCCGTCTGCATACTTCTTCAACTCAGGTTGAGTTAAAGGAAGTTCCATTGGCACTTTTACTGTCAATCCCTTTACAGTAGCTAACTCAACATCTGTAAGTGCTAAACACTCATAATAGTTGTCAATAAAAATCTTGATGTGAGCCATCCCAAGTCGAAAAACTTCAGGATCAGTTTCTCTAAGATATGAAGCATCTTTGTGCTTTAACAACAATGCAACTTGTATCAGATCATACAAGTTCATCAAAGGAAAATCTGCCACTGAGAAATCACAAACTTGCCCATTTTCCCTCGAAACAATGAAGCGAAGATTTTGCATCATATTTTCGAATAACACATCCCTCTTTATACTTATCACCTTCTTTATCTTCACTAGTGACCAAATCTCCTCTGGAAGCTTTCCAAGCACGTCATGAAATCTGATATTCATGTATGTGTACTCATCATCATTGTCAAAATTTTCAGCAATTTTGTACTAAGCCATAATAAACATCATCTCATTAACAGGAAAATCCAATTGACTCATGTCTGTGTTGAGAACAACATAGCTTTGCTTTGGCTTCTTTTCAAAAGCATACATATGAATATATGCAACTTTCGACTCTATCGTTTCATAGTTGTAATGCTTTGAAGGATCACCCTTGTTCATTCCAAGTGGATCGTTCGCACGAAGTCGCATAATGCTTTGCACAATTCGTAGCTTTTCAACCTCAGCCTATGCTTCAGCTTTCTTTTCCTCCTTTGACTTTTCGACCACAATCATTTTTCCTTTGTCTTTAACTGAGGAATTATCCACAACTTCCTTAGGCTTTGAACTGCTGCCACCTTCCCTAATCACAATTCCTTTGGAAATTGGTCTTGAAATTGGCTTCGTTGAAATTGGCATTGTTGTCACAATAGTCGAAGTAACTGGCCCAACCGTTGACATGATTGGTTTTGTTATTGGAATCTTCGAAGAAAACACTGTTCCAACAACCTTTGCATCTGCATGCAAATCTTCACCACCAGCCTTCGTGCCACCAACATTCTTCTCTCCCCCTTGCACCCCTGTGAAAACAGGTGGGGCATTCATTGGAAGAAGGCTTGAAATGTGAGAAAGAGGAGCTAATTGTTTGTGTAAAATGGCTTCAAAATGAACGAACTTCTAAGACAAAAATTCCGGAGTAATCAACGAAGATGAAACTGATTTAACAGTTAAATCTTTTAGCTCCTTTAGCAGCTTGAGCACTTCCATGAAACTTTGATTTTCCGTTGTAGAAAGTTGATTAAGTTGAGGACTCAAATCTTCGTACAACTTGACATATTTAGTAACAACATCACAAATAATGTCTACTTTTTGATTGATGGAAGCATAATCCCTTTGCACAATTATAATCTCCTTTTGCATATCCTGACGAAGCTCCTGAATTTGCAAATTCACATACTCCCTAACTTTCTTGACATCCTGAACAAATGACACATGTCGTTCCTTTACCAAATTCTTGAATTCTTTCACCTCCCCTCTAAACATCGAAGTTAGAGAATTCACTCTTAACTCATCATTCTGATCATTGTGATCAACCTTCTCCAAGAGTCTAATCTATGAGTCTCGAACCATTCCAGAAACTTTACTCACCACCTTTGCTTCGAAGGTTTTCAACAAACGATCAACTTCCATACTGGACACAGACGAACTACTCCCCAAATCTGCTTGAGATTGAAGAATAGAATTCAATTTCTAGTTGAGAATCTTGAATTGTTTCATCGTCATCAACATATTATTAGGAAAGTTATCTTCTTCATCATCAAACTGCAAATCTTCAAACATACCTCCAAAACCTTCGTTGTCAGTATCAGCTTCAACAACAGGTGGACTTTTAACAGGTGAATCAATTTTGGGTGAATCAGTGGATTGAGATGGAAAAAGAGTTGTAATAGGTTGATGAAGAATGTTTTCAAAGGTAGGTGAATTTGTAGTATTCGGAACAATAAAAGGAGGTAATGAAACAAAAGTATCCGTTATCGAAGATGCAGGAATACCTTGAGTTGTAGCACCAACTTCTTTGTTAGACTCTCCCTCACCCATATTGACATTTACATCCGTATTAGATACGTGTGTAAAAATGCCTGAAGTTCGAACCTCCTCAGTATGTGATTCAGTTAACGAAACTTCGGGTGGTATGACAGTAGGCTTCTCAGAAGTAGATAGAGATTGAAAAATAATTGTTTCTGGTGTTTCAGGAACTATCTCTTATTTGGATGAGTCCTCTTGTATAACCAATTGTCGTTGCCTTTTCTGCTTCTTTGAAATGTGTTTAGCCACGTCTTCAGCTCTACGTTTCTTTGACAAAGGCGAAACTGGAGCTGGAACCTCACGAAAAATGACTCCTTGATGAGAAAGTTATGGTTTACGAACATTTGAAGGAGAAGATTTTAATAAACCATCTGAAGATTTTCGTGAACCCATAGACCTCTTCTTTAATCTTCGAAAAACACTAGATTTGGAAGGAATTTTCTCTGTAACTATAGTATCATCAACAGGTTCCACTAGTTTGATGACAACAGTCGAAACATTCACTTCTGCCGTCTCAGGTTTCTTTGGGGACATCTTGGATTCGTGCACAAGCTTCTCAGGAGACTTCTTAGTTTCGTGCACTGGCTTCTCAGGTGTAGCCTTTGCATCCTTCTTAGAACGTTTTGATTTCTTCGAAGGACCAGCCTCTTCTTTCGACAATAACTTTCCAGTCTCAACATCAGGATTGATTGTTTTCAAGTACTCAACCAACACCGAATTTGTTGGCTCAACCCTTTTTAGCATTGCATCAGGAATCCTGGCAATGTGTGTAAATACTTCCATATCATCCGAAACTTCCTTTGGAAAGTGATACATCATAAACTCAGCTTTTTCTTCATCAGCAGGTACATCAATTCCTTCTTTTTCATAGAAATAACCAAGTATCAAACTCCAATACCTAGCATACGAAATGCCTTGAACCACATTCGTGTTTTCGACACTCTATTGGAATTCCTTCCACAGTTGTGTAGAGTAGTCGACAAAAAGATCATAGTACAAGCCTGCCACCATCGCATAAACCTCCATGCGACCTTTGTCTAATCCAATACTTCGACTGTGACATCCCCATTTTCACGGCCAGAAAAGACCGATTTTTGTTTACGCTTTATAAAAATAAGAGTACTTCTTTTAATAAAAATGTTGCGGAATTTGTTCCCAGTAAAACATGAAAAATACGTTATCAAAGCATTTCCGAAGAAATGTATTTTTATTCAGTTAAAACATTTGGGATGTCATCGTCAATACAGAAACATAAGCATAAACAGAACTTACATTCATTTACACTAGTGATCTACATCTCTTTTAAATCTCTCAGTGCAAAGTAGCTTCGTATCGACACCTGTGATACAAATAAGCTAGAGTGGGTCAGGTTGGGAAACCTGGTGAGTACATAGGGTTTTCAACCCACAATAATATAATTATTATATTTAAACATCAAACAATCAACCCGATTACCCATCCCCGTTATCTTCTTTAATATTCCTTAAAGAATTATCTTAAGGGTCATCTCCTATATCATATTTACCTCTCATCTTTCTACCTCACATTTCCTTATATGCTCGTTCCTAAGGCATGAATACGTAGTTACAACGTCGCCTGAACTCGTAATTCATAGTAAGGGTTAGAGTATCATCGCATGAATATACAGTCACCACATCACCTGGACTCGTAATTCATCACCTACAGGTTATAAGTCTGCTGGTGTTTCCACGGGTTGTCTGGAATATTCCGTGGTCGCCATCTATACTCTAGTAGATGACTACATCTCCAAATTGTCGGACAAGGTTATAGTATCTTTCATCCTACATCACCGATTCATCATCACCTAATTATCATCACCTTCCTATCATCACCTATCTCTCATCATTTTATTTCATCACACACCAACTATTTCATCTACCCATGTTTTATCCCAACGTATTTGTAGATATAAAATAAATATATATTTAAATCATTTAAAACATGTATAAAATCATTCATCCATCATAGACAGCAAGTATTCAGATAATATGCACACATAGCACGTAATTTATATAAAATACTTCATATCTATGTGTAAGATGAAAGGGACCATGCACTCACCTGTTAAAGTGATGATTCCAAACTCAGAGAGCGCTTCGTTACTCTTAAAACAATTTCCTTCGACAAAACCTAGTATCAATACCACTACGATTTAGTCTAACGTTAACCGCGACTAATTAATAGTCTAGCTATTATTATTATTATTATTATTATTAAATAAGCGTTAAACAACACTCTTATATAACTCATAATAATATCCCAAATAATTGTTTTAAGGTCCTAATAATGTTACTATAATTAATTAGAAGTTATATTAAAAATAGTGTAGGCGTAGCTCACTTACAGCGAGTTTTTATTAAAAACCGGGCTTCGCTGGAGCAGCGTTTCCGAGCCGAAAGCTTTTCTTCTCGGAGCCGTCGGACGCTCCGGGTCTTTCTTCTCGTGCTAGGGAGGTTCCCTAGACTTGGGAGGGGTTTAGGGAGGTTAGAGAGAAGTTAGAGAGAGAAAGAAAGGTTTGAAGGTGTGAGGAAATTATGAAGAGTTCATCTCTTATTTATAGGAATTGTATAGTAAAGTAGTCTCCAAGCTTCGTCCGTAACTTTCGCATACGAGCTCCGTTTTTGTCTGTCTTTTTACCATTGAGTTCCTATTAATGAGATCTTCAACTCTCATTTAGACCTCGTTGGCTAATTCTCATTCTATCTCGGATTTACAAAACTGTATCGAATTCGCCGCGCTCGAAAAGTAGAGACTAAGCTTCGTCCATAACTTTCGCATACGAGCTCCGTTTTTGTCTGTCTTTTTACCGTTGAGTTCCTATTAATGAGATCTTCAAATCTCATTTAGGTCGCGTAAGCCAAAAACCGCTCGAACTAAAATTCGAGTTTCGGGCTGTACACTGTTAAGCCGAAACTTCGAAAAATCATAACTTCCTCATACGAAGTCAGATTTGGGCGTTCTTTTTATGGACGCTCTCGGTTTAACGTTTTCTACGAATTTTGTTTAGATCACTAAGGCTAAAAGTCGCTCCATTGTAAATTCACTATTTACGCTTCCCGGTGCCGTGCCGGTTTTGCCGTAAAACTTCGACGGGCCATAACTTCTTCGTTATAACTCGGATTTCGGAGTTCTTTATATGTACGAAAACCTTGAGAAATATTCTACAACTTGGTTAAGATTATTTATTATAAATAATCTTTTGCCTAAAATTTGTTTTCGACACTCATTGCCTCTAAATTGACTAGCCCGGATCTACGGGCGTTACATCGACCAGTCATCGAAGAAAAATTCCAAACAAAAAATCCAAACAGTTGGAAGAGCTGACTTCTTGAAATTGGTAATCTTTGTGAGTGGGGGTTGATGACCCATCTCATTAAACATATGAACAACTTGTGCATAAGTGAGATCAGTAACAAGTTGAGAATTGGGAATATCCAGAATCTGGCAAAAGATCTTCTTGGACAAACGAATTTTCTTGTCATTCACCAGTTGAAAGGTGATGATATCCATTGCTTTGCTATACGTAGCAGTGGATCCTACCTGTGAAAGCCATGAGAGAGGAACTGCGAACGAGTTGAACATCGCCTTCGAAAGAACATAACTCTTCAATGCGAAAATTAACATCTTCAATTCTTCAGGATAGAGAGACACATCCCCTTCCACTTGATAATTGGTGCTTTGAATCTTCATTATTGGTTGAGAAGTGATGTCTTCAGTTGTGCGAGAAGCAGAATCAACGCCAGCCATGATTATGGTTTTGAAGCTTTGAAGAACAGAGAGAATTTGGGTATTTGTTTTCTTTTGTGAGCGTAAAGAGACAAAGAACCCATAAATACCCTTTTTATATGTAACCCTGAATTTGAATGGAATGCAGGATAAGCATTAATTGAGATCTGACGTGGCACATTGAAAGTCGCACCAGTCTGCCAATAAAGTTGCCATGCGTCAAAAAGTAACTGTCACACCGCCTTGAAACCAGGACTGAATACAAAACGTCTCATCAGACAGTTTGTTCGTGTCACCTCAAGGAATAGTAACCGTCATCAACCTTCGGATGGAGGTTAAGCTCTTTCGTCTTTGGGTTTAGAGACGAAGTCATTTGCTAGTCTGTCGAAATCATCAGCCTGAGTTGGTAGTACTCAGAACCTCAAGGATTTCGTATGTGCAGTGTGCCAAAGAAAAGATAAGGAACAAATTTAACGAAAATTTGGATCTGTGATGTCAAAAAAATTTCCGAAACAAAAGCAGAGAAACCCCGGGCAAAGGTTGCTTCATTAATTATCAAGAGAGATAATCAACTGCTTGTGTATGTTCCCGTGAATTACAATCGAATACTTATAGAGAAGTATCGAAAGGCTTCTTTTGTGAGGCTTATTGGGTGGTTTATAATTTCGTTACATATCATCCTAAACATAAGGTGAGTAATTGTAACAGAAATTACTTGTTTGACCAGTGTAGTCAGTGACAAGTATGCTTTGAAGTATATTGATAGTAACTTTGAAAGCAAATGAAACTCATACAGAAATCATATTCATGAAAAAAATATTTGTTATGTATCCTGTTGGGTAACAAACATCGTGGGCTTCGATAGTTTGATCAAGATCACTCATGAGAATGGAATATGATTTTGAGTTTCGAAAAATGGTACTGAAACAAATGTTTCGTCAAATCTGGAACATAGTTCCCCATCAATTCCTTACTAAGATAGAAAGTTGGGTTTCACTTTCATCACGGCCTCATGATGTCAGATCATTAACACAGAATTTTGATATATCTAAATCTTGATGGGTCGAATCAAAGATCTGTTGGACATATGTCTTCGTGTATGCAAGTGTAAGAAATTTGGTGATGAAAAAGATTGGTTTTGAGTAACAAATTGTACCTCTGTTATTTTCGGACAAAACAGATAACTCTTAACTCATGTGAGAAGAGTAAGGTAGCTCAATCGACTAATGTGAATATAAGCCAGACTTGGGCAGAAATTTTCGTATGAAAAATTTCATTAAGGCTTTCATAAACACACATTGAGTCTACAGAGGCTTGGGTCAACATGCTGCAGCATGCTTCTAGGGACAATCTAACTAGTACATAGTTGTCGAAAGTTTACCTTCTCATAGAAACACAAGCATGACCCTTGAAGAATTTTCGTGTTATCTGCACAAAGAAAAAGAAACAACGAAAATAACAAAAATCTTTTTGATATTTTTGATTTTTCTAACAGAAAGAAAATATTTTTCGAAAAATAAAACAAGTAACAAAAGAAAATCTTTTTGGTATTTTTGATGTTTCGAAAAGATAACAACAAAACGAAAATAAAATCTTTTTGGAGTTTTTGATTTTTCGAAAAGATAACAACAAAACAAAAATAAAATCTTTTTGGAGTTTTTGATTTTTCGAAAATAAAACTAAGATACAAACTTACGAAAAACATTTTTCCAAACAAATGAAAATTTGTAAACAAACTACAATTTTCCATTCTTACGAAAATTTGGCAAACTAACGAAAATTTTGTACCACACAACCATCATGCAAATTGTCGAATTCGAAGCGTGTCGAAGCATTGACTATGAATAGTAACCGCTGAATGACATCTTATTGCCTCTGAATCGACACATTTGTATAGTCCTCCTTTGCTATACAGTTGAAATCCTTCCTGGAACAGAACTCGCTTCAATCATTCCCAAACCTATCAAAATTCGAACAAATGATTTTTCATCCAAAGCTTTTGTAAAAATATCAGCAAGCTAATCAGTTGTTTTTACAAAATAAACTTCAATGTTTCCATCTTCCACATGATCTTTGATAAAGTGATAACGAAGAGCTATATGTTTTGTTTTCGAATGTTGTACTGGATTATGACAAATGCGTATAGCACTTTGAGAATCACAGTACAATGAAATCTTTTTCATATTTACAGCATAATCTCTCAACTGACTTTGAATCCAAATAATTTGTGATGTACAAGCAGCAGCTGCTACATATTCGGCTTCAGCAGTAGAAATCGAAACACACGTTTTCTTCTTTGACTGCCAACTAACCAACTTTCCATCCAAAAGCTGACAACCACCACTTGTACTTTTTCGATCCAAAGTACACCCTCCTAGATCTGCATCTGAAAATGCCTGAATGAAAAACCCTGTTTTCGAAGGATACCACAATCCTAACGAAATTGTTCCCTTGAGAAAACGAGAGATATTCTTCACAGCTGTTAAATGTGGTTCTCGAGGATTTGCTTGATACCTAGCACAATTACATACAGAAAACATGATATCAAGTCTACTTGCAGTAAGATAAAGCAATGAACCTATCATGCTCCTGTATAAAGTAAGATCAACCGCAGGCGTTTCTAACGAAGGTGTTAGCCTTGTGCCAACAACCATTGGTACTCTTAACTTCGTGCTATTTGTCAATCCAAACTTTTCGAGCAAATTTCTTGTATATTTCTCTTGATTGATGAATATGCCTTCTCTGTTTTGACATATATTTAAGCCAAGAAAATTATTGATTTTACCCATCATGCTCATTTCGAATTGGCTTTTCATCAAATTTTCAAATTCATTAGATAAAGCAGGGTCAGTTGACCAAAAATAATATCATAGACATAAATTTGAACGAGCATCAGATGATTCCCAACTTTCTTTCGAAATAATGTGGGGTCAACTGATCCTTGCTTAAATTTCGACTGTTTTAAGAAACTGGTAAGAGTTGCATACCATGTTCTTGGTGCTTGTTTTAACCCATAGACAGCTTTATCTAAAATATATACATGATTAGGATGCATTTCATTTACGAAACCTGGAGGTTGTTCTACGTAAACAGTTTCTTCGAGTTCACCATTGAGAAAAGCACATTTCACATCCATTTGAAAGACATCAAAATCCTTATGAGCTGTATATGCTAAGAATATTCGAACAGCCTCGAGTCTTGCAACATGGGCAAAATTTTCTTCATAATCAATCCCTTCTTGTTGCGAATATCCTTTTACAACTAGACATGCTTTATTTCGTACAATATTTCCATCTTTGTCGGTTTTGTTTTTCAAAATCCATTTTAACCCGACAATCGAAACATTTTCAGGTTTAGGAATTAATCTCCAAACCTTGTTTCTTTCGAATTCAGCCATTTTGGATTGCATTGCAACAACCCAATCTGAGTGTTCCATTGCCATCTTAACTGTCTTTGGTTCAATTTTAGATATGAAAACATTGAACATGCAAAATTCTTGATGAGTATTTAATACCTCATTCTTCGCACGAATCTGAGCTCTTGTTAATACTCCATCTTGAGGATTTCCAATGACTTGATGTATAGGATGAGTCTTTGTCCATTTCTCTAACGGTGGATATGCCGGATCGAATTCCAAAGGTGCATCTTCGTACATCTCTTCATTTTCAGATCCTACAACAGAAACATTATCATTTAGATCATGAAAATTATCGTTTTGATTAAAATTTATTGTATCATTTTCCTCCTCAACACGATTATCATTTTGATGCTCCCCCTCAACTAGATGCTCCCCCTCAACAACATCATCCATTATCCCATTCTCCCCCTCGAAAGAATGATCCCCCTCAACTAGAGTATTCGAATCCAAGTGCTCTCTTTCCACTGGATTATTAAGCATACTTTCACCAACTCCGGGAGAATTTGTTGTTGAATTAACATCTACTATGTTTTGAGGAATTTCCAAGTCATCATACGAATTAAACGGTTTCTTGAAAAACTTTTTGACTTGGTTGTTAGAGTAAAAAGCAATTGCCTCATCATCCGAATTCATGAGAAACCCCTCTTCATCATCAGAATCACCTTTTTCAATATTTTCCTTTTCAGTCACTTTAGAGACAAGTGCTAAAGGACCTCCCAGACTAAGCTTCGACTCTTCTGCCATTTCGTTCACTTCACTTTTGTGAGTTTTCAGTTGATTGTACAAATCATTCAAAGAAGATGTATCAAAACTTTGTTGATTTTTCACCATCATGCTAACACTTCTCCATTCTTTACGGAGTCCCATAACAAAGGTGAGATTGAATTCCATGGCAGACCTTGTGATTCCATAACGATTGCATTTGTAAATCAGCTCATTCAACCTATCATAGTAACTTTCAATCGTTTCACCATCTTTTTGCTTGAAATCCTTCAATTCAATTAAGCATTGCTTAATTGAATTGATTTTCTTCTTCTCGCTGCCTTGAAACTTTTCTTTGAGGTTATTCCAGATTTCCTTTGCAGTTGTACAACTTCTGACATAGTTATACACCACTGGAGGCAATGCACCACGCAACTCCCTTATCCATCGTTTTTCAAGTTTCTTCATACGATCAGTTTGATTTTCCACACTCGTAGTACTAGATGAAGATCCAATTGGTTGTAGGTTCGTTGGAAGAGTAACATTCCCTGAGATGCAAGACCAAAGCTCTTCATCGATTCCATTCAAGTAATCCTGCATACGATCAGACCACTGATCATAGTATTCAGGAATGAGCATAGGAATCTTAGTTGAAGATCCTAGCAGATGAGAGTATGAAGTCATCGAGTTGAGATTGAAGTTTGCCATTGATGTACGGAAGAAAATTTTTGAGAAATTTTGAGAAATCAAAGAGAATTTGAAAGCAAATTGCTGAATTGAATAGAAAAACAAAGTAGAATACTCGATTCAACAAATCTGTTGCAGAATCAAATCACAACTTAAGATCTAGAAAGCTTTTTCACGTCAAAAGATGCGGAACTATTTGAACCAGAATTTTGATTCAAAAACCTTTTGAAACAGAGTGAAAATTAGATCTCAGATCATGATTCCTGCTCTGATACCAATTGATGAATCGTAGAATCAAGTATTAATCAAAATCAGAGTAAAACGAATGCCGATTGAACAAACGATGTAAATAAGATCTGGTTTCTGCTCATTTATGCTTTCAACATTTACAGAGAAAAATAGACAGGTTCTATAAAAGGACTCTTTTCTAACTCTAGTAAAGTTCCATATTTATAGGAACAGTGAAAGCATACAAAAAATACTAAGGCATTAACACTTAAGCTTCGTACGAAATACACCTTAGTAAATAAACTTAACAATCATACGAAGGGTACAAAAGACTTCGACATATTACAACTAAATTCGACCCTTACACCATACATCAAGTATGCACACTAAGTTTGTCTATGATCTTTACTCTGTGAAATAGATCGATTGAACATAATTCCAATGATTCTCATTTCACAATACCAATTCCTTACCGCAAATGCAAGAATTCCAAATCCTGCTATTTACCTAAATTTGTTAGATTCTAAACTTATATGCATTGATCCTCTTGTAATGATTATGCAGAAAGTCACAAAGACTTGTCAACAAACATTACAGAGTATTCCAAAGGAGATCAACTCCATGGAACGAAGTCTCAAATTCAAAGTACATTCCTTTGAACATCCTTCTTGCATTAAGTTTCCTAATCTTACACAGATTTGATGAATAACTTCCTCCTATGGGAATATTTCCATATTCTCATTTTGACTATCACCTCTGAACAAGAGTTGCCTCTTTTCAGAATATGTCAATATGGTCCTTCCAAAATTAACACTATACTTATAACTGTTCCTGAGCAACCAATCTTTGGTAAACCTTAGATTGTTCTCGACAATTGCTTAATCATTTTAGTCATATCCAATTCTAGACTTTTCCCCTCTTAATGCCCTAAGCATTTGGAAAATTTAGAAAGGATGAATATTATAGCACATGCAATCGATCCTATATCCGAAGCATATGAGACACGATTCATGATGTCTCACATAAAGACATGATACTAGACCAGTCTTTTTGCTATAATATCTCTATTTCTATTTGCCAAGTTCTCATAATTCAGATTATGAAAAGGGATGCCGTAATCATAATCGAATTTTAGAACGCTAATATTGTTCCCATATATAGAATTTCCTTATGTTAGGCCATTCCTACATCAAATTCATATATATATCCTTAACTAAAGATGATTAAAACCTCAATCTAAGCTTTTAGAATTGAAATGAAGTATAATTTCCTCTCCCTTAATTATAGCAAAAGAACTTTTTCCCAATTGAAACTTTTGTTTTCTATAATTAACACTTCTAACTTGCAACACTTATCATAATTATCATGCTCCCACTAACATGATGATTATTAGCATAACACTTATGCTCCCACTAGCTTTGACATGTACTCAAAAATCAGCTGGACTTCTAGAAATCAAAACTTTATTGACTTTCTTACCAAAGTTCAGACTTCTGATACGAAATGCTTTGATAAAACTTTATCAAAGTCATACACCTTCCCTTAGATAGCTCATATGTATGTCTGAACAATTTTAGAACTATGAAAAGGGATGCTGTAATCATAGTCTCAATTGTTTAGACCTTTGCCATTTCTCACAAGTCCATGTTAGTGTGATGGTTAACCACACACGCTCCACTAACGACTTTGAGAATGCAGATATCATAATTGCTATCTACCTAAAATTTACTTAGTGAAAGCATTTCCTCACCATCATTTTCATGAATCGTAGAGAAACCTTATGACACTTAGATTTTATGGTGTATGTGTTCCTATCCATGTGAATTTGTCAAAACCATAATCACAAGACAAGGTTAGTGACAAATCCACACTCATATGGAATGAACTTGTGCAGTCTTAACTTCTTGCCACCTGGCAGCACAAGGGCCTGCCATTTCTTCCAAGTTGCTATGCAACCAATTGAGAACTCTTAGAACTCATATGCAAAGCCAACTTTAACTGGAATGGGCACAGAAATAGAAATATGTCAACACGATAGGTTATAAACCTCATGTCGTGTGCTAGTGATAAACTATAGGTTTTTACTCTTGATTAGATCTTGAAGCTTTTCCTCCAGGATCTTTAAGACTCCCACTGTCCTCTTGACATATAAGACTATCTTGCCAAATATTCAAGAGATAGTGCGGATTCTTTATCAAGACAAACACTTCACACACTTGGCCTTAGTTGGTCTTTGTTTTATCCAAAACATCACAACTTACCAATTTCAAATGTACAAGAGTAGGACGCTTTTACTCTTACATTTGACAAGTGTTATAAACCTTTCTTTAAGATATGTCACTCAACTTAAAGTCTTGGAGTGTGACTCTAAGACTTGTTTTGGAACGAAGTATGACTCATCTTCTTGATTTAACCATTCCAACAATTCAAGATTCCTCTTCTTAGTCATAAGAATGCACTAAGATGTCCTTAGAGGACTAATTGTGACATGATTTCTAAATCATTAAGATGATCACAAAACCTGATACTAAAGTACTCTCCCATCTTTTCAGATTTGAGAGACTTTTATCTTTCTGCCAAATTTGATTCTTCTCATTCGTTCTGCCATACATTGAAACTTTTCCAATGTTTCAGAATTATACTTAAACTTGTAAGTATAATCATATTTACTAGGCTTTAGTAAATCATGACGAATAGTATTATCGATCTTTTGTGGTGGACTTGATCAGTGCACCAGAATGTGTACTCGATCCCTTTGTCCTTCACTTGACTCACATATACATGTGAACAAGGAACTAGTCTTAATTTTCCGAAGATGAAAATTCTCATTCATCATACTATACAACTTGCATGATTCCAAGTTTCGGTCCAACTAAAACTTGTGTGATGAGAATCTTTCCTCATTTGGTAAATTAGGCATTACCACAAATGAAAGAAACAAATCCATTTTCCAATATTGCTATCAATGGAATCATATAAGCAACAATTTTTCACAAATGCCATTGCAAGGATACTTAGAATAAATAAAATCAAACATTTTCCTTTTATTTTAAAACTTTGCGGAAAAACTTATCCTTACAGTGCAAAAGCATATGAAAAACTTGTTGTTATCTATTCCTAAGCAATATATCATAACTCCTAAGCAACAGCTCAAAATTCTGATCACCGAACCATGCGATCAAAATCCATCTTCGCGATCAGAATCAACATATACTTCCTTTAAGTTTCTTCACTTTTCTTTGATTCTTAAAACATCAACATGTGACCCAGTCACATCATGTAATAAGAATCTCATAATAGAAACTTAACAGAGTTAGATAGTGGACTTTACTTGAAGTAGAGTCAAACTTCTTGATTTGATCAACCTTATGATCTTTCAGGTAAATAGGCAGCTTCTCAATCAATGCCCCTTCCTTTGGCAAGAGAAACATATGGACTCTTTGGGAATGGTACATGGGACTATCGCAGACTTAGCCTTTCTCTTTACCATTTGGTCAACCGAGTTGACTGTGGCCGATCCCTTTCCATTGGGAAGAGAAAGCCTTTTCTAGATATCCAATGTTACCATTGTCAATGTCCATTGGCAAGTTGATCTCCTAATCAAATTTGCTTAACTAGTCCTCAAATCATTGTTGATTCAGCAACACCAAGCAAATAGATAAGATCATTAAGGGTGATGTCATAGTCTGTTTCATAGTAGTCCCAAAGGATCTCACTATGTGACTTAGAAAGTGATTGAACATCCAACTTTCTTAATACTTTGACACCCAACTCTCCCGGCTTGTCAATATGTGACTTCATCTCCTAGATGCGATCACACATAGACCTTGCTTGCCAATAGGGCTTGAGTGACCTTGAACTTGTGGGTTAGGGAGAATAATTGGAGGAGGTGGAGGAAGTGAAGTTCCAAGAGATGTGGGAAGATCATAGATGTCTGAACTAGACATCTTTTGGGAGATATTCAAGATAGTTGATCTAAAGTCCTTAATATAACACCCAATATGAAATATTAAGGCTACTACCCAACACAATACTTTTATAACTTGGAAGAGGGATGCCGTAATCCAAGCTATAAAATATTTGAAGGTAGGCGAATGACGATTCACCAATTTCCACCATGAAAACGAAATAATTTAATTAGGTTTTACTTGGATTTGAAACTCCTAGATCTTTTGAGATTCATTGAACTGTTCAATGGCATGTTTCAATCTCGATTGTGCCCTCTCAAATTTTGTGACTGGGATGCCGAGGATCACAAAACAAGGTGTGAATAACCATGAAAATATACTTGGTACCCTTAATATTTACCCCTCAATCGATGTGCCGGTTAACCACATGCGATCCACTGATACTATGATAAACATTAAGTTACCCTTTGCCTACCTTGTTAAATCCAGGTTAGTGTGCCGGTTACCCACACGCGCTACACTAACGACTTAAGCAAAGTGCAAAGTGTAATTTCATGGGTTAGCACCAAATTCACATTTTCCTAAGTAACCAAGATTGGGAATTTATAAAAGTTTGGTTACTTAGTATTTATCATTAATACTTTTAATGAAGGGAGAATTCTAGTCCTTGTCCTACCCGTTCGGCTAACGACCCTCCACCAGTCAAGGAAGCGGTGGGTGAGAGTGGACACCCATTAAACTGCCATTTTATAGGCACTAACCTTATACCCCCCCTTATAGAGCGGCTTCGTGAATGAGGCCTACTAACGGTAAGACTGACCTGCTCTTATACATATATATATATATATATATATATATATATATATATATATATATATATATATATATATATTATTAACTTATAATACTATAATGTATAAGGGTTGAATTTTAACTTTTAAAATTCTAAGGGCTTAACTTGGAGTTAAAGTATTCATAAGGGAAAACTTTACAAATTCCAAAACTTGAGGGAAAGTTTTGAAACTATTCAAAACTATTCAATTTCATAACTTATGTGTTTAAAGTAGTTTTAATTCAAAAAACTCTTCAAGTTCCATAACTTGAGGACAAGTTATGGAAGACTTTAAACTATTAAAAGAATATGACTTTTCTTTATTCATAACCTATGGAAATATTTATGAGTTTTATGAATCTTAAATGTGAATTTTCATATAACTTGGGGACAAGTTACAAAAACACATTTTAGAACCAACTCTTAGATTAATTTGGATTGAAAACAACAATTTCACATAACTTTTCTATTAATCTGAGCAACTCATAAGAACAAGATAATTCAATCAAACTTTTTCATGTAATTAGCCTAACCATTAAACTAATACAAAACATGAATCTATTGACAATTATCTTTGAAATTTGATTAGCATGAACATTACCACATCAAAAACAGGTTTATAAGTTGAAAAACAGTTTAGGGTAATGTTCCTAGTCCAATTCCAGCCAAAACAGTAGAAGATATGCTGTCTGGGGGTCCAACTCATCGAGTGCATGAACCAACTCGGCGAGTTGGATGAGTTTAGCCTTGGACTCGTCGAGTCCCTTCATGGACTCGACGAGTCTGCTGAGCAGACAGCAACAAACTTCGATTTTTCAGGCAATTTTGCAAGTATAACAAGAAAACAAGCCTAATCTCTGATACCACTGTTGGGTTTTGAGCATTCTAACACTCCTAAGTATACATGCAACCCTAAATACCTTGGATCTATGTTTTCTCTATTATACATGCAAATATCAATTTTTCCAAGGTATTGTTCTAACTAGCATAATATGAAGAACATATAATATAAATTCTAGTAGAATTACATACCTCTTTGTTGTAGCTTGATTCCATGGAGCTTAAGAGCCTAGTGCCTCAAGTGTGACACCTCAAATGGTTCACACAACACCAATACACTTAGAATAACTTGAGAGAAATGAGACACTTCATGAAATCGGCTAGCCCTCACCATTCCTTCATAGTGGCCGATTTTTAGGAAGAATAAGATGCTTATATAGTGTGTCACAATTAGGGTTACACCATGTAAACCCTAATTGTCATGGCCTTTCATTTCCGTGATCCATGGGTACAAAAACACCATGGACCATCCTATGGGTTTTAGCCCAACTTGATAATCCATGGAGCATTAGCCCACTATACAAGTGTGGATGATTTACACAATCAAGCCATATATTTAATTAGTCTCCTTTTGATCACTTAATTAATTCCAAATTAATTCTTGATCAATACTAATTAAATAATCTTATTAATATATTAGAACTTATACTATATTAATAAACCTTAAGTGTTATTTCTCTCATTTTAGTCTATCCAAATGCATGATGCCATGCAACCCAAATGCACCTTGCCAATTGGGTCAAGTACATACCAAATATAGTTATGGACTTAGACACTAATCCAACATATACCACATACCATACATACAATAGAGAATGATAGGTGTCATACATAGCATTGCCATTACGCCATGAGTCATATCATTGTTTTTCCATTATGCCACAAGCCATATCATGGTATTTCCTTGACAGGCCGGGGGCGAATACCCTGGGTCTTACAGACAGGTTCCAACAGCCACCTCCTGGTCTTCATGCAAGCATCACAAAGACAATGAGCATACAATCTACAACTAACAATCTACTTAATTTCCAGGGTCCAAACCCTGGTCTTTCATACAGATTTTCCAGGAGCCACCTTCGGGTCTTTCATACAATATGAAAGACCAGGGTTTGGACCCTGGAAATTAAGTAGATACAATGAGGAGACTCACCTTAAACCAAGATAACCGAACACTCAAACTGCTGCTACCGGAGATCTCGCACTGACATCATAAAATAGCACTCCATCAATAATTGTTTCTCGACCCAAACGAGAATTCTAGTCCAATGACCAAAACTTCAGGGTAAAAGTCCATGTTACCCCTTTCCTTACTTTGCCAAAATACTAGGACCAATCCACTTGCATCCTAGGCCCAAATCCCTTAAATGGCACCACAAGGCCCAATAAGGTCCGAATATCCCAATTGGGCCCAAAACCCATCATGGGCCTAATCCGAGAAAGCCCAATATCCTAAAAGACTCAAAATATCCAATGGTTAACCCTGGTCAAACTTCTGGTCAAAGGTCCAAGGTCAAAAAGTCAACACATTGAGAAATACCCAACAAACTGAGTACGCCCCGCGTACTCAGTTGGTACACTCAGCGTACCACGATCTAACTCAGTACGCGCTGCGTACGAGGAGGTACACCCCACATTCTTACCCTGCTCACAACCAACTTAGAAAATGACTTAATCCCTTAAGCCAAAACGTCCTATGCCCAGATCTAGTCCCAAAACATGCCTTAATCCATAAAGTTGATAACTTTGAGCTTTTGCATGGCTCAATGGGTCCCAAATCCAAGTTCTTACTTTACAACTTCAATAAAGAGGCTAATACACATGCATGGGTTGATATCAACTATCAAGATCACATTTTTATGCATTTGGGAAACCTAAAACATCCAGATCTAGTGTCTAAACTCTTGGGGAAAGCTCAACCTCATAAAGACAAACCAAAGGGACCAAAATGTGCCATAAACCACCCCAAACAAGATCTAACCAAAGAGATGCCAAGATGAGAGCTTTTTACCTTCAATGGGTTGCAAAAGATGAGAAACGTCTAGATCTACAAGCCCCACTCCAAGTGATGATCCTTCAACAACCTTTAATCTCTTCAAAATACTCAAGAACACTCCAAAATCACTCACAAGAGCTTAAGAACTCCAAGATGATGGCTATGGGCCGATATTAGGGTTTAGGAGGTATGGAGGCTGATATGAGATGCAACTCAAAGAATAAAAGAGTCTTAAATAGGGGTAAAACCCTAAAAATGAGGGTTTCTAGCTGAAGGGAGTACGCCCCGCGTACCCCTTAGTACGACCGGTGTACTCAAGTGCCACCCGCGATCAGACTAGCCACTACGCCCTGCATACTTGGTGAGTAATCCCCGCGTACTCGACCAAGGTCCAAAACACTTAAACTTCATTTGGCCATAACTCATTCGATCTAAGTCCGTTTCCGACGAACTTTATATCCACGGAAAGGTGACGAGAATACCTACACTTCTATAAACTCACATTTGCCTAAATACCTTCCGAACAAAAACCCAAAATTCATAAAGGCCCGAACTGCCAAATTGCTATTATACCCTTGGGCTCCGAAACACAAAATCGAACACTCGGGTCACTTAATCTATAATACCCATATCCAAAAGGGCTAAATCTCTTCTTCCCCAAGGCCCGAAGCCTTATGATAACAGATGATCAGGCCACAACCCTGAATAATGAAGCGATTCGAAACCGAGTGTTACAACTTCCGCAACTTGTGATTTTGGGATTGTACTTTGATAACTGTTTTATTATGAAATACTTCTAACTATTTTATTAAAGGATAAATGGGTGTTTTGATCATATTAAAAATGAAAAAGGTGGGTCGCACATGATCCCACATCGGATTGGAAGGAGAACGAAACATTTCCTTGTAAGGGGTGTGGATACCTTCCTTGTCACAACGCTTTTTAAAGCAGTGAGGACAACAGATCCCATAAGAACTCTGCATTTAAGCGTGCCCGGGCAAGAACAATTCGGATATGGGTGACCCCCTAGGAAGTTTTCGTGCGGGGAGCCCAAAGCGGACAATATTGTGGTACGTGCCAGAGGGGGATGTTACAAACGGTATCAGAGCTGGGGCACGGGTCGATGTGTTCGACGGGGACGTCGAACCCTATAATAGGGAATGAAGATAGGTTGCACCTGATGCCACATTGGCTTGGAAAGAGAACAAAACATTTCCTTGTAAGGGGTGTGGATACCTTCCTTGTCACAACACGTTTTAAATCTGTGAGGGAAGCAGATCCCAAAAGAACTCTGCAGTTAAGCGTGCTCGGGCGAGAAAAATTTAGGGATGGGTGACCCCCTCGGAAGTTTTTGTGCTGGAAACCCAAAGCGGACAATATTGTGATACATGCCAGAGGGGTCGGATGTTACAGGTTATATATTATAACCGTATTTTACATTAAATACACAACTTTAAAATGAGTTTGGATATGTGGAGTGCACAATCAGATAATGTAATTTGATCTCGGGAACACGAGGGTCCAATGTTCGTTTTAATTACCAAGAGATCATATATATATATATATATATATATATATATATATATATATATATATATATATATATATATATATATATATATATATATATATATATATATTCGTGATTTTTTCTTCTTGCAGATATACTTCTTCTTCATTTAACATTACGATAGTGCATGAAACATACATTTATAATATAATTAATACATATTTATACATAATATTATGGTTTGAATGTAAAAACCTTGTATTTATACAAATTATGGTTTTTAAATGAAAACAATACATTTATACGGTTTCAAATGTAAAAAAGATATTTATACGATTTCAAACTAAAAAACTGAGTGTCAAAATTGAAAAAAAAAAGTGAAATTCAATGTTTTTTGTAACATTTTTTTTTAATTTTGACACTTTAGCATGTCATGTCAACATGTCACGTCATCAAAATTGACATGCCATCATGCCATGTCAGCAGACAACCGGTTTGAGCGGTTAAGTTGTCAAAATTGTGACAAATTGAAAAATACGGTATTAAATTTGAGACAAAAAAAAACACAGTGTCAAATTAGAATTTTGGTATAAACTTAGTAACTTTTGTGTTATTTACCCATATAAATAAAACGGTAAAAATGTTTTATTTAAACTTCTATATATATATATATATATATATATATATATATATATATATATATATATATATATTCTCTGTTTTTGCCTTGCTCGGTCCACATGCGCTACACAGGCGTAGTGTAAACTAGCCACAACCGAGGCCACGTCACACTATTAAGCTCGATGGTGGTATGCCCTCAAGCATTACAACATCTCCAATACAAGTTTATTATGAAATAAGCAACAAGTTAAAAAAACATAGTGTTTGGTGGTATGCCCTCAAGCATTAAAAACGTCTTACCCTAATAAATAAGAATGATTTTGCCACATGTCATTCTTTAATTCAATTGACCACATGTCATTTTGTCATAATTTTGAGATATATTTATTTTCCACTTGTCATTTACTTCATTTTTCATTTCCAATATATCATTAATTTAGTTTCCATAAATTAAATCTACCATAATGACTATTAATTTTAAATTTTAAATTTTAAATTTTAAATTTTAAATTTTAAATTTCAATTTTAATTTCAAAATAAATTTACAGTCTAAACCTTTGTGTTTAACATTTTGTTATAATTAACGCGTTTAATACATAAGTCTGCTAATTAAACACATAATTTTAATTAATTTATTTTTGCATGTTTTTTTATCATAATCTTACCCTAATTAATAAGAATGATTTTGCCACATGTCATTCTCTCATTCAATTGGGCACATGTCATTTTGTCATAATTTTGAAATATATTTATTTTCCACTTGTCATTTACTTCATTTTTCATTTCCAATATATCATTAATTTAGTTTCCATAAATTAAATCTACCATAAGGACTATTAATTTTAAATATTAAATTTTAAATTTTAAATTTCAATTTTAATTTCAAAATAAATTTACAGTCTAAACCTTTGTGTTTAACATTTTGTTATAATTAACGCGTTTAATACATGAGTCTGCTAACTAAACACATAATTTTAATTAATTTATTTTTGCATGTTTTTTTTATCATAATTTTCAAATTCAAATAAATTTCTCATTTAATTGATCTTATTTAACATTTTGTTTTAATCAACTCGTATGATATACGGGTCTCACAACTAGTTTATTATGAAAAGTTTAAAAAACATAGTCACAAGGAAATAAATTACATTTCAAGGGTATAAAATCCGTCATTTAGTTAAAAATCGGTAATAATAAATATTTTGAATTTATAACGGTAGATAGAAATTTTTATAAGTGTTTGGTGCAAATGAGAAAATAAACATATGTATCATTGAAAAAAGAGTGCCCATTTCAAAAATGGTGGTCATTTGATAAATAGGTGAAAGTTGTGTCATTTCTTGATAATTCCCATAACCACAAGTCATTTTTGTGATTATCTCTAAATAAGCGTATCAAAAACTTGACCAATAAACGTTTTTAATGACGAGTTGAATTTTTTGAAAAATTATGTGATAAAAATAATAAGCTATAGTATAGGTCTATTACTGTGGACATTTTATTTTAAATTTTTTAAAATAATAATAATAAGAAATAAATAAATAAATAAACTGAAAGCTTTCGAGATTTGACTCGAGTCAATTTGTGACTTTGATTTTCTTGATTTGGTGGCTTCGGTAAATTATACGTAGGGAAAGTGACTCTTGACATTGATGGATATGGGGTTATCTTAAAATTAGGTTTTTTATTAACATAAATTAGGTTTTCAATTATTGGTTATTTGGTTAGATTTAATATTCATCAATCCATATTATGTAAAGACTAAAGAGTGTCTTGTTGGCAAACAAGTTAAGGTTTAATAGACTTTGTACAAGGGATTCATGATCGATTATGTGGGAGATTCAAACATAACAAAGTAGTGATTATCAACAGTTGGATAACAAATTAGATAATCTTAGACATTGTATATAAATATATTTGCAAACAAGTTAAGGTTTAATAAACTTTGTATAAGAGTGTACATCATGTACCTACTAGTTCGTATTTTTGCACTCTATATTTTCTTTAGTACTCGTATAAATTTAAATTGTCTAAATCAGCAGTGATAAAAAAACATTTAGGAGTTCTTTGTTGGTGATTTTAATATAATGAATTTACAGATTACCAATATAGTTTAATTCTTGATTTTATTACAAGTTAAGAGTTGCGGAGTGTTTGTTTGTATAAAACGAGTATGATTTCGGTTCGACCAAATGGCGGGGGTCAAATGGGTTGCGTCCCCTTGTGGGGTCCTACGATAAGCACCCCTAGCGGGGCAATGCCCTTGTGGGGATCGCAAATTCTATTGAAAATCCTATCTTCAAAATATATATTCTCTATAATTATCATTGAAACCTTCATAGCTTATTTATGGGATAATATCAATATTTAATATTGATTGGTACTTATCTTTAGTAATCAGAAAAATCTGAATTCTATAAAACCCTAGTTCATGACCTCATATTAGTGTCTTGATACGAGACTATTCTCGTAACGCTTGTTTTTCAAGTGCATTCAAAATTGACAGTTTTTTTTTTCGAAATAACAAGTATGGTGTTGGGTGGGAAGTGATTGACGTGGCACATGGATGACAGCTGGACGCGACACGTCCTTGTGAAAAGCGTGATGCATCGCCGCAACAGCTCAAAGCCTTAGGGGTCGGGTTTTAGACCCTAGTTAATGACTTTAACTTCTAGAGTTTCCTCATTTACCTAACCTTCATCCTCCATAACCCTAATAAAAATCCTAGCCCCTTTCATCTCCTTTTGGTGTTCTTGGTTTATTTTGGTGAATCTTGAAGAAGAAGCAAAACGATTTGGTGCATCAAAAACTAGATCCAAAGAGTATAAGTTTCTTATTCACATACTTGTGCTCTATAAGTATTCAAGTTCTCAACCTTATGGATTTTTGTTTGCTAGATCTAGTTTTATAGTTATTTTTGGTCCTTTTTTCATGATTTCTATGGAGTTTGGAAAACTCCACGTCTAAAGGTTGTTTTAGTTGATCTTCGGGACCTATTGTGGTGGAGTGGGTGCATATTTTCACGTCCCTTTTGATCCATGCATCAAGTTTAGACATTTTTGACCTCTTTATGGACCTAGGGTTAGTGTTGACATTATTAGAGACATGGATCTAGATAAAGTTGGAAATTTTATCCATTAAGAACCTCATTTAATGATTTATGGGAAGTTTGAGCTTCCGACTTAAAGGAATAAGCACTTAATGGAAAAAGTGCTTTTGCCCAGAAAGTGTAATGTATCACCCCTTGGACGCGGCGTGTCTAGTTGTGGATATATGACTATTTTGTCCTTTAGTGGACGCGACGCGTCCACCTATTGGCTCGGGACGACGGTGTGTTCACTGTTGACTTCGAAATTGACTGTTGACTTTTTGACCAGTTTGACTTATGGTCAAACTTTGATGGGTTTGAGTATTAGGCTGAGGTTTGGCCTCTGTTTGGTATTAGGTTGTAACATCTTGATTCAGGTAATTTATAATTTTGACCCTTAATATGGAATTGTTTGCAAAATTGGTCCTAAAGAGCCTTAAGTGTGAAACACGCCTTTTTCCTAGTACGCTGGGCATACGTGGCCGAAGGTCAAACCCTAATTTTTAGGTTTTAGACCCTATTTAAGCATCATTAAATCCCCAAGACTCTTTCCCTCATCAACCTCCAGCCCCATTCCATATCTTGCAAACCCTAATCCACCTTTGTGAGTATTCTGAGCCTTAGAGTGTGTTGTTGGTGTTCTTGAAGGAGGAAGAAGGAAGTGGATTCACCTTAGAAGCTCAAGAACTCTTTGGATCCAGAAGCATCTTGCCCTCAAGATTCATTTAGAGGTATAAAGCTCTGAACTTGTTGGTTATTTCATTACATCTTGTTAGATGTGGGGTTTTGTGCTTTTTAGCCCCATAACCCTGGTCCATTTGAGTATGCGCTACTCTAGACCAAATGAGTTGTCCTTTTAGACATTTTAGAGTGTCTAGAGTGATAAAATTATGATCTTGGCCCTTCTAGTCCTTCCATGCAAAGGTTATGATGACTTGTTGGGGGTAAGAAGTTAGGGTTTTAAGGTTTGGGCACTTATTAGCCATGCAAGGTTATAAAGTTGGAAACATTATGATTTAGAACACTATTTGGGACTAGATATGGGATTTGGACGAAAGGACTTAATAGATTAAGCTCTTTTTAGAAGGAAAGGTTGGCAGCGGAGTACACTGGGCATACTTCTGAGTACCCTGTGCGTACTCTCTTAAGCCCCCATATATGGGTTGTGAGTACGCCGTGCGTACATGCTGAGTACGCTGGGTGTACTCAGCCTGAGTTGACTCGGTTGAATTTTGACTTTGACTAGGATTTTGATCAAGTTTGACCTAGGGGCATTTTGGGTATTAGGAGCTATAGTCTAAGATTTGGTTACTGTTTATTGTAAAGGGACCAGAAGAGTTGGTATTCGGAGCTATGTTGTGTTCAACTATCTTTTCAGACTGAGAAGTGAGTTTCATCACTGTACATGCAGGTCGAAGGCACCAATGTCGGCCCACTTGGTTATGTATCCTCGTATATAGGATGTGGTTATGTTGTAGTGATATTTTATATATGTATCCTCGTATATAGGATGTTATTATACGGTAGTTATCTTTAGATCTTCCTGATTGCCCGTTGACTGGTTATATGTTTATATGTTATATATGTCGACATAGTACGGTTTTAAGTTAAGGATTTACTGCTCTGTGCGTGAGCCAAAAAACTGGGGGTATTCCAGCCCGATGGGTGTGGAACCGAGGGTATACCAGTCCGATGACTGATTGGGCCTGTTATATATTGGCATTCCAGTTCGATGACTGATTGGGCCGGGGGTAATCTAGCCTGATGGCTGTGGACCCAAGGGTATTCCATTCCGATGACTGATTGGACCTAGCATGTATGTTTGTATATGTTATATGTTGTGTGTGTTACTTTGGGGGAAACTCACTAAGCTTTGGCTTACGGTTTTCAGCTTTATGTTTTAGGTACTTCAGATGATCGAGGGAAAACAAAGGTGTGATCGTGCACATCCTTCCGGTTTTATGATTTTAGAATTTTGGGATACTATGATTTGTGATTGTTACTTTTGAGAACAATGTGTTGTAAACAATTATGGTTTTTGGTTGTATTTAAAAAATGGAAATTTATCTTGATTTTGGGATGTTACAAGTTGGTATCAGAGCCTTGGTTTTAGAGAGTTGGATGAGCATCCATGCAAATCCAGATTCAAACTAAGGATCTGGAAAGGGTTTTCAAAAGATTTTTCAAAATTGTTTTCAAAAGTAACCAAGGAAGGACATGATGTGTACGATCAGCCAAAGCAAGAAAGTTTACCTCTAGTTACCTACACTGTTATTTGTTATTCATGGTTATGATAGAACTGCATGCTAGTGGTAGGCTAGGGATCTTCAGGAATTGCATGATAGAATTGCCTGATATATGATGCCTGATAACCAAGGAAGACTTCCTGTATGTTAGATGAAATTGACATCATTATTGTAGTTGCTTAGTGTGTGCATCATAGTTGTACATAACTAAGATTATATAGCCTTAGAATGTTTGATTTACCCTTATTTCATGTTCCTTGTTTGGTTGTGGGCTTAGTGTAGAATCAAGTATTCGACTGTCTATGGGATCCAACGTTATGTATGATTATCATGCACGAGCGGTTACAGGGTTGGTGGAAGTTTCATGAGTGAGTATGTGGGTGTAGCAGGCCAGTTGAGGAATGATTAGCCACTCTCGAGAGAGAATGAGGATATGATGTATGTGTATCCTAGTTGTGGGTTTGGTTTCGGGCAGTTTGTGATGATCCATTGAGACAAATACAGGTAGGTGTGGAAGGTAGTATGGGCCCGTACTACTGGAAGCATAGGACCCGTATGCGTAGCAAGGAAGTCACAAACTCTGAAGGTTTAGTCTATCTGTGATGGTATGAATTGTGGTAATTCTGATATATTTTGGTTCATTTTTCAGTATGGTAAGCACGAGAGGATCTGGTTCTGGATCCAGAGCGGGTGGCCAGGATAGGTCGGGGTTGACTAACGATCAGATACAATAGATGATTACCACCGAGGTGGCTACTGTTGTCTGGGGTTCTATGTTGCACTTACTGAGGCTGCTGCTGCAGCTACCGCAGTTGTTGCTGCTGTAGGGATTCGAAGGGAGAGAGTATTCCAGTATCGGGGCTTCAACAACACGAAGCCCCCAGAGTTTGATGGGGTTAAGGACCCGATTGAGGTGATGAGGTGGTTGTCTGATGTGTAGGGTTGTTTCTTCACATGTTCTTTCCCAGATGACCAGAAGGTCAAGTGCGCCCTAAACCTTCTCCTGTTAGGGGCGAAGGATTGGTTGAGATTGGTGATCGGTTCGTATACTCCTGAGAAGACGGCTGCTGTTACTTGGGAGCATTTCTCAGAGATGTTTCATACGAGATATGTTCCCCTGGTGGAGAGGAGGAGATTGGCTTAGGAGTACCTGGATCTGAGACAAACGACTGCGATGGTGACAGAGATCACCAAGATGTTCACGGAGAGTGCTCTTTTCTGCCTTGAGTTTTCTGCTTTGGAGCAGGTTCAGATGACTCGGTACTTGAGCATACTCAAGACGAATATTCGGATGTTCATGTCCACCCAATGTTACGGTACCCTCGTCGAGCTTCAGGATGCCGCGAGGAGGCGAGAGATCAAGATGGAGATCCACACAAGGGAGCAACGACAAGCTCCCGTTCAGTAACTACCGGCGGCGAAGCGGTTCAAGCCCGCTAATTCACGATCTGGGGGACAGAGGAGCCACACTTGTGGGAAGTGAGGCAAGGTTCATGAGGGTACTTGTCGAGCTTTTTCGGTTTGCCACAAATGTGGCAAGGAGGGCCACATTGCTAGAGATTGTCATCATCAGGCCCCGTCGGCGAGCACCAAGATTTGTTATCACTGTGAGCAGGTTGGCCATGAGAAGGCCAGTTGTCCCTTGCTCGCTGCGAGATTGGTGCAAGTTCCAGCATCGATGATTTTTAGGATCACGAATGGACGTCAGGGCAGGGCGGAGCGCCTGAGGGCTCAGGGTAGTGATTTCCAGCTCACATCGGAGAAGGCCAGGGCGGCGCCAGATGTCCTTACTGGTATTTTTGATTTATTATTATGTTAGTTATTTTATGGTATGCTTATGTTTATGATTCTGCTAGGTACCTTCTTAGTGAACTCCTTGCTTGTTCTTGTGCTTTTTAACTCGGGTGCGAGTTGTAACGCCGGTAGATCCGGACTAGTCAATTTAGAGATAATAGGGGTCGAAAACGACTTTTCGACAAAAGATTATTTAGAATAAATAATCTTAACCAAGTTGTAGAATATGTCTCAAGGGTTCCGTACATATAAAGAACGCCGAAATCCGAGTTATAACGAAGAAGTTATGGCTCGTCGAAGTTTTACGGCAAAACCGGCACGACACCGGGAGACGTAAATAGTGAATTTTTGATAAAAGACTTTTTAGCCTTAGCGATCTAAAAAAATTGTAGTATACGTTAAACCGAGAACATACAAAAGAAAGACAAAAAGACAGACAAAAACGGAGTGCACGGCCCGAAACTCGAATTTTAGTTCGAGCACTTTTTGTCCTACGCAACCTAAATGAGAGTTGAAGATCTCATTAATAGGAACTCAACGATAAAAAGACAGACAAAAACGGAGTCCGTATGAAGGAGTTACGAATTCTTCGCGGTCATTTAACAGTATAATCTCCTCCTACTGTTAAATTTAAGATCGGTCGAGAATTAGCCGATGGAATCTAAATGAAAGTTGTAGATCTTGTTTTTACCTACGCGTGGATATAAAGAACGTCGAAAACGGAGCTCGTATGCGAAAGTTACAGGGTTTATAAGTCGGCATGGTGCTACTACAAAAGGGGTGACGTGACACAATATAGGACACCCACGTTTTGCCACCAGAATGGTGACACCTAGCATGGACTCGACGAGTTGGAGGCCAACTCGACGAGTAGAGCAGGATTCCAGCCTATAAATAAAGGTGTCGGGTTCCCTCATTCTTCACACCTTTCCAACTTCACTTTCTCTCTCTACTTTCTCTCTCTAAGCCCCCAAACCCCCCCCCCCCCCTAAGCCTAGGTAAACCCCCTAGCACCCGAAGGAAGCCCCGAGGCTCCCAAAGCCCCGAGAAAAGAGCCTTTCGTCTCGGAAACGCTGCTCCGGCGAAGCCCGGTTTTCGAGAAAACCCGCTGTAAGTGAGCTACGCCTACGCTATTTTTAATATAGCTTCTAATTAATTATAGTAACATTATTAGGACCTTAAAATAATTATTTGGGCTATTATTATGAGTTATATAAGAGTGTTGCTTAACGCTTATATAATAGTAATAATAGCTAGACTATTAATTAGTCGCGGTTAACGTTAGACTAAACCCTAGTGGTATTGATACTAGGTTTTGTCAAGAGAAAATTGTTTTGAGATAACGAAGTGTTGTTCGAGTACCGAGTCACCACCTTATCAAGTGAGTGCATAGTTACTTTCATCTTACACATAGATATGAAGTATTTTAATATAAATTACGTGCTATGTGTGCATATTGTCGGAATACTTGTTGTCTATGCTGAATGAAAGATTTTATACATGTTTTAATGATTTAAACTGTATATATATTTTATATCTACAAAATATGTTGGGTAAAACATGGGTAGATGAAATATGAGTCAGATGATGAGGTGAGAGGTGAAATAGACCATGAGGTGAGGGTGAGAGGTGGACGATGTGAGAAGCCTTTTACCCCAAATGTTGGCCCCGTCATCTAGCAGAGTGAGGATGACAAACACGAACTATTCTAGACAGTCCAGTGGAACACTAGCAGGCTCGCAACCTGTAGGTGTTGTGAACGATGTGTTCACCGGTGTACTCTAAAAAGCCATTGACCTGTATCGTGAGTGGACTCTCGAAAACGATACTATCAATAAAACCCTGGCAGATGCGCCTAAAGGACTCTACCGGCAGAAGAGCCTAATAGAGAACCTCATAATCCCGACAGATGCGCCTAAAGGACTATACCAGCAGATGCGCCTCATAAAGAATGTCATAATTTTGGCACCTGCGCCTAAGTGATAATATTAGCAGCTGTGCTTGACAGATGTGTCATTAGCAATGATGGATTTCGTGCCTATTCCTTACGATAATCCTTAGGAATGAATGAATGAGGAATAGGTGATTCTTAGGGTAGATCCTTAAGAGTAAATAAGATAATGGGGATGGGTAATTGGGTTGATTAATTGTTTGATGATTAAACATAATAATTATATTATTGTGGGTTGAAAACCCTATGTACTCACCAGGTTTCCCAACCTGACCCACTCAGTTTATTTGAATCACAAGTGTCGATATGAAGTTACATTACACTGAGAGATTAAGGAGATATAAATCACTAGTGATAATGAATGTAAGTTTTGTTTATGCTCATGTTTCTATATTGACGATGACACCCGAATTTTTTAAAATGAATAAAAATACATTTCTTCAGAAATGCTTCGATAACGTATTTATCATGTTTTTCTGGGAACAAATTCCGCAACATTTTTATTAAAAGAGGTACTCTGATTTTTATAAAGCATAAACAAAATCGGTCTTTTCTGGCCGTGAATATGGGGATGTCACAGTTGGTATCAGAGCATTAGTTTAAGCGAACTAGGAATAAGGATTTATTTCTAGACTTAAACTTAGAATGCTAAGCGATGATTGTGAGGAGCGTGTCTAATATATTTTAGGTAGTACACCTAAATAGACGCAAGCACTAGCTTATTTAGTGAAAATGCCTAACATGCTTTTATGTGCTAAATGATTTGTGATGATTTATGCTATCGTTTGATCGGATCTATGGTCTGTTGCCGACTAGATCTGGAAATTTTATGTGCTTAGGTTTCTAAACGTTTAATTACAATATTAGAACTGGCATGTAACTTTTTGGAGTAATAAGGAGGAATACGCGTCTAAATCTTCTTCTATCTATATTCTCGTCTCAATACACCGAACGCCTGCTTTGGTGTATAGAATGTCATGATAAGGACTCATAGCAAACTGAGCAAATGGAGGAAATGAGAAGACTTACGATATTGAATGATACCTATCGGAAGATATTTTAAGAGTGATATCTTGCCTTTAGAACGCGTCTAAGAAATAATACGTCTAGTACGGGAGAAGTAAACTTTCGATTAGCAGAAAGAAAGATTTTTGGTATAATCCATGAAGTTATCCCATCGTCTGACATTTCCATCACCAACCGAGTTGAAGCAGAATTGAGGATTGAAGATACGCATGGAAGAAGTCCTAGTAGAGTCTAGGGAAACTTATATGATTGTTTGGACACATTTGTATGTGTTAAAATTGTTTTTGTGGTAATAACTTGGAGAACTGTGAGACAATACTTGGGACGAGTATGAGTAGGTGTGAATGGTAGTAGAGGCCTATACTACCGGAAGCACAAGACTCACACTTGGATCAGGGAAAGTCACAAGGTTACCAAGAAGCTAGTAATTGATACCATTTTATTCAAGTATGTCATTACCATTGTTTCGGTAATGACTAAGAAGATTGTTGTTATTCCGACCCTAGTGGTCATATCGAATTGAGTCCGACTACGAGGAGCATGTTACGTGGTTCGGAGAACCATGTTTGATGTAACATCTGACTTAATCCGAAAGATTGAAATAAAAGATAATCAAAGCGATCGGTAGAGGTATCGTGGTAGTTGTTTATAGCTAGAAATGCTACCATTTAAGATATGATTAGAACATGAAGGAAGGTATAGTCTGTTCTGGAATTTGACTCTAAAAGACCTGAGTCCAAGCAATGCATCATACGATGAGAGGTCATTAGAAGATGACCCATCGGTCTATTATGATAATCGAAGGAAGAAACTTATCTCAAGTTTGTTAAAGAATGAGTCTCCAATAAAGATCGAGATCGTGACATGAAGATCATGATTGGAAGTCTAACATGAGATAGAGAGCGTGTCTAAGATCGGGCACCGCCTGTAGTCAGGAAGTCTTAGAGTTAGATACGCGTTCGAAGAAACATCAAAGTTACGGTTATTACTTAGGATGAAGAGATAACATATGGAGTCATCATGTGAGCCCTGTTTCGTTGATGATTCCGGGACGTAATCATCCTAAGGGGGAGATAATTGTAACGCCGGTAGATCCGGGCTACTCAATTTAGTGATAATAGGGGTCGAAAACGACTTTTCGACAAAAGATTATTTAGAATAAATAATCTTAACCAAGTTGTAGAATATGTCTCAAGGGTTCCGTACATATAAAGAACGCCGAAATCCGAGTTATAACGAAGAAGTTATGGCTCGTCGAAGTTTTACGGCAAAACCGGCACGGCATCGGGAGACGTAAATAGTGAATTTTTTATAAAGGACTTTTTAGCCTTAGCGATCTAAAAAAAGTTGTAGTATACGTTAAACCGAGAACATACAAAAAAAGAACGCCCAAATCTGACTTCGTATGAGGAAGTTATGAATTTTCTAAGATTTGGCATAGCAGTGCACGGCCCGAAACTCGACTTTTAGTTCGAGCTGTTTTTGTCCTACGCAACCTAAATGAGAGTTGAAGATCTCATTAATAGGAACTCAACGATAAAAAGACAGACAAAAACGGAGTCCGTATGAAGGAGTTACGAATTCTTCGCGGTCATTTAACAGTATAATCTCCTCCTACTGTTAAATTTAATATCAGTTGAGAATTAGCCGATGGAGTCTAAATAAAAGTTGTAGATCTTGTTTTTACCTACGCGTGGATATAAAGAACGTCGAAAACGGAGCTCGTATGCGAAAGTTACGGGGTTTAGAAGTCAGCAGGGTGCTGCTGCAAAAGGGGTGACGTGGCACAATATAGGCCACCCACGTTTTGCCACCAGAATGGTGACACCTAGCATGGACTCGACGAGTTGGAGGCCAACTCGACGAGTAGAGCAGGATTCCAACCTATAAATAAAGGTGCCGGGTTCCCTCATTCTTCACACCTTCCCAACTTCACTTTCTCTCTCTACTTTCTCTCTTTAAGCCCCCAAAACCCCCCTAAGCCTAGGTAAACCCCCTAGCACCCGAAGGAAGCCCCGAGAAAAGAGCCTTTTGTCTCTGAAACGCTGCTCCGGCGAAGCCCGGTTTTTGAGAAAACCCGCTGTAAGTGAGCTACGCTTACGCTATTTTTAATATAGCTTCTAATTAATTATAGTAACATTATTAGGACCTTAAAATAATTATTTGGGCTATTATTATGAGTTATATAAGAGTGTTGCTTAACGCTTATATAATAGTAATAATAGCTAGACTATTAATTAGTCGCGGTTAACGTTAGACTAAACCTTAGTGGTATTGATAGTAGGTTTTGTCAAGAGAAAATTGTTTTGAGATAACGAAGTGTTGTCCGAGTACCGAGTCACCACCTTATCAAGTGAGTGCATAGTTACTTTCATCTTACACATAGATATGAAGTATTTTAATATAAATTACGTGCTATGTGTGCATATTGTCTGAATACTTGTTGTCTATGCTGAATGAAAGATTTTATACATGTTTTAAATGATTTAAACTGTATATATATTTTATATCTACAAAATATGTTGGGTAAAACATGGATAGATGAAATATGAGTCGGATGATGAGGTGAGAGGTGAAATAGACCATAAGGTGAGGGTGAGAGGTGGACGATATGAGAAGCCTTTTACCCAAATGTTGGCCCCGTCATCTAGCAGAGTATGGATGACAACCACGGACTATTTTAGACAGTCCAGTGGAACACTAGCAGGCTCGCAACCTGTAGGTGTTGTGAACGATGTGTTCACCGGTGTACTCTAAAAAGCCATTGACCTGTATCGTGAGTGGACTCTCGAAAACGATACTATCAATAAAACCCTGGCAGATGCGCCTAAAGGACTCTACCGGCAGAAGAGCCTAATAGAGAACCTCATAATCCCGGCAGATGCGCCGAAAGGACTATACCAGTAGATGCGCCCCATAAAGAATGTCACAATTTTGGCAGCTGCGCCTAAGTCATAATATTAGCAGCTGTGCTTGACAGATGTGTCATTAGCAACGATGGATTTCGTGCCTATTCCTTAGGATAATCCTTAGGAATGAATGAATGAGGAATAGGTGATTCTTAGGGTAGATCCTTAAGAGTAAATAAGATAATGGGGATGGGTAATTGGGTTGATTAATTGTTTGATGATTAAACATAATAATTATATTATTGTGGGTTGAAAACCCTATGTACTCACCAGGTTTCCCAACATGACCCACTCAGTTTATTTGAATCACAGGTGTCGATATGAAGTTAAATTACACGGAGAGATTAAGGAGATATAAATCACTAGTGATAATGAATGTAAGTTCTGTTTATGCTTATGTTTCTGTATTGACGATGACACCCGAATGTTTTAAAATGAATAAAAATACATTTCTTCAGAAATGCTTCGATAACGTATTTATCATGTTTTTCTGGGAACAAATTCCGCAACATTTTTATTAAAAGAGGTACTCTGATTTTTATAAAGCATAAACAAAATCGTTCTTTTCTGGTCGTGAAAATGGCGGCGCTAGATGTCCTTACTGGTATTTTTGATTTGTTATTATGTTAGTTATTTTATGGTATGCTTATGTTTATGATTCTGCTAGGTACCTTCTTAGTGAACTCCTTGCTTGTTCTTGTGCTTTTTGACTCGGGTGCGAGTCGGTCTTTTGTATCTCACTCCTTCAGCAGGAGTTTTGATATGACTCTTGAAGATTTGTGGTGTCCGTTGCGGGTTTCTATCACCAACGAACATGGGGTTTCTGCATCGAGCGTTTATCAGGGTTATGTCCTACAGATTTCCAGGGTGCCTTATCTGATTGATCTAATCCCTATCCCCATAAGGGATGTGTGCGTGATAGTAGGGATAGACTGGTTGAGCAGGTTTGGTGAAATAACCGACTGTGAGGGTCAGGGGGTGGTAGTTCGAACCCCAAGTGGGGGAGGATTGATTATTTACGGAGAGGGTACCAGGATTGTATCAGCCTTTTGTTCTGCTGTCAGGGTCGACAATATCTACAACATGGGTGTATGGGTTATCTTGTGTATGTGGTTTACACTCGGATCATGAAGGAGGTTTCTGTTTCAGATGTGTCGGTAGTCAGGTAATTCCCAAATGTGTTTCCGGAGGAATTTCCTGAAATGCCTCCTGAGAGGCTGGTTGAGTTCAGGATCGATTTAGTCCCCGGTGCGGCCCCGATTGCTAAGGCACCGTACCGATTGGCACCACCAGAGATGCATGAGTTGTCCTCTCAGCTTCAGGAGCTGTTGGGCAAACACTTTATCAGACCGAGCAGTTTGCCTTGGGGAGCACCGATTCTATTTGTGAAGAAGAAGGATGGTTCGCATCGCAGGTGTATTGATTACTAGGAGTTGAACAAGTTGAAGGTGAAGAACCGTTACCAACTTCCTCGGATTGATGATTTTTTTGATCAGCTGTAGGGTGTATCTTGGTTCTCCAAGACCGATTTGAGGTCAGGGTATCATCAAATGAGGGTCAGAGAGGAGGATATGGAGAAGACAACATTTCAGACTCGTTATGGTCATTACGAGTTCGTGGTGATGCCGTTTAGGCTCACAAATGCGTCTGCAACATTTATGGATTTGATGAATCAAGTATGCAAGCCGATGCACGATCGATCAATCATTGTTTTTATTAATGATATTTTGGTCTATTCCAAGACCAGGGAGCAGCATGAGGAGCACCTTCGAGAGCTTCAGGGAGTTTTGAGGCCGGAACGGCTGTATGCCATGTTCTGAAAGTGTGAGTTTTGGTTACGGAAGGTCCAATTCTTAGGGAACCTCGTTAATCAGAATGGGATTCTGGTCGACCCGAACAAGATTGAGGCTGTTATCCAGTGGGAGGTTCTGAAGTCTCCTTCGGAGATTAGGAGTTTTCTAGGATTAACAAGGTATTATCGGGGATTCATTCAGGATTTATCCAAGATTGTTGTACCCCTCACTCGTCTGACAAGGAAGGGCATGAATTTTTGCTGGGGGCCTGAGCAGCAGGCTGCATTCGAGACTCTGAGGCAGAAGTTATGTGAGGCTCCAGTATTAACCCTCCCTGAACGTGTTGAGGATTTTGTTGTATATTGTGATGCATCCATCACCGGTCTGGGGATAGTTTTTATGCAGCGAGGGAGGGTTATTGTGTATGCTACTAGGAAGCTAAATTCGCATGAGGTTCGGTATCCGACACATGATTTGGAGTTGGGAGTAGTGGTATTTATTCTCAAGAGTTAACGACATTATCTGTATGGGGTCCGATGTACCATCTACACGGATCACAAGAGTTTGAGATATCTTATGGATCAGCCGAATCGGAATATGAGACATCATAGGTGCCTTGACATGGTCAAGGATTACGACTGCGAGATTCTGTACCACCCATGGAAAGCGAATGTGGTCATTGATTTCTTGAGCCGCAAGTCGGCTAGTTCTTCAGTTGGGAGCCTATATATGAGGTTTCGATTGATTCACCATTACTGGATTTGATTAAGGAGGCTGAGGCTCAGGGAGTCAAGAAAGAGAATTGGAAGCAGGAACGAATCAGGGGCGATATTGACATGTTTTCTACCGACAACCGTGGATTGTTGACCCATTGCGGTCGGGTTAAGGTACCAAATTTTGGTGGGATCAGGCAGACTGTGCTGGAGGACGCACACATGTCCAGATTTTCGATACACCCTGGAGCCACCAAGATGTATCGGGATTTGTGACTTAGTTACTGGTGGTCATGCATGAAGAGGGAGATAGTCTGGTATGTTGAGAGATGCTTGAACTGTCGGATGGTTAAGGCCGAGCACCAGAGTCCACATGACAAGCTTCAACCTTTGGAGGTTCCCATATGGAAATGGGAGCAGATCACCATGGATTTCATCACCAAGTTACCTCGAACGACTAAGGGTTTTGATGCGATTTGAGTGATAGTGGACCGTCTGACCAAGAGTGCCCACTTCTTAGCTACTCGAGAGAGTTCCGCGGCTGAGAAATTGGCCGATGTTTATGTGTGTGAGATTCTCGTTCAACATGGTGTTCCAGTTTTGGCAGAGGTTTCACGATGAATTTGGTATGAGGTTTCATTTTAGCACTACTTATCGTCAGCTGACGGATGACCAGAGCAAGAGGACCATTCAGACGCTCGAGGATATGCTGCGAGCATGTGTGATCGATTTCAGTGGGAGTTGGGACTCCTACCTTCCCCTAGCTGAGTTTTCTTACAACAACCATCACTCCAGTATCGGTGCGCTGCCGTTTGAGCTTCTCTATGGGAGGAAATGTCGTACCCCAGTCTGTTGGGGAGAGGTCGGTCATAGGTTCATGGGGAATAAGGAGGTAGTTCTTTAGACGACAGAGCTTATTCAACAAATCAGATAGAGTCTATAGACAACATAGAGTCGGCATTAGAGTTATGCCAATAGGCGTCGATCCGAGTTAGAATTTCAGGTTGGCAACATGGTTTTACTGAAGGTATCACCATGGAAGGGTGTAATACGTTTCAGGAAGAGGTTCAAGTTAGGGCCCCAGTATATTAGGACGTTCCATGTGATTTTTAGGGTTGGCAGGGTAGCTTATCGGTTGGATTTTCCCGAGGAGCTCAATCAAATTCACAACACCTTCCATGTTTCTCAGCTTCGGAAGTGTGTGGCTGATGATTCAACAGTTGTTACTTTGGATGATATTCAGGTTGATGATCGCCTGAATTATGTTGAGAAACCAGTGGCGATCTTGGATAGGAAGATGAAGGCCATGCACAACAAGGTGGTATCTCTGGTCAAGGTCCCGTGGCAGCATCAGAATGGTTCTGAATGGACTTGGGACCCAAGCAGAGATGCGAGAGCAATACCCTGAGTTATTCACGACAGTGGACTTCGAGGACGAAGTCTGATTCAAGTGGGGGAGAATTGTAACATCTCGATTCAAGTAATTTATAATTTTTACCCTTAATGTGGAATTATTTGGAAAATTGGTCCCAAGGAGCCTTAAGTGTGAAACACGCCTTTTTCCTCGTACACTGGGCATACTCCTCGTACACTGGGCGTATGTGGCCGAAGGCTAAACCCTAATTTTTAGGTTTTAGACCCTATTTAAGCACCATTAACTCCCTAAGACTCCTTCTCTCATCAGCCTCCAGCCCCATTTCGTATCTTACAAACCCTAATCCACCCTTGTGATCATTTTGAGCCTTAGAGTGTGTTGTTTGTGTTCTTGAAGGATGAAGAAGGAAGTGGATTCATTTTAGAGGCTCAAGACCTCTTTGGATCCATAAGAATCTTACCAGCAAGCTTCATTTAGAGGTATAAAGCTCTGAACTTGTTGACTATTTCATTAGATCTTGCTAGATGTGGCGTTTTGTGCTTTTTAGTCCCATAACCTTGGTCCATTTGAGTATGAGCTACTCTAGACCAAATGAGTTGTCCTTTTGGACGTTTTAGAGTGTCTAGAGTGATAAAAATGTAATCTTGGCCCTTCTAGTCCTTCCATGAAAAGGTTATGATGACTTATTGGTTTAAGAAGTTAGGGTTTTAAGGTTTGGGCACTTATTAGCCATGAAAGGTCATAAAGTTGGAAACTTTATGATTTAAAACACTATTTGGGACAAGATTTGGGCTTTAGACGAAAGGACTTAATAGATTAAGCTCTTTTTAAAAGGAAAGGTTGGAAGCGGAGTACGTTGGGCGTACTTCTGAGTACGCTGCACATACTGTCTTAAGCCCCCATATCTGGGTTGTGAGTACGCCTTGCGTACATGCTGAGTACGCTAAGCATACTTAGCCTGAGTTGACTCGGTTGACTTTTGACTTTGACCAGAATTTTGACCAAGTTTGACCTAGGGGTATTTTGGGTTGTTTGAGCTATAGTCTGAGATTTGGTCACTGTTTGTTGTAAAGGGACCAGAAGAGTTGGTATTCGGAGCTGTGTTGTGTTCAAATATCTTTTCACACTAAGAGGTGAGTTTCCTTACTGTACATGCAGGAAGAAGGCACTAATATCGGCCCACTTGGTTATGTATCCTGGTATATAGGATGTTATTATGTTGTATTGATCTGTTAGATCTGTATCCTGGTATATAGAATGTTGTTATGTGGTAGTGATATGTAGATCTGTCTGATTGCTTGTTGACTGGTTATATGTTTATTTGTTGTATATGTCGACATAGTACGATTTTGGGTTGAGGCTTTACTACTATGTGTGTGAGCCAACATACTGGGTGTATTCCAACCCAATGACTGTGGACCCGAGGATATACCAGTCCGATGACTGATTGGGCCCGTTGTAACATCCCGACTCCCACGTATAAATTTTAAAGCTATATACTTATGTTTTTAGACCTACTCGACGAGTTGGATGCCCCAACTCGTCGTTTAGAGGAGGTTAAAGTCGCGTGGATTCTAGAACCTACTCAACGAGTTGAAGGACCCCAACTCGACGAGTAGAGGTTGTGCATGAAAACCCTAATTTTTAGGGTTTGCACCCTATTTAAAGGACCTTAAGTCCTCCTTCCAACCTGCTTACCACCTTTTGACGTCCATACACAAACCCTAATCGATCTAACCCGTATTTTGAGTGTATGTGAGGCTAAAAGTGTGTTTTGGTGCATTTGTTGACGAAACTTGAAGGTTGAGAAGCTTGGAATGAGAAGGAGCTTGTAGATCCAGCATCGACATTGTTTTGGCTTTCATTTGAAGGTAAAAGTCATTACCTTGACTTCTCATTGCTTAGATCTTCCCTTGTGAAAGAAAATGGTAATTTCTAGTGCAAAATGGAGTCACTTTCGGATTTGAGCTTGTCACAAGAGCATGGTTTCAGATCTGGACTCCTCTAGGCCCTTATGGACATAAAGATTAAAGCTTTATGAAGCTTTGGCCCTCCTCCATGTCCAAAACCTCCTTATAAGGCTAGTTTTAGTGTTTTACTTCCTTTGAGGCCTTTCATGCACGTAAAGTTAGCAACTTTACGTGGTATCTCAGTTTCATGAAGCTAGATCTGTAGTTTGGGGCCTTGAAATCGATTGGAAAGAGCTGAACACATTAAGACAGGAAGAACTCGACGAGTTGCATAGTCAACTCGACGAGTTGGATGAGAGTTTCCCGCTTTCTGGATTCTGCATGAACTCGGCGAGTTAGTGAGATAAGTCGATGAGTTGGTTAGGGTCTTCCCGACATTCTGGACACCGCATGGACTCGACGAGTTGTCCGGAAACTCGGCGAGTCGATTGGGGTTTTCGCTATTTCTTGAGTTCTGAAGGAACTCAACGAGTCAGTAAGCTACACTCAACGAGTTAGGTCAACATGGACTGTTGACCTTGACCGTTGACTTTGACTTTGACCAAGGGTTGACCAAGTTTGACTTTTGAGGGTATTTTGATAACTTGGGAATTTATGGAATCGGATAAATGGTGGTTGTAGGTGTTGGTGTTCGGAGTCGTGTTTCAGGAGTTTGATCTTTTGCAGTACAGTTCGACATTGTGAGGTGAGTTATTCTCACCATATCAACAGGGTCTAAGGCACCAAGGCCGGCCATTTATGGTTTGTATCCTGGTTATAGGATTATGCTATGTTAATGATCTGATAGATCTGTATTTTGGTTATAGGATGATGCTATGTTAGTGATCTGTTAGATCGGAATCCTGGTTATAGGATGATGCTATTTTAGTGATCTGTTAGATCAGTATCCTGGTATATAAGATGATGATATGATTAGTGATATGTTAGATCTGTATGACTATCTGTACATGCTAGCTAGCGTATGATATTTATGTGTTGATTATGGATTGGGGGTTGGGGTTAGGTGGTCCTGCTTTGTGCTCTATGCCAACATACCCAGGGTGGCCCGGATAGACTGCAAACCCAGTAAGGGCGTACAAGTCAGGCCGAAGGCCCGACGTGCGGTCCGGATAGGCTGTAGGCCCCCAAGGCGGTCCAGACGTGCCGATGGCTCAGAGAGCGGTCCAGATAGGCTGATGGCCCTACGAGGTGGTCCAGTCAGGCTGATGGCTCATTATGCATGTTGTTTGTATGATATTGTTATGGTTTGTATGGCGTTGGTATTTTGGGGGAACTCACTAAGATTCGGGCTTACATTTGTTGATTTTGTTTCAGGTACCTCAGATGATCGCGGGAAGGTGAAGGCGTGATCGTGCACCTCCTTATATTTCTATGATTTGATTTATGGGATACTCTGACAAGAAGCTATTTTGAAAACAATTTGTAATAATTATTGGTTATTGAATGTTTCAAAAGTTTTAAATTGCCATGATTTTTTTAATAGATGTTACAAGTTGGTATCAGAGCCTTGGTTTGAGTGAATTAGAGGAACACTCGTGTGAATCCAGTCTCAAACTAAGGACAATATTTTTTAAAATGATTTTCAAAATAATAAAGGAGGATGCAAGTGTACGATCAGCCGGAGCCAGTAAGTAGACCCCAAAATACCTTACAGATTATTTGATTTTGTGATATGTTAGAACAGCATGCTAGTGATAAGATAGGGATCCTCAGGAATCATATGATAGAATTGCCTGATCTTTCATGCCTTATCTTGTGTAGAGTACCTCATTGATTGTTGTATGACTCTTTTGTGTGTGAACTAACTATTGAGTGAATACTCTAAGTCACATGCTACATGGGTTAAATGGTCTTAGGGTAAGGGATTTGGTCCTGCTGCACAGCTCTTGTCTGAGTCCAACCATTGTAGGATTAAATCTTTTAGTCTAAGATTGTTTAAGCCGTGCGGCATGTGATTGTATTCATGCAATAGTTAACTGGCACCAATGGAGGGTCGTGTGGCAGTTGGTGGTAGGATGAGTTGTGTGGGGTCAGTCGGCCAGTTATGAGATATTTAGCCTTCCTCTTGGAAGTGAGGATTGAGTGCTCGCCTATGCTTATGTGTATTGTTAGGGTGCTGTGATGATACTTGCGACAAATATGGGTAGGTGTGGAAGGTAGTATGGGCCCGTACTACTGAAAGCACATGACCCATACGCGTAGCAAGGAAGTCACAACCCCTACGATTTTGTTGGGAGTTGGTTCCCCGATTGTTATATGGAGTATCTGATATCTTTCTGGTATATTTTCAGTATGGTAGTTACGAGGCGATTTGTGACCGGATACGGAACGGGATCAGGACATGGCAGTCAGGGTGCACCAGCAGTGCCTGAGACTATCAGCCAAATGAGGCCAGATGAGATGGACGCTAGGATTCGGGAGATCCTGCATGATGAGGTTGCTACGTTGTTATGGGCTCAATTGCCGGAGATGTTTGGGTCTATCAAGACCGCCATGGTGGAGTACTTTGATGAGCGCTATGCAGCCATCACTGAGACAGCTGCCGCTGCAGCTTCCAAAGCCGTAGGAGCTGCAGGCAGTGGGGCCAGTTGGGCTTTCCAGTATCGGGACTTCGATAACATGAATCCACCAACTTTCGATAGGACTCAGGACCCGATCATATCCATGAGGTGGCTATTTGACGTGGAGGGATGCTTCTTCACATGCTCATGTCCTGCTGACCAGAAGGTCAAATGTGCCCTGATCCTACTGAGGTCCGGGGCAAAGGACTGCTGGAGGTTGATGACAGGGTTGTATACTGATGAGCAGAGAGCTGCAGTGACATGGGACAGTTCAGGGAGATGTCCGCTCCCACTACATTCTGTGGGTCGAGCGAGAGCGGTTGGCTCAAGAGTTTTTGGAGTTGAGACATGATGCAGAGTCGGTGACGGAGATCACCCGTATGTTCACTGAGAGGGTGATCTTTTGCCTGGAGTTTGCTTCCGAGCAGGCTCAGATGACACGTTATCTGAGCATGCGCAAGAGTGACATTTGTCAATTTGTTGCTACCCAGCGTTGCGATACACTGCTGGAGTTATAGGAGGCCGCTAAGCGGCGTGAGCTTGAGATTGAGTTACAGTTACGGGAGCAGAGGCAGACCCCGACGCAGTCACAGCCTGCGCCGAAGCGGCCCAAGACCGCTGATTCGAGGTCTGGAGGCCAGCATGGCCGTACTTGTGGGAAGTGCGGGAAGGGCCATTCGGGAGTTTGTAGATCTGGTAGTGCGTGCCGCAAATGCGGAAAAGAGGGGCACTTTGCGATGGATTGCCGCCAGCCAGCCCCGGTTCAGGATATGAGGATTTTCTACCACTGCAATCAGGTTGGTCACGTGAAGACCAACTGTCCAGTGCTTGCTGCCAGGCCGACGCAGGCTCCAGCACCAGCTACACTGAGGATTACTGACGGGAGTTAGGGTAGAGCAGGGCCCCCGAGGGCTCAGGCACACGCCTTCCAGCTTATAGCTGAGGAGGCCAGGGCAGCACCAGATGTGGTTGCTGGTATGTTTCTATCATTTATCTTATTGATTACATTTATTTTCTGCTTATATGTGTTGTACCATGTTAGGTACATTCTTAGTGAACTCCTTACCTGCTTTGGTATTATTTGACTCCAGGGCGAGTCGGTCATTTGTCACTCGATCATTCAGTAGGGGGTTCGGTTTGCCTGTAGGATAGCTAGAGTGTCCGTTGCGAGTATCCATCACCAACGAACACGGGATTTCTGCTTCTTTAGTCTATCGGGGATGCGTTTTGGAGATCTTCAGGGTATCATTCCCGATTCATATGATTCCGATTCCCATGGGGGAAGTATGTGTGATAGTGGGTATGGACTGGCTGAGTCGATTCGGTGCCATGATCGACTGCGAGGGTCAGCGTGTGGTAGTTCGAACCCCAAGTGGAGGAGAACTGGTTATCTTCGGCGAGGGAACCAGGGTGGGTTCGGGATTTTTTTCAGCCGCTAGGCTCGGTAGTATATTCAGCACGGATGTGCTGGTTATTTAACGTATGTTGTAGATACGCGTGCTAGAGATCAGATATCAGTTTCAGAGGTTCTAGTCGTCAGGGAGTTCGCTGACGTGTTTCCGGAGGAGTTACCCGAAGTGCCTCCGGAGAGGCAGGTCGAGTTCAGGATCGACCTTGTGCCAGGTGCGTCCCCTATCGCCAAGGCGCCCTACCGATTGGCACCACCTGGGATGCAGGAGCTTTCATCTCAGTTGCAGGAGCTGCTAGGCAAGCAGTTCATCCGTCCGAGCAGTTCTCCATGGGGAGCACCGATTCTCTTCGTCAGGAAGAAGGATAGTTCACACCGGATGTGCATTGACTACCGGGAGTTGAACAAGTTGACGGTAAAGAACCGTTATCCACTACCATGGATCGATGATCTCTTCGATCAGCTGCAGGGAGCATCTTGGTTCTCCAAAATAGATTTGAGGTTCGGGTACCATCAGGTCAGGGTACGGGAGGAGGACGTGGAGAAGACCGCGTTCCAGACTCGTTATGGACACTACGAGTTCGTGGTGATGCCGTTTTGGCTCACCAACGCGCCAGCTATATTTATGGACCTGATGACTCGGGTATGTAGACCGATGCTCGATCGCTCAGTCATTGTGTTTATAGATGACATATTGGTGTATTCCAAGACCAGAGAGCAACACGGGGAGCATCTTCGGGAGCTATTGGGAGTCTTGAGACGAGAACGGCATTATGCCAAGTTCTTGAAGTGCGAGTTTTGGTTACGAGAGGTTCGTTTCCTTGGACATCTCATTAACCACGAGGGGATTTTGGTCGATCCGGCCAAGATCGAGGCCGTTATGCAGTGGGAGGTTCCGAAATCTCCCTCGAATATCAGGAGGTTCTTGGGATTGGTAGGGTACTACCAGAGATTCATACATGAGATCTCCAAGATTGCAGTACCCCTCACTCGTATGAAGAGGAAGGGGGTAGACTTCCGGTGGGGCCCTGAGTAGCAGAGAGCATTTGAGACCCTCAGACAGCGACTTTGCGAGGCTCCAGTCTTGACTCTCTAGGAGGGAGTTTAGGATTTTGTAGTGTTCTGTGATGCATCCATCACAGGACTGGGAGCGGTCCTCATGCAGAGAGGAGGGGTGATAGCCTATGCATCGCGGCAGTTGAAGCCGCATGAGACGAGATACCCCACACACGATTTGGAGTTGGGAGTGGTGGTATTCACTCTCAAGATTTGGAGACATTATCTCTACGGGGTCCGCTGTACCATATACACGGACCACAAGAGTTTGAGACACGTCATGGATAAGCCGAACCTGAACATGAGGCAGCACAGGTAGCTGGACATAGTCAAGGATTATGACTGTGAGATCCTTTACCATCCGGGTAAATCGAACGTTGTGGCGGATGCCCTGAGCCGCAAGCCGGCTGGATCTTCTACTCCAGTGACATGTATGAGGATATAAGTGGATTCTCCACTTGTGAGCTTTATTAGGGAAGATCAGGCTGAGGGTGTACGGCAGGAGAACTGGAAGCTTAAGAGGATTAGGGGCGAGATCACCCGATTTGTGCAGGATAGTCGGGGATTGTTGACCCGTTGCGGTCAGGTCTGGGTTCCGATGTCTGGTGGGGTCAGAAAGATTATACTGGAGGAGGCTCCTAAGTCTCGCTTCTCTATTCACCCTGGGGTCACCAAGATATACCGGGATCTGAGTTTGAATTACTGGTGGCCGTGCATGAAACGAAAGATCGCTTGGTACGTCGAGAGGTGCTTGACCTGCAGGATGGTCAAGGCCGAGCATCAGAGGCCGCATGGCAAGCTGCAGCCTCTAGAGATCCCCATGTGGAAGTGGGAGCCGATCACGATGGACTTCATCACCAATATGCCGAGAATGGTAAAGGGTTTTGACGCTATATAGGTCATCGTGGATCGATTGACCAAGAGTGCCTATTTTCTGCCCATTCAGGGAGAGCTCATCGGCCGAGAAGCTGGCCGATGTGTATGTACGTGGGATTGTCGCTCGCCATGGGGTTCCGGTCTCTATCGTTTCAGACCGTGATGTTCGGTTCACCTCCCATTACTGGCATAAGTTCCACGAGGAACTGGGCACGCGGTTGCATTTCAGTAGAGCTTCTCATCCACAGACAAACAGCCAGATCGAGCGGACCATTCAGACACTCGAGGATATGCTGAGAGCCTGCGTCATTGACTTCGGTGGGAGCTGGTACTCCTACCTACCCGTTGCAGATCTTTCCTACAACAACAACTATCACTCCAGCATTGGTTCTCCACCTTAAGAGTTGTTGTATGGACGGAGATGTCGTACCCCAGTCTGTTGGGGCGAGGTTGGTCACAGGGTGATGGGTCCGACTGAGGTAGTCCTGCAGACTATCAAGATGATACAACAGATCAGACAGCGTTTGCAGACTGCTCAGAGTCGGCAGAAGAGCTACGCCGACCGGCGTCGGTCTGAGTTAGAGTTTCAGGTTGGTGACATGGTACTCCTAAAGGTGTCACCCTGGAAGGGTGTGATTCGCTTCAAGAAGAGGGGGAAGTTGGGTCCCCGATATATTGGGCCATTCAGGATCATTGCCAGGGTTAGCAAAGTGGCGTATAGACTGGAACTTCTATAGGAGCTCAGCCAGATTCACAGCACTTTCCACGTCTCGCAATTGCGAAAGTGCATACTAGATGAGGAGGCAGTGGTGTCATTAGATGATATTCAGTTCGATGAGCACCTGAATTACGTGGAGAGGCCAGTGGCCATTCTGGAGTGGAAAGTGAAGGTTCTACGGAACAAGGAGGTGCCTTTGGTAAAGGTACAATGGGAGCATCGGAGGTGATCCGAGTGGACTAGGGAGCCGGAGGCAGAGATGCGGGAGCATTACCCGGAGTTGTTCACCACAACAGACTTCGAGGACAAAGTCTAGTTTAAGTGAGGGAGAATTGTAACATCCCAACTCCCAGCTATAAATTTTAAAGCTTTATATATATGTTTTTAGTCCTACTCGACGATTTGGATGCCCCAACTAGTCGTGTAGAGGAGGTTAAAGTTGCGTGGATTCTAGTACCTACTCGACGAGTTGAAGGACCCCAACTCGACGAGTATAGGATGTGCATGAAAAGCCTAATTTTTAGGGTTTTCACCATATTTAAATGACCTTAAGTCCTCCTTCCAGCCTCCTTACCACCTTATGACGTCCAGAAGAAAACCCTAATCGATCTAACCCCTATTTTGAGTGTGTGTGTGAGGCTAAAAGTGTGTTTTGGTGCATTTGTTGAAGAAACTTGAAGGTTGAGAAGCTTGGAACGAGAAGGAGCTTGTAGATCCAGCATCTACATTGTTTTGGCTTTCATTTGAAGGTAAAAAGTCATTACCTTGACTTCTCATTGCTTAGATCTTCCCTTATGAAAGAAAATGGTCATTTCTAGTGCAAAATGGAGTCACTTTCGGATTTGAGCTTGTCCCAAGGACATGGTTTCAGATCAGGACTCCTCTAGGCCCTTATCGATATAAAGCCTCAAGCTTTATGAAGCTTTGGCCCTCCTCTATGTACAAAACCTCATTCTAAGGCTAGTTTTAGTGTTTTACCTCCTTTGAGGCCTTGCATGCACGTAAAGTTAGCAACTTTACGTGGTATCTCAGTTTCATGAAGCTAGATCTGTAGTTTAGGGCCTTGAAATCGATTGGAAAGAGCTGAACACATTAATACAAGAAGAACTCGACGAGTTCATAGTCAACTCGACGAGTTGGATGAGAGTTTCCCGCTTTTTGGATTTTGCATGAATTTGACGAGTTAGTGAGATAACTCGACGAGTTGGTTAGGGTTTTCCCGACATTCTGGACACCGCATGGACTCGACGAGTTGTCTTGAAACTCGGCGAGTCGACTGGGGTTTTTGCGATTTCTTGAGTTCTAAAGGAACTCGACTAGTCAGTAAGCTACACTCGACGAGTTAGGTCAACATGGACTGTTGACCTTGACCGTTGACTTTGACTTTGACCAAGGGTTGACCAAGTTTGACTTTTGAGGGTATTTTGGTAATTTGGGAATTAATGGAATCGGATAAATGGTGTTTGTACGTGTTGGTGATCGGAGCCGTGTTTCGGGAGTTTGTTCTTTTTCAGTACAGTTCTACATTATGTGGTGAGTTCTTCTTACTATATCAGCAAGGTCTAAGGCACCAACGCCGGCCCTTTATGGTTTGTATCCTGGTTATAGGATTATGCTATGTTATTGATCTGTTAGATCTGTATCTTGGTTATAGGATGCTACTATGTTAGTGATCTGTTAGATCGGAATCCTGGTTATAGGATGATGCTATGTTAGTGATCTGTTAGATCGGTATCCTGGTATATAGGATGATGATATGATTAGTGATCTGTTAGATCTGTATGACTATCTGTACATTCTATCTAGCGTATGATATTTATGTGTTGATTGTGGATTGGGGGTTGGGTTGAGGCGGTCCTGCTTTATGCTCTATGCCAACATACCCAGGGCAGCCCGGATAGACTGCAGACCCGATAAGGGTGTATTAGTCAGGTCGAAGGCCCGGCGAGCGGTCTGGATAGGCTGTAGGCCCGCTAGGCGGTCCAGACGTGCCGATGGCTCGGAGAGCGGTCCAGATACGCTGATGGCCCTGCGAGGCGGTCCAGTCAGGCTGATGGCTCATTATGCATGTTGTTTGTATGATATTGTTATGGTGTTTATGGCTTTGGTATTTTGGGGGAACTCACTAAGCGTCGGGCTTACAGTTGTTGATTTTGTTTCAGGTACCTCAGATGATCGCAGGAAGGTGAAGGCGTGATCTTGCACCTCCTTATATGTCTATGATTTTATTTCTGGGATACTCTGACATGAAACTATTTTGAAAACAATTTGTAGTAATTATTGGTTTTTGAATGTTTCAAAAGTTTAAATTGGCATGATTTTTTTATGGATGTTACACCCGTTACATATTGGCATTCCAGTCCAATGATTGATTGGGTTGAGGGTAATCCAATTTGATGGTTGTGGACCCAGGGGTATCCCAGTCCGATGACTGATTGTACCTATCATGTATGTTTGTATATATTATATGTTGTGTGTGGTACTTTGGGGGAAACTCACTAAGCTTTGGCTTACGGTTTTCAGTTTTATGTTTCAGGTACTTAAAATGATCAGGGGAAAGCAAAGGCTTGATCGTACCCATCCTTCCGGTTTTATGATTTTGGATTTTGGGATACTCTGATTTGTGATGGTTACTTTTGAGAACAATGTTTTGTAAAAAATTATGGTTTTTGGTTGGATTTTAAAAATGAAAATTTTACCTTGATTTTGGGATGTTACATCGGTGGTTCGTGCTAGCCTATATGTTTTCATAGACGATTGTGGCGTGTGATTCTAGATTCAGGTGAGTTTTCTCACTATATTACTTAAGACATTAATAATGCTCTGTGTGTAGGATGACTGTGTAATGCTATGGTATAATTGTATAATTAGTTAGAATTATGGAGTCCTACTTGATTTATTGATAACTTCATGATATGTTTATATACTTTGTAAAGGATGATGGTGGAGTGGTTTCTTCCATGAGCCTACAGGCCGAGGGGTGAGGTATCACAAAAGTGGTCATGAACTGATATCACAAAAGTGGCCGTGAAAATTGGTTTTGGACAGATATCGCAAAAGTGGTCGTGAACCGATATCAAGAAAGTGGTCATGATTCGATGTCGTGAAAATGGTCGTGGAAAGATATCACAAAAGTGGTAATGAGAAATTATCATGAAAGTGGTTGTGAGCATGTAATTGTATGCATAATTGTATATATAGGTTTTACAATGGAATATGCTAGAATATAGGCTAATGATTTGTTTAGGAATTGCATATTGTAATTTCTTGGTTAGTAGGGATGCAATATTTCCTTTAATGTTGCTTGATATGTGCTACGTGGAATCTATGTTAATATTGATAAGATATTAAGTGAATGCTTTACGGTCGTATGCATTTAGAATCATATAGACTTAGAATTATTGATTTGGCCTTATTGCATGGTCCTTGTTTGGTATATTTCCTTAGGTTAGGATTAATTATTCTCCCGTCTATCTAATTCTCGACTACGTACGACTATACGTTCATAAGACGACTATTCGCAGAAATTTCATTCGACATGAGAGCGAGTAATGGAGGAAATCCTTGAGACAATCTAGGAAGAGTAATGGTATATACGTGTATGGACACATATGTGTACGATTGAATGATTAGTAGGGTTGTAAGAGGCAACTTGGGAAAATTGGGGCATTTCTTGGAACAAGTACAAATAGGTGTGGAGCATACTATGGGTCCGTACTACCAGAAGCAAATGATACGTACTTGGATCAGGGAATGTCACAAGGGTTATGAGGAGTCCGTAGATGGGTGAATAGTGTGGGATAACATTTTGTATTCGTTATAACCAATTTATGTTTGTGTCTTTAGAATGGAAAGTGCTAGACAAGGAGGGACTAGTTCAGGATTGGGCCCGAATGGGCAAGAGAGTTCAGGCCCGAGTGATTCAAACATGCATGATTTGATAATTTAAGAGGTCTCGCGGTCCTTAATCAAGTTGATACCATGTACGATTACAATGCTTAAAGAGGAGTTGATTTCGATAATCGATGAGAGATACGTTGCCGTTTTTACCGATGGTGGGGCTAGGTGGCCAGAGAGTAGAGATGTCACTCTCCGTGACTCTTCTCCATGTTAGCCTCCCTTGTTCGAGTGGAAGAATGATTTGATTCGTAGTATGCAATGGATAAATGAGATGGAGGGTGTTTTCCACATTGGTGTTTCCATTAGGAGGGCAAGGGTATGGTTCGTCATTAACCTCTTTTGGAGCAAGGTGAAGGACTTATGGAATCAGATTGCTCCATGTGTTACAGTTGCTAAGCTAGAGGCCTTGTCACGGGAATAGTTTACGACCCGTTTTAGGGAACAATATATACCCCAGGTAGAGATCAATCAAGTGACATGAGAATTGGAAATAGAGACTTGACAAGGAAAAAGGAAGCAGTTGCAGGTCTATGCACCACCAAAAGAAGATAAGAATCTTATAGCTATTGATTCTAGTGCATGAGGATAAGAGTGCCATAATCATTTGCGAAAAGAATAGGAGGATGCACGAGGGTGCGTGAGTGGGTCTAAGTGTTTCAGGTGTAGGTAGAAGAGTCATCACATAAGATACTGTAGGCATAATTCGAAGATTTTCTTCCATTGCAATAACCAGGTTCACTTCAAGGTTGATTGTCCTAGAAGGGTCATCACATAACTGTTATTTGTATATATTTATTGTGTACATGTTATATGGATAAATATTATGGTTACATAATATTTCTATAAAAATCCTATTATAATCTGGATAAATATTATGGATAAATGTTATATGGATAAATATTATGGTTACATAATATTTCTATAACAAATTGTGTTAAATAACATTTATGATTAACAAATTATTTAGAATAAATAATCTATATAATAGTTGTAGTAGTCGTGAATTCGAACCCGATATAAAGACCGCCAAAATCTGACGCCGTATGAAGAAATTATGATTTTGCAAAGTTACGCGTTACAACGCATTGCGTCAGTATTTGTTATAAAATAAAAAACAAAATATATTACTTTTTAGCCAAAGTAATGTAAAGGAAATTTATAGTATGCGTAAATACGAATCTGTGGATATAATGAACGTCTAGAACGAAACTCGTATAAGAAGTTATGAATTCCCTAAGAGCATTCATTATATATTCCTTATAATATATAAAGTGAAAATAGATTGCAAATTAGTTGTTAAGATCTATTGAAAAGTTGCAGTACACGAAATTAAGAAACCATGGATATAAAGAACGTCGAAAACGAAGCCCATATGCGAAAGTTATAATTTATCGAAGAAAACAAGAAAATACCTGGCAGCTGGCAGCTCTAGGCTGCCAAGCCGCCACATGGCAGCAAGAGAGCTAGGAACCCCAACAACTGCCTAATGACATGGTATCACCAGAAAGCACAACATAGGATGTGACACACTTTTCGAGGATTTCATTTTCTATAAATAGCAAGCCACCCCTCATTAGTTCATTTATAGTTTTGATATTTCTCTCTCAACCATTGAGTTTTCAGTCCCTAGTGATTTCATTTCTTCATTTTTTTCGAATCACTTAGCAGAGCGCTGAAGCGTTGGAGAATCTTTTCAGAAGAAAGATTTAGTGACGAAGTCACACTCATGGAAATTCCGAGTTTTGTTAGTCGATATTGTAAGGTAAGTTGCACTTTCTACTCTTGTTAAGTGTAACTTATTTTGTGTCCATTTTCGTTGTTATGAACCTATAAATAAGATTTATCAGTAATATGATAGATAATACTGATTGATCTACTTATGGGTGTGGTGTGAAGGTAAGATCTTAGTGAGGTGTTTAAAGTGGTTTTTTCAAACAGTATATCTATATACCAAACAAATCCTACCTCCAATATGACCTTACATGGTCATTCCTTATTTGATAGAACTTGGTATTCTTTGGGATTAATGAAGAATTTGGGAAATAGTTAATATTGTCTTGAATAATATAAGTATAAACGAATACTAAAACTTAGTAATATTTGTATTTAGGTCATTTAAAAGGGAAATCAAAAGTGTTAGACGGAGGGCTAACCAAACTGCAAATCTTCCACCTTTAATCAGGTGAGTGTGTAGTTACTTTCATGACATTGATGCTAATAAAAGTATCTATTATTTAAAAGATTAAATGTCTATCTTGTATGTGAGTGTGTAGTTGCTTTCAGGAACACGATGCTAATAAAAGTATCTGTTATTTAAAAGATCGAATGTATGCTGAATTCTTACTTTATGTATTTTATGCTAAATGTATACCCAATATAGTCATAGTATTGAATGAACAGGTTACATTCATTGTAATTTTGTCTAGCTATAAACTAACACTTATTTAAGCTTAGTTCAAATTAGATAAATAGTGAGTAGTCTCATTCTAATATGCGTAGTTCATTTAAATTGGATAATGAGTAGTCTCAAAGTGGGGGTGTGTGTGTGTGTGATAGGAACATAGAGGAGGGCTCTGTTCTGTGGCACTATTACATGCCGATTTTATGGTGCTATTAGGTGCCAGGTTACATGTTACGTACCAGAGTGAAGTATGCAGTAAGTCATCTAACGGAGTAAGATGACAACCACTCACTATTCTGGATAGTCTTGTGGAACATTATCGGGTGTTCATTCTTTTGTACTCTATCCCCAACATGGTTGCCTTTATTGACTTTCATCTGTCAAGGAATCCCCGAAGCAGTATAATCTACTCGTTACTTATAGTGATCCATCAGGTTAGATATCAAGGGATCATTGTTATAGGATCAGGATGTAAGAATCGACAGGTTGGATAACTATGGGTACATTTTCTTATAGATACCTAAGTTGTATGATATATCTTTATTGTTTGGTAATGTTTTTCTTGTAGGATTGTTATATATGATTCATTATCATTAAAATATTATAGAATTGAAAACCCTATGTGTCTCACCATGTTCCCAAACTTGACTCACTCAAATTATGTGCATCACAGGTAGCTGTAGTAAAGATGTTGGAACTTGATTAGGAATGTTGAGTAAATAAGGGATAACCTGTAATAGTACTCAGGAACGATATGTCTTTACGTTGTAGCCTATGTTGTGTATTGATTATGACATCCTTAGTGTTTTAGTATTTTGAAACAATGTCTGTTACTCAAATGTTTTATTAAACTGGGACTTTCAGCAAACAAAGACAACATGGTATCGAGAGCATTAAAGAGAAGTTTTTTCGGTTCTGAAAAATAAGGGATGTCACAGAGCTATACATTATTAGACTTACATCAACTTAGAGTTTTTTTACTTAGCCTTACTACTGTTCTTGTTTGATTAGGGGTTTAGGTCGGAGTTAACTATTCGAAGGACTATTTGATACCGTATTATTCATAGTTACGTAGGATCTAGGTTATTGGTTAAGCCGATTCGGGACTCTAATCGATTGTGGATGATGACATGTAATAGTTTGAATCACAAGTAGGGGAAAATTATCTATTCAGGGTGAGGGTAAGAAGAGCTCGAAATTCTGTTTAACTGAGAGGACCAGGACGTATTCGCAGCAGGTGTACATGATTTCTAGCATATGTCATTGACATACAAGGGGAGGAAAAGAAGCACACTACCGCCAAGTTCATTTTGAATCAACACATTATTTATTTTTTGGAAATAATAAGTATGGTGTTGGGAAGGAAGTGATTGACCCATCACGTATAAGACCTAGACATGATGCGTCCTTATGAAAAGCGCAACACGTCGCCGCAACAGCTCAAAACCCTAGGTATCAAGTTTTGGACCATATTTAATGGCTCTAATTTCTAAAGTTTCCTCATTTACCCGACCTACATCATCTAGAACCTTGATACCTGAAACCCTAGCCCCTCTCATCTCCTTTTGGTGTTCTTGGTTTATTTTGGTGAATCTTGAAGAAGAAGTAAGAAGTTTGGTGCATCAAAAGCTAGATCCAAATTGTATAAGTTTCTTATTCACATTCTTGTTATATGTAAGTATTCAAGGTCTCAACTTTTAGGATTTTGATTGCTAGATCAAGATTTAAAGTCATATTTGGTCCCATTTTTTCATGATTTATAAGGAGTTTTGAAAACTCTAGGTCCAAAGGTTGTTTAGCTGATCTTCTGGACCTATTATGGTGGAATAAGTTCATGTTTAACTTCCCTTTTGGGTCATGCATGAAGTGTAGACATTTTTGGCTTCTTTGTGGATTTAGGGTTAGTGTTAACCTTGTTAAAGGCATGGATCTAGATAAATTTTGAAACTTTGCCCATTAAGAACCTCATTTAATTACTTTAGGAAAGTTTGAGCTTTTGGCTTAAAGGATTAAGCACTTAGTGGAAAAAGTGCTTCTATCCAGAAAACACAGTGTGCCCCCCCTGGGATGTTGCGCGTCTAATTGTGGAATTGCGGTTATTTTGTATTTTAGTGGACATGGCGCGTCCACCTGTAGGTGCGACATGCTGGTGTGTTGAATGTTGACTGTTGACTTTGATTGTTGATTGTTCACTTTTTGACAAATTTTACTATTGGTCAAACTTTGATGGATTTGAGTATTAGGCTGATGTTTGGCCTTTGTTTGGTATAGGTGGTACGTACAAGTCCTGTCTTTGCATAGGTTGTTGTGGAGTATGATTCTTGATTCATGTGAGTTTTCTCACTATATTACTTATGACACTATTGGATCCTCTGTGTGTAGGATGCCTGTGTAATGTTATGGTATGATTGTATGATTAGTTATTATGAGTTTCGTATGCATCAAATACACTATCTAAGGTAGCATAAATAGTCAAAAGATTACCTAAGTGTACATGCACCCTATGATCTAGGTTTTGCTATTTATAGCAACATACTTTAAAAATCAACAAAAGAAAAATAAAGAATTACTAACCACTTGTAGAACACATTCTTGACCTTCTTGAACCTTCTTGATCTATTCCATATCCATTTTGCTTGGATGAGTGGACCCAATGGAGAATCTCTCTAACGAAATCCACCCAAGACTCCAAAGAGAAAACCAAAAGAAAACTAGGAGAAAGATTAATCTCCACAAACCCTAAGAGGGTTTGGAAATCGTCCCATAGAGAGAAAGAAGGGAATTAGAGAAAACTTTAAGACAAAGTGTAAGGAATTGTGAGATCCCTAGACCCATATTTATAGTCCTGGATACTTTCCTCAATTTCATCTCCCATCCCATGTGGGATGGAGATACAATTCAAAATCCTCCCTTATCCTATGTGGGATGGAGATTTCGAACTGTTCCCTTATTCCATAAGGGTTCCATAATATTTCAACAAGTCAATCTTTCAACTAATTAATATTCAACCCTTTAATTAATTAATATCCAATTAATTCCAAAATAGTTTTTTATTAGTTATTAAACATAATGAATTAATAATATTATTTTCTCCATATGTCTATTTCTTTTAGTTTCTCATTATGTCATGAGGGCAACCCAAAAGGACCATGTTATTATTTAGAAATATTACCAATAGTTAATGACATTGGACATTATTTCCAACAAGTTTGACTAGCGAAATGGCTCTGACCATGAGCCTACTGGCTGAGGGGTGAAGTATCAAGAAAGTGGTCATGAACCGATATCAAGAAAGTGGTTGTAAGCCTATGTTGTGAAGGTGTAACATCCAGATTTTTTCTGGTATTATTCTTTTAAATTCTTTTGTGCTTAAGTTGAAGTTAGAATGTAATGCCCTACGCTGAGCGTTGGTGGGGGGTTTTGGATGGGGGTTTAATGACCTACATTGAGCGTAGGTTGGGGCTACGCCGAACGTATCCACGTTGTACCAAAACCCTAAACCTAGGGTTATGAGCCTTATTTAAAGGGTCTAACTCCTTGGGATCCTCCCCATGTTCAACCTCCACTCCCCTAAATTGCCACCTTCAAATCCTAACCACCTTTTGTGAGTTTTGAGCCCTTGGAGTGATTTTTTTGCTCATTTGAAGGAGAAGGTTCTTTATGGAACCACTTGGAGCTCCAATCTGTGAAGAGCCAGAATTTGCAAACCACCATCTGTACCTAGAAGGTACAAAGCTTGTATCTTGATGCGTGTTCATGTTAGATCTAGTTTGCTTATGAAATTCTATGCACCTTGTCCCCATTATCTTGATCCATGTGAGTATGGGTTACTCCAAATCATTTGAGTGTGATTTCCTGATGTTTTTGGGGTTGTGGAGTCATTAAAGTAAGAGCTTGGACACTCTCATCCATCGATGCATGAGTTATTAAGCATAAGTTGACTTTATGGACCTAGGGTTGGGTTTTGTGATCTTCCTAGCCATGAGAATGGATAAAGTCAGAGACTTTATCCATTAAGAAGTTCATTGGGTTCAGATATGAAAGTTTGAGGAGCTAACTTTATGTATTAAGAGCTTAATAGAATTTTTTTGGTCATCAGGGAGCTACACCAAGTATGCTACGCTAAGCGTAGGTCAACTGAGGGTTAACCGTTGTGTTTTTGACCAGTTTGAATTTTAGTCCATTATGTTCGTACTTAGTCTTGGAAGGGCAAAATGGTCTTTTTCCCCAAAGGAAGATTCATGTGAACCAAGACTCTTTGCGGGATAGATATTACCTTAAATGTTCACTAGGATTTTATTATGTGTATGTTTAGAGTGATGAGACGTTTTATCACTAGCTTCCCAACCTTGTGAGCTGCAATGTAGTTACTCTGATTAGCAATGTGAGTTTTCTCATTATACTTTTTACTGTAGTATGTGTCCTTTGTATGTTAGGATTTTGATATGTTGTAGTGATATGTTAGACATGTAGATTTGTTATGATTACATGTGTTTACTTTTTATTGTTTATTTTCATATGTCGAGATATTATGCTTGAGTTGAGGCAATCTAGTTGTGTACTGTAGGCCAAGAGGCCCAGGTGTTCTAGTTCATACTGTAGGCCCAAGGAGAGTGGTCCGGCTTGGATGCTGTAGGCTCTGGTGGCGGTCCAGCCTTGTGTTGTAGGCCTTGTGTGCATGCATTGCATGTGTATTGGTTGTATGCGGTATTTTAGGGAACTCACTAAGCTTTGGATTACATTTGTGGTTTAAATGTTCCAGGTACTTCTGAGGATCGGGGAAAGGCGAATGCGTGATTGTACACATCATCTAGTAGTGTTCATGATTTGAGAGATGTTATATTTTAAAACTCTGATTTTTATGATATATTGTGAAACAATGATTTTGATGGTTCTTGGTTTCATGGAAAACGTCTTTTATCTCTTTTAAAAATGAAATTTTTTACTATGGTTTTAGGAACGTTACACTCGTGTACAAATATCACAAAAGTGGTCATGAACTTATATCACGAAAGTGGTCGTGATCCTATGTCGCGGAAATGGTCGTGGACAGATATCACGAAAGTGTTCGTGAGCAGTTATCACGAAAGCGATCGTGAGTCTGTAATTGTATGCATAGTTATTACAATGCAATATGTGGTATATTGGGGAACTCACGAAGAGTTTGTGCCTAGGTTTTAAAGTTAAATGGTTTTCAGGTTGTTTAGATGAGAAAGGGAAGGGTTTGGCGTGATTGTACACTCTTATTGATGCCACGACACTGTTTTGAGTCTTCCATTGGTTTTTATGATTCGATTATGATTTGACATTATGCTTTATGATTTTGAAACAGATGAATGTTATGTTATTTATCAAATGATGAATTTTGGATGTTTAATCTTATTTTTTTAAATGAAAAATATATTTGAAAATTAGGACGTTACAGTTTCTTGAAGGACTATCTCTATAATCTGGATTTCATGTAACCCAAGCATAGGGAAAATTATCATATTCGGAAAGGGTTTACACAGTCCTTCATGAAGATCCACGTTCTCATCGATTTCAGAAGCCCTTTTCTCCTCCTTACCCCAACATGTTTGATATGTCTCTTATTGGGTTCGACTCCGTCAGATTCAAAATGTTTGATATCACACTTAGTAGCCTCTGACTCAGTCATGACTCATCTTATATTCCTCGTACTCGGTCAGATTCAGGGTTGTATTTAACTCAGCCATATCTTGACTCAATTACATCTGACTCAGTCAGTGACCACGATCATGGCACCAGAATGGTGTGTACGGGCGTGGTGCACCAACCACCTTGCCATGAACTAGTGACATGTATATCTTTCATCCTTATATTTTAAAAAAATCAATATTTAATATATTGCTTATTTTAAATTACTCATTTTGCATACAGTTAACATTTTTTAACAGTCATAGAAAAATGGAAAGCCTCATTGTATTTTTCATTCCATAAACTAAATATCATCCTATATATTCTTCTTACTAATCATCTTACCCAGGTAAAATAGTGAAAGTGTTACATTTTGATAAAATTATTAATATTTTAAGACATTTGTCATCATTTCATATGAGTAGGAACATAAACATAGGAGGATATTTAATTTCCTTTTTTCCTTAACAACATTTGTTAAAGATTAAAATTAGTTGTGGAATTAGTGATTATTTTGGAATATATTGATATTGGTTTGAACAATTATTTATCTACTGAAAGTAGGTGCTAATTAATTTTCAATTGACATGTGGCGAGTTGTTTGGAAACACAATCATCATAAAATAATTAAACTTGTAATATAATGATTCTTTCCAATTTTATCTTGTGTCAAATTATATTTTTTAAACAATAAAAGGGAATTTTATTAATAAAAAAGTGGGCACAAGTTTTGACTCGTTAGAAGTGGACTTCCTATATAGCTTAGAATAATAAGAGAATATCAGAAAAATGAAGGACCAAATTATTACATAGAAACGAAATTAAGTCTTTATTGGCGACTCTTTATAAGACCGTTTTTAGTAAAATTAGTTGAAAGTTTTAATTTTATTTATGTCAAAAACTTCGGTAAAATAGTTTGTAAGTTTTTAAAAAGCCATAAAATAACACTAAATATAAAAACAAAAAACAAAAAAATTATAAAAGCTATCAACTAGTGAAATAGTTTTTGGATTAAAGTAACGCTATAAAAAATTATAAATGGTTAATCTTTTCAAATAGATTTTTATTTATTTATAAATTTAACTAATTTATCATTATCTATATCTAAAATAATATGTAAAACCTTCTTATTTAGTTAATTATTTATAAACACAAATCATATAATAATATAAAAATATAAATACAACTATATCGAGTTTTTATTTATATACATAAAATATGAAAAGGCTATTATATACTATGTCGAATTTTTATTTATATACGTAAAATATGAAAAATTATTATATTATAGTTATATAAATACAATAAGCATTAAAATTATTATAAGCAGTTATAAAATTTATATTTCACAAATGAAATTTCATTGAATATTTAATAGAAACAATTTATTAGGAAAAAATTAAAAATATTCAAAGCTAAAGTATAATTAAATGGTGAAATAAAATATGATTAAAGAAAGATAGGGTCAGATGTACAAAAACAAAAACTATATTGACGTTCAATATATACAGGGGTCAATTATAAAAAACTATATTTTTCAATGGTATTGAGTGGTGATAATTTTTCAATGGTATTGAGTGGTGATAACTGATCAAACAAATATTCAATAGATATAAAAAAAAGCTTTCATCAAAAATACTCTAAACTTGTAGTTTAGAACGACTTTTTTTAATTATTGTTATTCTTCTTAAAAGCTAAAATGTTAAGGCTATTAAATGCTTTTAAAAGCTCGTTGTCAATCATTCTCATAATTTGTGGCGGATCCAGAAAAAAAATGTTTATGTGTAACATAATATTTTTCACACTAAAGCAGGCCTGACCCAATACCTGGACGACGAGCTTAGGCCTAGGGCAAAAAAAATTTAGGGGCATAAAATAAGTCCACTTATGTATACGTGGCAAAAAAAAAGTAGCCATGTCTTGTGATCTGATTTCAAATGTGAGAAAGTAGGGCATCGAAAACTTAGGCGCCATAGAAAATTGAAACGTCCGTTGGCGCTTTGAAACATGTTACTGTTGATTGGATGCCTAGAATCACGTTACGTCTCTAATAAATAAAAGTACGAACCGATATCAGTATTTTTTACTTTCAGTCGATAATACATACCTCTCTAGTCCTAATTTCTTAGTTATCACTAATTAGAGTCTATAATTGAATACATATCTCAATTTCTCTGATTTTTGGTTACTAAATACTCCAATTTCTGTATTTTTCAAGTTTTGGTTTGTGATTTTCGATTTCTCTATGTAACAACCCAAAAATAATTATAAATTTTTTTTCATTTGAAAGACCAACAATTTCATTAATTACATGTTTCAAAAACCATCACTAAGTATAATATCAAAACATCAGAGTACAATTATTCAATATGCAGAAAATCATGAGGGGAAGATGGTGTGCCATCACGCCGGGATCTTCCTTTTCGAATCGGAAGTACCTGAAACCATAAACATAAACTGTAAGCATAAAGCTTAGTGAGTTCCCCGAATTACCACATACCAAACATCACAATTGGGCCTAGCCCTGGGGTATATTCCAACTCAAATAAAAAAATTATGGGCCCCGCCATGGGGTGTATTTCAACCCAAGTATGCCATAGTGGGCCCCGTCTTGGGGTGTATTTCAAATCGGCACACAATAGTGGGCCCCGCCCTGGGGTGTATTTCAACCCGATCACACAAACAAATATATCACATAACAACTAGCATTCTATATAACCGAATAATAGGTCGACATTGGTGCCCTCGACCCATGGATACAGTAAGGAGACTCACCTCACAGACGGATGAAAAAGTTGAACAATACGCTGCTCTGAAAACCAACTCTATGATGGGTTTTGAGCATTCTAATACTCTTATGGTGTACATGCAACCCTAGAAACCTTGGATCTATGTTTTCTCTAATATACATGCAAATTTGGTTTTCCAAGGTTTACATCCTAACTAGCATGTTATGGGGAACTTGTAATACAAAAATCAAGTAGAATAACATACCTTTTAGTAGATTGGATTCCTTGATGACTTTGTGAGCCTAACACCCCAAATGTGATGCCTCAAATGCTTCACAAAAAACCACATCACTTATAATAATTTGAGAGAAATTCACTATGACACAAAATCAGCTTGCCCTCTTGTTCTTACACTTAGTGGTCCGATTTTGCTAGTCAAGGGGTCCTTTTATAGTTGTGTCACAAGTAGGGTTACCACATGTAAACCCTAATTGACATGGCTGTTCATTTCCCATGATCCATGGGTTTATAACCCCCATGGACTATCCTATTGGGTTTTTAGCATTCTAACACTCCTATGGTGTACGTGCAACCCTATAAACCTTGGATCTATGTTTTCTCTATTATACATGCAAATATTAACTATTCCAAGGTTTCATCCTAACTAGCATATTATGAAGCACCTATACTACAAAGTTCTAGTTAGATGACATACCTTTTGATGTAGCTTGATGTCTTCAAGCTTTAAGAGCTTAGCCCCAATAGTGTGGAAGCCTCAAATGGAATCACAAATCACCAAAACACCTTGGAAGAACTTGAGAGAATATGTATGCACACTAAAATCGGCCCACTCTTATTTTCACACACTTGTGCCAATTTTGTGAGCCAATGACCCTTTTATATATTATGGAGGATTAGGGTTACATCCATGTAAACCCTAATACCCATGACCTTTCATTTACATAGGATCCATGGGTTAAAAGCTCCATGGACCATCCATGAAAGCTTAGCCCAACCTAAATGAACTTGGCCCATTCCATATATATAAGAGTCCATATTTAATTAGTTCTTTTTGATCACTTAATTAATTCTAAATTAATTCTTGATCAATACTAATTAAATAATATGATTCCATATTAATATATTAGAACTTATAATATATTAATATAAATTATAAATATACTATTCTCAAAAGACTATCCATATAAATTGTGCCGGTGAAGTGCAACCCAAATGGACCATGTCGGGTCGGGTCAAGTACATACCAAATATAGTTATGGACTTAGACATTAATCCAACAGTCTCCCACTTGGATAAGTCTAAAACTATTATTGAGTATGACTTCAAAACCTAACAGGCAATCGTAGCTCTTAAAGCCGTTGTCGAACTCTGACCTTGTCAATGACTTGTCCATTAGATAAGGGATCATATATTCCTCCATTCTAGATATCATATGGACTGAGACATGGATTATAATCATTCTCTCTGTCCATTTGTTGTTTCCCGATTTTCGATTTATGATGACTGACTGGTTGAACAAATCAAATCAGTCCTGGCTTGGCCAAGCACTCACATGTGTCATCGCTAAATCATCGAGGGGCCCACATATATCGCTTTTATCCCGAAGGTAAAAGGAATGGATAAACTTCGACTCATATGGCTTGTTCTACTACTTGTTGAATCATACACAAAGGCACGTTTTATAACATCAAGTTACCAAATGCGTTTTCGTGCAATCAATGTACAACCAACTCATAGTAACAACTCATATCTCTAGGTTTTAAGAATATAAGATATTATCGTCTCATGATCACTCGTGATAAAATCCATGAAGTGATTCAAATGAGCGCGGGTTGAATCCAATACTCAGAACTTATGAGCACTCATGAGTGTTGTAGCACCACTTTGTCCACCAACTTGGACCTCTACAAACCAACCCATGACAGTCTTGATTCATATCTACTTCCAACATATGACCGATTGTGGATGGTTTGAATAACTTAATCATTCAGGAAGAGCGACTTAGTTATTCTGGAAGTCAAAACATGCAAAGTGAAACACAAGAATAAATGAATCAAATATGGTATCAAACCCTATGAATATAAATAAACACTTTTATTTATCACCATACTGATTACTCATTATTCATTGTTTCGGTTTTATCAACTTTATACCTGAATTAAAAACACTAGTTGTCCCATCCTCCAAGCATGTACACTATGTTTTTCTTAAACAATAGCTTTGCCATACACCAATTATGCACTCTATGTTTGTCTATGATCCTTACTTTGTGAAATAAACCAATTGAACATAATTTCAATGATTGTAATTTCACACTCCCAAATCCTTATCGAAAAATGTGAGAATTTCAAATTCCTATCATTTATCGAAATCTGTTTAGATTTTAAACTTATATGCACTGACCCTCCTGTAATGAATATGTACAAAGTCACAAAGACTTGTCAACAGTCATTATAAGGTATTCCAATGGAGATCAACTCCATGGAAACTAAGTCTCATATTCAAAGTACATTGCTTTGGACATGCTTCTTGCATTAAGTTTTCTAATCTTACACAGATAACTTCCACCTATGGAGACAACTCCATATTCTCATTTTGACTATCACTTCTGAATAAGAGATGCCTCTTTTCAGAATATGTCAATATGGTCCTTCCAAAATTAGCACTATACTTCCAACTGTCCCTGAGCAACCAATCTTTGGTAAACCTCAGATTGTCCTCGACAATTGCTTAATCATTTTAGTCATATCCAATTCTAGACCTTTTCCCTTCTTAATGCCTCTGGGCATTTGGAAAAATTTAGAAATGACAAATATTATAGCACATGCAATCGATCCTGTACCCAAAGCAAATGGTACACGATTCATGATATCTCACATAAATACATGATTCTAGACCAGTCTTTTGCTACAATATTTTTATTTGCCATGTTTTCAAAATTTGACTATGAAGAGGGATGTCGTAATCATAATCGAATTTTGAGAACGCAATATATAGAATTTCCTTAAGTTGAACCAATCCAACATGAAATTCATATATATATTCTTGACTAAAGATGATTAAGGTCTCAATCTAAGCCTTTAGAACTGAAATGAAGTATATCCTCTCCCTTAATTATAGCAAAACAACTTTTTCAATCCCTGCAGCCTCACGAATTGAAACTTTTGTTTTCTATAATTAACATTGCTAACTTGCAAAACTAACAATAATTATCATGCTCCCACTAACATGATGATTATTAGCATAACACTTATGCTCCCACTAGCTTTGACATGTACTCAGAAATCAGCTGGACTTCTAGAAATCAATTCTTTATTGACTTTCTTACCAAAGTTCAGATTTCTGATACGAGATGCTTTGATAAAACTTTATCAAAATCATACACCTTTCCTTAGATAGCATGCATGTGTGTCTAAACAATTTCAGAACTATGAAAAGGGATGCCGTAATCATAGTCTCAATTGTTTAGACCTTTTCTCATCTGCTTCAAATCTACTTGGTGGAAGTGTTTCCTCACCATCATTTTCATGAATCGGAGAGAAACCTTATGACCCTTAGATTTTATGGTGTATGTGTTCTTATCCATGTGAATCGTCAAAACCATAGTCACAAGACAAGGATAATGACAAATCCAAACTCATATGGACTGAACTTATGCAATCTTAACTTCTTGCCACCTGGCAGTACAGGGCCTGCCATTGCTTCCAAGTTGTTATGCAACCAATTGAGAACTTTCAGAACTCCTATGCAAAGCCAACTTTAACTGGAATGGGCACAGAATATGTCAACACGATAGGTTATAAACCTCAAGTCGTGTGCTAGTGAAGAACCTCAGGTTTTATTCTTGATTAGTTCTTGAAATTCTTTTTAGGATCTTTAAGACTCCCACCGTCCTCTTGACATATAAGACTATCTTGCCAAATATTCAAGAGATAGTGCGGATTCTTTATCAAGACAAACACTTCACACAATTGGCCTTAGTTGGTCTTTGTTTAATCCAAAACATCACAACTTACCAACTTCAAATGTACAAGAGTAGGACACTTTTACTCTTACATTTGACAAGTGTTATAAACCTTTCTTTAAGATATGTCACTCAACTTATAGTCTTGGAGTATGACTCTAAGACTTGTTTTGGAACGAAGTATGACTCATCTTCCTGATCTAACCATTTCAACAATTCATGACTCCTCTTCTTAGTCATAATAATGCACTAAGATGACCTTTAGAGGACTAATTGTGATATGATTTCTAAATCATTAAGGTGATCACAAACATGATACTAAAGTACTCTCCCATCTTTTCAAATTTGAGAAACTTTTATCTTTCTGCCTAATTTGATTCTTCCCATTCGTTCTGCCATACATTGATACTTTTCCAATGTTTCAGAATTATACTTAAACTTGTAAGTATAACCATATTTACTAAAATTTAGTAAATCATGACGAATAGTCTTAACGAGCTTTGTGGTGGACTTGACCAGTGCACAAGAATGTGTACTCGATCCCTTTAGTCCTTAACTTGACTCACACATCCATGTGAACAAGTCTTAATTTTCCAATGCTTGAAAGTTCTCATTCATCATACTATTCAACTTGCATGATTCCAAGTTTTTATCCAACTGAAGCCTTGGGAATGAGAATCTTTCCTTATTTGGTAAATTATGACACTACCACAAACGAAAGAATCAAGTCCATTTTTTTCCAAATATTGCTATCAATGGAATCATATAAACAACCATTTTTCACAAATGCCACTTGTAAGGATATTTAAAATAAATATAAAATTAAAAACTTTTATTTTATTTCAAAACTTTGCGGAAAAAACTTATCCTTATAGTGCAAATGCATACGGAAAAACTTGTTGTTATCTATTCCTAAGCAATATATCATAACTCCTAAGTAACAGCTTCAAAATTCTGATGTGATCGAAATCCACCTACGCGATCAGAATCAACATATACTTCCTTTAAGCTTTCTCTCTATTCTTTGATTCTTAAAACATCAACATGTGACCCAGTCACATCATGTAATGAGGATCTCAGAATAGAACTTAACAGAGTTAGATAATGGGCTCTACCTGATGTAGAGTCAAACTTATTGACTTTAACATCCTTAGGTAAATTTGGCAGCTTTGCAATCAACGCCCCTTCCTTTGGCAAAATAAACATATGGACCCTTTGGTAATGGGACTATCTCAGACTTAGCCTTTCTCTTTACCATTTGGTCAACCAGGTTGACTATGTCCAATCCCTTTCCATTGGGAAGAGAATGCTTTTTCTGGATTTCCAGTGTCACCATTGTCACTGTCCATAAAGTTTTTGGGAAGTTGATCTTCTAATCAAATTTGCTTTACTATCGTTCCAAATCATTGCTGATTCAGCAGCACCAAGCAAATAGATATGATCATTAAGGTTCATGTCATAGTCTGTTTCATAGTAGTCCCAAAGGAACTCACTATGTGACTTAGAAAGTGATTGAACATCCAACTTTCTCAAGACTTTGACACCCAACTCTCCCGGCTTGTCAATATGTGACTTCATCTCTAAGATGTGATCACACATAGACCTTGCTTTCCATTAGGGCTTGAGTGACCTTGAACTTGTGGGTTAGGGAGAATAATTGGAGGATGTGGAGGAAGAGAAGTATGACTTCCATGAGCCAAACTCGGGAAGTCATATTCATTAGGAAAGCTTGGTTTGGGAAGATCATTGTTGTCTAAACCAGACATCAACAATGGGAGAAATTCACGTAAAGTTGATTTAAGTCCTTAATATAACACCCAATATGATATATTAAGGCTAGGACCCAACAAACTATTTTATAACTTGGAAGAGGGATGCCGTAATCCAAGCTATAAAATATTTGAAGGTAGGTGAATGACGATTCACCAATTTCCACCAAGATAAACGAAATGTATTATTAGGTTTTAATTGGTTTTGAAACTCCTAGATTCTTTTGAGATTCATTGAACTTTTCAATGGCATGTTTCAATCTCGAGTGTGCCCTTCAAGTTTTGTGACTGGGATGCTGAGGATCACAAAACAAGGTGTGAAGTAACCATGCAAATATACTTGGTACCCTTAATATTTATCCCTCAATCGATGTGCCGGTTAACCACACACGCTCCAACAATACTATGATAAACATTAAGTTACCCTTTGCCTACCTTGTTAAGTCCAGGTTAGTGTGCCGGTTAACCACACACGCTCCACTAACAGCTTAAACAAAGTGCAAAGTGTAATTTCATGGATTAGCCCCTTATTCACATTTTCCTAAGTAACTAAGATTGAGAATTTATAAGTGTTTAGTTACTTAGTATTTATCATTATACTTATAATGAAGGGGGAATTATAGTCCATGTCATTATGGAATTATTAATTCTCTTTTAATTAAACACTTTAATTATCTATTAATAAAGTCCATAAGAGTTAATTGAATTATTCAATAAAAACATCATAATTTCAATTATTAAATTCAAAATTAAAACCATTTAATTAATTGTTTAAGTTATGAACCCAAGAGTTTTAGAATTCAATTCTTTTTTTTTTATCATAAAAAACTTTTTCCAAATTCCAAAACTTGAGGGCAAGTTTTGTAACTCTTGAAAACTTTTGGATTCCATAACTTATGGAGTTAAATACTTGTTTTATGATGAAACTTTTCATGTTCCATAACTTAAGAACAAGTTATGGAATTCTTTAAAACATTAAGACCAAGTTTTGTAACTCCATAAAAAACTTTGAATCAATTTTTTTAAAAAAAAAAAAACCTTTTCATATCCATAACTTATGAAGGTTTCAAAAAACTCTTTAGATCAAACTTTTAAAACTAATAAAATAATCATATCATTTTATCTTTTACTAAATTTGACCTAATTCAACTCATATAGCAAATGATTCAAATTTTACAAATAATTAGTTTTTCACAAAAACAAGTAATTATCTTAAAATTTGACAAACGTCATGTTTTTTTTCCTTTTTTTTCAACTTGAAAATAAAACATTTGCATCAATATAACAGAAAACAACCCATGGCTCTAATACCACCGTTGGGTTTTTAGCATTCTAACACTCCTATGGTGTACATGCAACCCTATAAACCTTGGATCTATGTGTTATCTATTATACATGCAAATATTAACTATTCCAAGGTTTCATCCTAACTAGCATATTATGAAGCACATATACTACAAAGTTCTAGTTAGATGACATACCTTTTGATGTAGCTTGATGTCTTCAAGCTTTAAGAGCTTAGCCCCAATAGTGTGGAAGCCTCAAATGGAATCACAAATCACCAAAACACCTTGGAAGAACTTGAGAGAATATGTATGCACACTAAAATCGGCCCACTCTTATTTTCACACACTTGTGCCAATTTTGTGAGCCAAGGACCCCTTTATATATTATGGAGGATTAGGGTTACATCCATGTAAACCCTAATACCCATGACCTTTCATTTACATAGGATCCATGGGTTAAAAGCTCCATGGACCATCCATGAAAGCTTAGCCCAACCTAAATGAACTTGGCCCATTCCATATATATAAGAGTCCATATTTAATTAGTTCCTTTTGATCACTTAATTAATTCTAAATTAATTCTTGATCAATACTAATTAAATAATATGATTCCATATTAATATATTAGAACTTATAATATATTAATATAAATCATAAATATACTATTCTCAAAAGACTATCCATATAAATTGTGCCGGTGAAGTGCAACCCAAATGGACCATGCCGGGTTGGGTCCAGTACATACCAAATATAGTTATGGACTTAGACATTAATCCAAAATATTCATGGAGCACCTTATGAGTTTTAGCCCAACTCCATAAACCATGGATCGTTAGCCCACTATATGAGAATGGATGATTTACACAATCAACCCCATATATTTAATTAATCTCCTTTTTGATCACTAAATTAATTCTAAATTAATTCTTGACCAATACTAATTAAATAATATTTTTAATATATTAGAACTTATAATATATTAATAAACCTTAAGTGTCCTTTTTCTCATTTTGTCTATCCAAGTGTTGCAATGCCATGCAACCCAAATGGACCATACCAGGTCGGGTCAAGTACATACCAAATATAGTTATGGACTTAGACATTATATCCAACACTCTACTGGTAACCTTTATAAATAACGGTGACCAAAACTCAGACTACAACTCAAAATACCCAAAATACCCCTAGGTCAAACTTGGTCAAAATCCCGGTCAAAGTCAAATTCAACCGATTCAATCGGGTTAAATCGTTGAGTACGTTGGGCGTACCCAACACATACGCAAGGCATACTGTACGGTTGACCAGGAGTCGAGGAATTGACCACGTACGTGCAACGTACCCTTTGGTACACCTAGCGTACGTGGTTGCCAACCTTTCTTCCCATTAAGAGCTTAATCCTTAAGCTCTTTCGTCCAAAATCCAGATCAACCGTCAAATGATGTTCTTAACCATAAAGTTTCCAACTTTATGGTCTTGCATGGTTATTAAGACCTCAACATCAAAAACCTTAGCTTCTTGACCCATTAAGACAACCAAGATCAGGCATGGAAGGAAACTAATGCACAAGATCACATTTTTATGACTTATCACACCCTAAAGCATTTGAAAGGACAACTCAAATGTCCTGGAGTATTCCATTCTCACAAGGATCAAGATTGGGACAAAAAGGTGTAACTTTTAAGCTAGAACAAGATCTAAAGGAATACTCATCAAGGTTGGAGCTTTATACCTCCAAAAGATACATAAGGGAGAGTAAATGTTGGATCCAAGGCCTTTAGTGAAACACCACAACTTCAAGATTCTTTCTTCACCACCAAGAGCACAAAAATAACACTCCAAGCTTCAAGACACACTCACACACTTTAGGGTTTCGAAATAGAGATGGATGTTAAAGTTAAGGAAATGTATGGGGCTGTATGATACTTAAATAGGGTCAAAACCCTAAAATTTAGGGTTTGCACCCTGGCCACGTACGCTCAGTGTATGCAACGTACGCCCAACATATGAAAGCATGACCGAAAATTACAAAAATGCCCCATTGGAGCTAAATTTGCAAACATACTTAAACCAAAGGTCAAAATGGAACACCTGGAAATCAAGATGTTACAACTCTCCCCCACTTAAACTAGACTTTATCCTCAAAGTCTACTGCTGCGAAAAAATCAGGGTAGTGCTCTCGCATCTCCGCCTCATGCTCCCACGTCCGTTCAGACCCCCTTCAATGTTGCCACTGGACCTTGACCAAAGACACCTCTTTGTTGCGCATGGCATTTGTCTTCCTATCCAAGATCTCCACTGGCCTCTCCACATATTTCAGACGATCATCAACCTGAATAACATCCAAAGGGACAACCGCGAAATCATTGGCCACACACTTCCAAAGTTGGGAAACACGAAAGGTGTTGTGGATTTGACTGAGCTCGTCAGGAAAATCCAGTCGGTATGCAACCTTGCCCACTCGGATGGAAATCCTGAAGGGATCAATAAATCTGGGGCCCAACTTCCCCCGTTTCCGAAATTGGATGACACCTTTCCAAGGTGACACCTTCAGAAGTTCCAAGTCCCCTACCCGAAACTCGAGGTCCGAACACCATCGGTCTTCATATCTCTTTTGCTAGATTTGCGCGGCTCGCAACTTATCATGCACCTGCTGAATCAGCTCAGTAGTCTTGAGCACTACCTCAATACTCCCCATGACCCGATGCCTGACCTCCCCCCCCCCCCCCCCAGCAAAACGGGGTCCTGAACCTCCTCCCATACAACATGTCAAACGGTGGCCGGTCAATACTGGCATGATAACTGTTGTTGTAAGAGAAATCGGCCAGTGGAAGGTAAGTATCCCAACTCCCTCCAAAATCTAATACATATGCCCTGAGCATATCTTCGAGCGTCTGAATCACCTGCTCTCTCTGACCGTCGGTCTGGGGTGGTATGTTGTACTAAAATGCAACTGAGTACCCAACTCCTCATGAAACTTTCTCCAAAACCTGGAGGTGAACGCATATCCGGATCCAAAAATACCGAAACTGGCACCCCGTGCCGAACCACCACCTCCCGTATGTAGATGTCAGCTAACTTCTCAGCAGATACATGATGGAAAACGTAGATTAAAAACAATGCTCTAAGCAAAAAAACATTTAACAATTAAATGATTAGGGCACATGCAACCTAAAGAGGATCTATGTTTTTCACATAAAGGCAACATACTATGAACTATCAAACTACAAAAACTCTAATGAAATTAGAATTCACAAAAGAAAAATTACATACCTCTTGATTTGTTGTAGTAAACAAATCTAAACCTTTTTCAATGCTTTTGGAAGCAAGCACCAGAAATCCCGTGCCTCTGATGGTTCACATCCAACCCTAGCAACTAGGAGACTTGAAGAGAGAATAGAGGGGATGGAGAATTTCCGCCTTAGGCTATTCAAGAATCAAGTGGCCGAAAATTGAAGGCTAAGGGTTCCTTATATAGTGCAACTTGGAGACACTAGATAACCCTAAAATAAATAAAATAATATTTTATTCAAATTGGTAATTATACAGATTCCTATTTATCTATAAGGAATATTCCAGATACCCTAGAATATCGTAGAATTTGTCCAACCCTTCCAAGGAAGGTTCTGGACTCTTTCTTGTTCAACTATTGAACAAGTGCACTTTAACCCTTGCACTTTTAATTAATCCAATTAATCCCAAAATTAATTCTAATTAATTTCTTATTAATTCTTAATTAATAATTACTATTTCAAATTAATATATTATTTTCATAATATATTAATAAATTCATTTATTGCTATTTATTAATCATATAATAAATCAATAAATCAGTATATATCTCTAAAAGTCATCCTATTCAATTACTAGGTTTGAGGGCAACCCAAAAGGACTTTGCTAATAATTCAAGTATATACTAATTCAGATATTGGCTTAGACACCTAATCCAACAGTCTCCCACTTGGATAAGTCTATAACTGTAATTACTAGCATAACTTCTGAATTAGACAACACCAAATCACCGAGGGGCCTAAAGATATCGCTTTTCTTGTTAGGGCAAAAGGAACGAATCAACTTTGACTCATATGCTTGTATCCTTTACTCATCAAATCGTACATGACATTGAGTTTTATAACATCATGTTACTGATGTGTTTTTGCAACACCAATGCACAATCGACTTGTAAATTACAGCTCATGTATCTCTGTTTCAAGAATATAGGATACTATCGCTCACAATTACTCGTGATATAATCCATGAAGTAATTCTCTAAGCGTAGGTTTATCCAATACTTAAGTCTCTATTTCTAAGTACTCATGAATGTTGTAGCAATGCAGTTGTTATGTCTAACCTCCTTAGACAATCTACAATCCAATTCATGACGGTCTTAATTCACTACTTACTTCCAAAAGTATGAGCGACTGTGGATTTTGAATAATTAAATTATTTAGGCAGTAAAACATGCAAAATGAAACACAAGAACAAATAATTGACAAAGGCAGTAAACAAACTCATAAATAATATCTATTATTTAATCAACAAAAGTCAATTACATTTATTTTGTTACAAGTTTCAAACTACTCATCTAACTACTAAAACTAATATCATCTCTTAATCCAATGCTTCTAGCATGTTGATTGTGCTTAACCCTACTCAGAGCCTTCGTCAAAGGATCTGCAGGATTCTCTTTTGAAGATACCCTCTTCACAATGAGGCGACCTTCTTCTACTCTATGTCTGATATAATGGTACTTTTTTTCGATATGTCTTGACTTGCTGGTGGTTGTCGAGGCCAACAAAATAAATACCCTAAATATTACACACTAAAATAGTGTATAGTGGTAAAGGGATCGTATCCACGGAGACTGGAAAGCACCCGGTAAAGGAGAAAAATAACAAAAAGAGAAAATATGCATAAAGATTAACTAAAATGAGCTGGAATGAGCTAAAATAAACTATAAAAAGAAGTAAATAAAATGAAACTATCAAATCACCCCAAGCTTAAACCTTACTTGTCCTCAAGTAAGACAAGACTAAAATGAAAACTTGGGATGAACTATCCTAAAAAGAAAAAAGAATGAACATATTAAGCGGAAATTCACGACATGCCTTTAATATAAAAACATATAAACCATTTTTAGAGATAAGAATCACTTTGAGGGACGAGCCTTTGTTAGCTTTCTAGCAAGGGATACATGTTGATCGACATGCAAAACGAGCATGCATACTTCACTAGTATGGTTTATGTGACATTGTTTCGTGGTCCGATCTAGCCCACTAGCCATAAGAAAGCGTCCCTCGGTTAGAATGTTCCTCACTCCTCACAACTTCAACCCCACGTCAAGAAATAAAACCTAGAAAAAGATAACTCAGGCCAAAAAATGGCAAGAAGCGAGCTATGTACAAAAGTTGGCAAACTACAATCATCTAGAAGAGTAAGTGCTTCCACCAAAATATGATCCATGTAGAGCGAAGAGTTGAGCACGTGATGAGTGAAGGCCGCCTTGGTAGTTGCCAACAAAAATGATATCTAACTAGAAAAACATCAACTAGAAACTAATTACATGAGCTAGAATCCGAAAAACTAAACATTTACAAAAGCAAACAAATGGATACAACTCCGTGGCCCGACCTTTTTTTTTTTTTGTTGGACAACAAAACCCCAAAGACATGTTACATTTACAATAACTTAAAATACAAAGAGGAAAGCACTAAAACAATATATAATTACATTCGCATTTTATGATTGCTATAACATCCGATTTTTTTTTTTAATATATTATCTTCTAAAGAGTAGAACCAACAAAAATAAGGTTCAAATTTCACGAAAGATCCAAAAATTGACTTCTCCAAACAACTTGGATAAATACGATATTTCACGCACACAAACTACACACTAGACTTTATTGAAATTCTTGGGTAAATTGAAAAAAATTTGTTTTTTTTTATTTTATTTTAAGACAATTTACTTTTGACTCACAAAACAAAACTAGAAAAAGGGAGTAGTTCTCTCTCTCTCTTTTTTTTTTTTTTTTTTTAATTTGTTTGTTTTTTTAGGCTCACTTTTTTGGTTTACCACAGGAGTTTTACAAGTATAGCCTGAAGAAAAAAAAATACAAAACTATATACTACTATAAGCAGAGTCTAAGCCTAACCCAAACAAGAGGCTAAACGAGCACAACTACACTAAGGCTAATTCGAGATCAAGTGGGAAAAGTGTGTCTAAATAATAAAGTAATGAGATATGATGTGAATTGTAGCTGTTAGACACTAAAGATCTCAAAATAGGAAAATCTATCTTTTATTCCTTTCTTTAGGGTTTGATTGTGGCTTGCGAGGAATATTCAGGTGAGGGACTGGTCGGCTCGGGGCTAAGTTGTCCCCCTACTTATGCCACACTTGACATGGGTCGATTCATATGCACAACTACTTGCACTCTCTCCCCACGTATATGTAAGAGAAGAAACAACAACTGAAAGTCCATAAGAGCGATTCTTATTTGTTATGTGAGTTTCCAAAAGAATTGTATTTAAGGTGTGTCGTGTCTTTCAAGTAAAGATGTTCGGAGATGAGAATAAAGAGATAACAAAAGTGCATGAATGTTTATGCCCTAAGCTAAATGCCATGCAAAAATAAAAAGTGAAAAAGAAGAAAATAAAATCTTTTTGGAGTTTTATATAAAAAAAATGAATGCAATTTATACTAAAATGCTATGCAACGTAATTAAAATGCATGATAAATTAAAAAGAAAAGGGAATACCCCACCCCAAGCTTAGAAATAAGCATTGTCCTCAATGCTTGGGGCGAGGCGAAAGTACCTAGACCGGGGGATCGGGAGGAGGGTATGGGTATGGATTAATGGTTTCTTGAGGGTGAAAGAATGCATAGAGAGAGGGAAACAACCGGCATGCTAATGAAGAAGAAGGGTTGCATGTCACTTAAGTTATTTGGTCAAAAAGTCAATGGAAGTCAAAGCTGGTCAAAGCTGGTCAACGAATCCACGCAGACAGTTCTGGAGTACACGCGGACCATTTGCAGTACACGCGGACAAGGCATCGGGTACACGCGGACCATTTCAATAACCCAAGCGGACGACCTTTCGAGTACACGCGGACCTCGTAAAATGTTCTGTAAACCCCGAAATTTGAGTATGGACGCGGACATTTTTGGGGACCACACGCGGACCATTTGTTTATTAACGCGGACTCATCCCCGAGTACACGCGGACCGCGTGTGTCCTGCTGCAACTTCTCAATTTCACCCTTTGACCACAACGAATACCGGGGCTTAAAATCCAACACTCTTTTACTGCAAGAAGGAAGAAGAAGAAATGTGAAATGCAAAAAGGATTTATCTAAGACATTTATTCGGAATTAGAAAAGATAAAAACTTTAAGTTTTCCAAAAATGCCCTTCTTTAACGTCTTTGGTGAGACGTCCTTCCCTTTCGAATTCAGTATACCGGGGCATCCAATTGGATGAAATCCAGGACATTTGCATTAAAACCTTCATAGAAAGGTTTCAAATGATGCTCATTGACTTTGAATATTTACCCCGTGTCGACATTTTTTAATTTCCACACCTCCATTAGGACTCATTTCTTGTATTTGACTTTCTTTTTACGAGAAAACCATATCGGACTTAGACCTTTGATAATAGCAATCATCCAACTATATTCTTTCTTGTATTTGTTCAATATGGTGACTAACTCTTCCCTCTTTGACATGGTGGTTGAGTAGGTGACCGGTTGGGCGTCTTCTTTCTCGGGATACGTATCCTTTGAAGGGTCCGACAGATTTAGCTTTTCCAGCTCTTGTGGTTGTTCTACCACTAGAGTTAGTTTCTCAATGGTACCGGGTGATTCAACCTCTCTTTCGTTAACACCCAACACTTCCTCTATAGCTTCATTGACATCTTTCTCAATCTCTTCTTCCTCCTTGATAACCTCTTCCACTTCTACTTCTTCTTCCACTTCTCTATATAACACTCTTGGGGCATCAAAATTTTTCTCATCTTTCAAAGGAATGGCACATGCACTATTCCATGGGCTCTCTTCACATGGTAGTTTGCCTTGAGCTTCCATTATACTTATTGTTTCAGCAAGTTGTGTTATTTGTTGCTCAAAGCTTTTGAGGCTAGCTTGCGTTGTTTCCTGGAAATGTTGGGTAGAAGTTGCAATGCTCTTCACAATCTCCTCTAAGGACATGCTTGGCGTTTCAGGATGTTGAGGAGGTGGAGGATATGGATGTTGGAATTGTTGAGTTGGTTGGTATTGGTCACTTCTCCAAGCTTCGTATGGGCTTTGGTATTGGTTGTATCCCCAAGCTTGGTTGTTGTCCCACCATTGATCATGTTGAGGTTGATCATAACTCCATTGGTTTGACCAGTAGTAGCTTCCCTTTTCTTGTATTTCTTCCCATCTTCCTTGTAAATATGGACACATGTCAGAATGATGTCCATTTTGGGCGCAACAATCACAAATAAGAGGCTTGGGTTGCACACTTTGGTCACTTTCAATCATCATAACTAACTGAGCTAGCTCAGAAAGTTTATCTTCAATGCAAGGAGTGTTCATTTCCGAACCATACTTTTTTTTCAATTTTTTTGAGTTTTAAACTAGAGTACCTGCACAATGAGATCTAGGCATAGAGAAACAAACTGATTAAATATAAACCAATCCCCGGCAACGGCGCCAAAATTTGGTGGTTGTCGAGGCCAACAAAATAAATACCCTAAATATTCACTAAAATATTGTATAGTGGTAAAGGGATCGTATCCACGGAGATTGGTTCAATTTTATAACTCTATGATAATCTTGTTGTACAAACACTTGTAAAACTAAAATAAAATAAAATTGGGGGATTTTGATCTTTTGAGATGTTTAAAAGAAAACTAGAATTACACTAAGATTTAAAAACACAATTCAACAAAAGAAAAGTTTGATGTAAAATCAATAAGAGAAAGATGGTTGACTTTGGACTTTCATCACTTGAACATTTGGTTAAATAATCATGAGAATACCAAGGTGCAATACTTGTGTTTATAATCTAACTTGGCTATAGCAATTTATAAGCATAACTTGCCTCAACTCTTCTTTTGTATTAAAATGACTAGAGAAGCTCATAGCACATTTCCTAAATCAAAGTCACAAAACTAATGAAGCATGTAATTTTGTGAAAATTAATTAGCATTAGGTTTTAAGAGTCACCAAATCCAAAGAGTAATCTATTTCTTTCATTACCACTATGGAGAAAATATTTTCTTAGTCTAAATGAAATGAAAATAAACATTTAAACTAATTGTTGCTTGTTAAATTGAAGACCCATTACTTAGCCAAGAATTTAACCAACAAAAATAACATTCACATATCAATATTCATGACTAGAGATATATAAACATGAAGGAAGTTTTCATAGAAAATATAATCATAGATATTCAACACAAGTTCATGGAGTTCTTCAAAATAACCAAATCATTCAAGAAATTACATCCAAGTCAACCAAAAGAAGTTTAGCCTAGCATGGCTAAACTCAAGAAACTAAAATAAAAATAGATAGTATCAAACATGTAGCAAGATTTAAGAGTGAAAAGATGATGTTCTTCACAATGTTCTTGGTGTTCTTCTAGCTCCAAACTCCAGAGAAAAGTCAAAAAAAAAAAAATCGGATCTAAAGTTCTACCAAAAGTGAACCACCAACCATCCCAAAATAGAGGCAAAAGCACAAAACCCGGTTTCTTCACTACATGCTGCACGCGGACGACTGGCGAGTACACGCGGATCATTTATAGGACACGCGGACAAGTTCTGGAGCACATGCGGACCGCATGAATTCTGCTAAGTGGGCCATTTGGCCCACTTGATTGGCACACCAACCCAATCTTCTCATTAATGTTTCAGCCCATATGCACAAACTCTTGAGAGCCCAATTATGCCTTCCAAAGCCTTCCAAGATGCTCCAATGCTCCTTTAATCTTCTATAGCTCGAATTCTCGTCGTCCCACCCGAAATTTAAGTCTGACGCGCTTTCTTGATTATGTTGACACCAAGCCCATTTGCACCACTTCAAGTCCATAAACAAATTGCAAGACTCCAGCAGTCCCACACTCCTTCTACACCTCCAATAACAAATAGTCTTCGATAAATCCTGCAAATAAGCTCAAAAGACTGGAAAGCACCCGGTAAAGGAGAAAAATAACAAAAAGAGAAAATATGCATAAAGATTAACTAAAATGAGATGGAATGAGCTAAAATAAACTATAAAAAAAAGTAAATAAAATGAAACTATCACTTGCCATGATCTCTTGGTTCTTTATTCAAAGCATCCACACCTTCATTATCACATAAAAATTCCATTGGTTCTTGAATGGTTGGAACTACTCCAAGATCTCCGATGCAGTTTCTCAATGCTTCCTTTGATGCTCCACTCGCCTCTATGTACTCTGATTCACACGTAGAATCAGCCACCGTGTCTTGCTTGGAACTTTTCCAAGTAACTGCTCTACCATTTATCGTAAACACCCAGCCAGAATGAGAGCGAAAGTTGTCTCTGTCTGTTTGAAAGTAGGCATCACTATACCCAATCACTCTCAACGTATCATTGCCACCAAAGACTAGAATCATATCCTTTGTCCTTTGCAGATACTTGCAAATGTTCTTCATTGCTGTCCAATGAGCTCTGCTAGGATTTCCCTGATAGCGACTGACCATGCTCAAAGCAAAGGACACATCAGGTTGAGTACATGTCATAGCGTACATGATTGATCCTACAGCCGAAGTGTAAGGGACTCGACTCATATCAACTATTTACTCATCTGTACTTGGGATTTGAGTCTTACTCAATTTGGCATTGCTCTAAATAGGTAGCTCTCCTTTCTTGGAATTTTCCATACTAAACCGTTTTAGTACCTTTTCCAAGTATGTATTTTGACTAAGTCCAATTAGTCTTCTCTTTCTATCTCTCAAAATCCTTATCCCGAGAATATAGACTGCCTCTCCTAGATCCTTCATAGTGAAACACTTTCCAAGCTAAGATTTCACTTCTTGCAAGGTTGGAACGTTGTTTCCTATAAGTAGTATGGCATCAACATACAATACTAGAAAAGTTACTATACTCCCACTAGCCTTGACGTACACACATGACTCATCTTCACTCCTAGAGAAACCAAATTCTTTGATTTTCTCACGGAAGCAAAGATGTGAGATTCCTTTTTCAATCCATAAATGGATTTCTCAAGCTTACACACTCTATTTGAAAACTTTGCATCAACAAAACCCTCTGGCTGACTTATGTAAACATCCTCAGCCAACTTCCCATTTAGGAAAGTAGTTTTGAAATCCATCTGCCAAATTTCATAATCATGAAAGGCAGATATGGCGAGCATTATCCTAATAGATTTTATCTTAGCCATAGGTGAGAAGGTCTCATCTTAGTCAATCCCTGGGGTTTTAGTAAAGCCCTTCGCAACCAGCCGTGCCTTGAATGTGTGTACATTTCCATCCATGTCAGTCTTCTTTTTGAAGATCCATTTACAACCAACTCTATTTCGACCAGGTTCTTGATCAACCAAATTCCAAACTTGGCTGTCATACATGGACTTGATCTCGCTTTCCATTGCCTCTTTACACTTGGCAGCCTCAGGGACTGTCGTCGCTTCCTTGTAGTTAGCTGGTTCTTCCAAATTTACCAGTATACGATCACTGATAAACGTATCAACATCTGTAGTTATATGGAAACCATAGAACTCAGGTGGCATGCTAACTCTACTGGAACGACGAAGAGGTAATGGATTATCAACTGGTTCAAAAGGAGTCTTATCCTCTAGTTGACCGCTAGTATCATCTAAGGTTCCTTCATTGGATGACTCTTGAATCTCTTCAAGGTCAATTGTGCTCCCACTACCTCTTTTTATATGATCTATCTCTTGCGAAAGACTCCTCTTCGTGCTACAAAGACCACATCTCACTAGACCTGTAGAACAAATATCCAAAAGACTTTTGTGGGTAGCCAATGAAAATACATCTCTCACTTCCAGGTTATAGCTTGTCATGAGTTTGTCGTCTAACGAAAGCTTCACAACCCCATACTTTAATATGTGCTAACGAGGGAACCTTCCCTGTCCACATCTCATGAGGTGTTTTGGTAACCTTTTTAGTAGGGACAATATTTAGGATATGGGTGGCTGTCTCTAAGGCATACCCCCAGAAGGAAATAGGAAGAGTGGCTCGACTCATCTTGGAACGAACCATGTCCAACATGGTTCAACTGCGCCTCTCAGCGACACCATTAAGCAGTGGTGTCCTAGGAGGAGTCAATTGTGAAACTATTCCACATTCCTTGAGGTAGTCGTGGAACTTGATACTAAGATACTCTCCTCCTCTATCAGATCAGAGCATCTTTATATTCATGCCTAATTGATTCTCGACTTCATGTTTAAACTCTTTGAACTTTACAAAGGAATCTAATTTATGTTTGATAAAGTAGATATAACCATATCTATTATAATCGTCCGTAAATGTTACATAAAACCGATTAGCATCTCTTGTGGTGGAACTGAAGGGTCCACACACATTTGTGTGTATGACGTCCAACAAACATTCACCCCTTTCACAAGTTCCAATGAAAGGTGATTTTGTCATCTTGCCCAAAAGACAAGATTCACAATCATCATTTGGACTTAGGTCAAATTGTGACATCCCCAAATTTCACGGCCAAAAAAGACCGAATTCGTTTATGCTTTTTAAAATAAAATCAGAGTAATCTTTTAAAGAAAACTATTGCGGAATTTGTTCCCAGAAAACATGATAAATATTTTATCCAAGCATCTCCGAAGAGATGTATTTTATTTGTTTTAAAACATTTGGGATGTCCTGGTCAATACAGACACATAAGCATAAACCGAACTTACATTCATCTACACTATTGATATACATCTCTTTAATCTCTCAGTGTAATATGTCTTTGTATCGATACCTGTGATACAAAAATATTGAGTGGGTCAAGTTTGGAAAACCTGGTGAGTACATAGGGATTTCAATCCCACAATGTTATAACATATATATAATTTAAAATTCACACAATATAAAATTTTCTCTCTCTCTCTCTCTCTCTCTATATATATATATATATATATATATATATATATATATATATATATATATATATATAACCAACTCTTACCCCACCCCGTCAACCCTCTCAACGAGACTAAAAACTAACCTCTCGACTTGATCCATACTCCCGGATCTAAAACTAACCTCTCGACCTGATCCATACTCCCGGATCTAAAACTAACCTCTCGACCTGATCCATACTCCCGGATCTAAAACTAACCTTTCGACCTGATCCATACTCCCGGATCTAATAACAAATAACTATGTCCTGTCCATACTCCCGGACTAAGGGCAACTAACTATGTCTTAATCCATACTCCTGGATTAATGACAGATTATATGCCCTGTCCATACTCCCGGACTAAGGACAACTGACTAAGTCTTAATCCATACTCCCGGATTAATGACAATTAACTAAGTCCAATCCATACTCTCGGACTAGGGACGAATAACTATGTCTAATCCATGCTCCCGGATCAATGACATATTTTAAAATTCTATTGTCCGTATATATCTCACTCGTACTCATATAGAGATACTACCCCATAACCATTATAACCAATCTTAGGTTTACTCTTTAACCTAAGTTATCATAAACAATCAGGTATGTTATTTAACACTTAATTCAGACATCATCAAATAACTCACACAAAACATATATTTAATACATTCAAACAATACTTGTATTAAAATCATGTTCATGAAAGGGACTATGCACTCACTTGATAAGACGATTATCGGGCAGCACTACGGCTCTTCGAGTAGAAATTCTCCGGTGAAACCGGGATGCTTTCTTGAAAATCGGGCTTATCGCGGGCAGAGTTTCGGCTCGGAAACTTTACTTCTCGAGATCCTCGGGGCTTCGGGACTTGCTTCGGGTCTCGGGAATGATACCGGGGCTTCGGGGTATAAGTTGCACGCAAAACGAGGCAATAACAAGTGAGGGAGAAGAATTTGAGCACTAAAACTCGACAGCCCACAACATCTATTTATAGGGGCTGATCCCTGCGATTACGCTGGGCGTAACTTCAGAGTACGCTTGGCGTACTCCCTCTACAAGCAGTATGATGGGCGTACTTCGGTTACGCTGGGCGTACTCTTCGGATAAGCTTTGGTATGCGTGCCTCGAACTTCAAAAATTCATAACTTTCGCATACGAGCTCCGTTTTCGACGTTCTTTATATCCACGCGTAGGTGAGACTATGCTCTATCACTTTTATTTAGACTTCGTCGGCTAATTTTGAATTTATTTTTATTATATTATTTTTGGTTGGCCGGGACAGGAAAACTCCGTTATAAAATCATAACTTCTTCATCCGACGTCCGTTTTCGTCTGTATTTTTACCGTTGGACTGCTAACGACGAGATCTCCGATTCTCTTTTAAATTGTTTCGGCCAAATATCACTCGATCTCAATTTCAAGATTTGGGCTGTATACCGCTAAGTCGAAACTTAGAAAAATCATAACTTCTTCATACGAAGTCAGATTTAGACGTTTTTTTCATGCACGCTCTCGGTTTAATGAACTCTACGACTTTCATTTCAGACCATTAAGGCTAAATATCGCTCTATCGTAAATTCAGTATTTACGTCGCGCTGTGTCGTGACGGTTCTGTCGCGAAACTTCGACAGGTCATAACTTCTTCGTTATAACTCGGATTTCGGCGTTCTTTATATGTACGGAATCCTTGTAACATATACTACAACTTAGTTAATATTACTCCTTCTAAATAATCTTCCATCAAAAAGTCATTTTTGATGCTTATCGTCTCTAAATTGACTAGCCCGGATCTACGGGCGTTACACAAATGATTCCAACACTCCATCCTTTTGGAGTTGGGCGATGCGTTTCTTGTTAGTGTGCTCAAGACAACAATGCCACAAGAATGCCTTGTCTAAACCATTAGATGAATCAATGCGAAATACACTATTGCCTAAGCTATCAACCCAAGTCACTGTTTCATACACACCATTACAAGGTAAAGCTTCAAATATAAAAACACCATTTTTATAAACTAAAATTGAACCATTCAAATCATTATAAGTGTAACAAAAACCTTATCTGAACAATGCATGAAATGAAATAATGTTTTGTGTCATTTATGACGAATAGCAACAATCAATTAAACTAATCCTAACATCACTACTAAGCACAAGCCGATAAGTCCCAATCTTGGTAACATGAGAAGATCGCCTATTTCCCATGATCAGATTCATCCTCCCATGCTCCACCTTCTTACTTTCTTTTAGCCCCTTCAAATCAGAACAAATGTGAAAACCACATCCTGTATCAAGGACCCAGGAACGAGTAGATTGTGAGTTATTAGTTTGAATAGTGTATATACCTGTTGACGATGGCTTCACCTTTCCATCCTTGATGTCTTGCAATTATTTGGGGTAAATCCTCTTCCAATGACCCTTGTCATTGCAATAGTAGCAAATGGCCTCTTTTGGGTCACTAACAGCTGAAATATCTGAATTGGGCCTTGTATTTGGGCCATTGCTACATAACCCAGCTCAGGCCTTGTTCTTTCAATTAGCTTTAGGAGCAACCTTCCTCTTCTTCCCTTTGATTTGCCCAATGGCAAGAACGACAACACTATCAGTAGTGGTAGGGGCTTGGTTCTTTCCCTTTATTCCTGACTCAGCAGTCTGTAGCAAGTTGTGGAGTTGTGACAATGTGGTTTCTGTGTTGTTCAAATGATAGGCCAATATAAACTAATCATAACAACTTGGCAAAGAGTTCCAGACCATGTCAATGGCCAAATCCTCATCGAACTGTACATTAATCCTAACAAGGCGTTCCACATACCTTTGCATTCTCTGCATGTGGTTGCACACAAACTCTCCCTCTTTTATTTTTCAAGCCATGAGAGTTTTGACCACTTCATATTTCTCTTGATGAGCTCTCTTGTGGTACTTTTCACAAGGTCATTGTTCATATCATAGGGCCAATAGTCCTCATAGAACCTCTACAATTTTGGGATCATTGTGGCAACCATGATGCAATCAACTTTTGTTGCATCGTCGTAGTGTTTCTTGTAAGAGCCTATTTGTCCAGGAGTAGCAGTGGCTTCATCGATCTCAACAAGTTTTTTTCAAGTAAATACTCTTTGCCCTCGAATAGAAGAGCCATCGTGATGTTGCGCATCCAATCATTATAGTTGGTGCCATCGAAGGACACTTTAGACACGATCGAGAGTAGGGAGAAACCCGAGTGGTGGGTAGATGACGATGGAGCAGAAGCATCACCAGGAGTAGACATGGTTTTAGTTAGATGATAATAATCCTTAATATTTAACCCATAATAAAACAATTAAGGTTAGGATCCAAAATAACAACTCACAACTAAGAAGAGGGATGTCGTAATCTTATTGTGAATTTATGAAGGTAGGTAAAAAGCAATTCATCAATTTCGAACTATGAAATTCCTAGATCTTTTGAGATTCGTTGAATTTATCAATGACATGTTTAATATCAGATTATGCTCTACTATTTGTGACTGGGTTACCAAGGATCACAAACAAGATGTGAATAACCATACAAATATGCTTGGCACTCTCGATGTCATTTATCATCTCATTTTAATGTGCCGTTTAACCACACGCGCTCCATTAATCAATAATAATTTTCGAGATGCCTATTATTACTCTTTATAGTCACTGTTAGTGTACCGGTTAACCACACGCGCTCCACTAACCACTATAAAGTATAATGTGCCATTTTATGGATTAGCATACTTTTCACATTTTTCCTAAAGTAAATAAGAGTGAGATTTTTATAAAAAAAAGTGGTTTAGTTACTTTAGTAACATTATACTTATTAATGATATTATGTCCTATCAAATTCGTTCCGCTAACAACCCTCCACCATACAAGAGAGCAGCATGTAAGAATGGATACCCAATGACGGTCATTTTATAGGCCGCTTCCTTAAACTCCCCTTATAGTATGGCCTGAAATGAAGCAACAATCTCGGATGAAGCAACAATCTCGGATCTACAACTTTTCCTTTGAACCATCACCTTGCTTTGCTCTTCACTTGCTTGGAAAATGGATCAACAACACCCAAATGCTCTCTAATTGCCTTCTAAGCTCCAAGAACACTCAAAGAAGGATTAGGGTTTCATGGTGGCTGTCTAAGGGTGAAATGGAGGCTGACCATTGAGGCATATTATTCCTTTTATAGTGGCATACCCTAAAATTTAGGGTTTTAGTCTGAATGGAGTACGCCCCGCGTACCTCTATGTATGCCCGACGTACTCACAAACCACCCGCGTCCATTTTACACCTCTACGCCGGGCGTACTTTCGCGCCTACCACCTTGCATCCATGGTATCTTCTTGCCACTTTTCTCCATTAGGGACCAATGTTGCCAATAACTTCAAAGTGCTATAACTTCTTCGTTCTAAGTCCGTTTCCGACAAACTTTATATCCACGAAAAGATGGAGAGAAGCCCTACGCTCCTAGCTACACCCCAAGCCTAAAACCTTCCGAATAAAACCAGAGACCCATAAAAGACCGAATTGTCAGATTACGCTTATACCCTTGGCCTTCGAAGACACAATCGAACACTTTCAAAACCGGGTGTTACAACTCTTCCCCACTTAAATTAGATTTCGTCCTCAAAATCTCTCCTTACTAATACCCATATCAAAACTACTGATCTGAGGACACAACCAATGATTCTGCGCGTAAGACCACCTTCTCGAGACAACCGAAAACCAACCAAACTTCCATCCCGAAGTAAGCAAACTTCAAGCTTCAGCAACTCACTTCTGCCTTTCCAGAGTCCAAATCCATACTGATCTGTCTCCTTGATAGACTTTCCTTGCATAACCATCTGCAGGACAATTATACTTGACAAAAGGCTCAGATAATCCTTCGAGTAGAATATTCATCCCCTGAAACGGTTAGACTCAGACGAGAGCTGCGCAACAGGGTCAAATCAATTACTATGAGATTATTTAATCCTGTTGCAAGTGTCTTAGTATTTTCGATCCACAAGCTACCTCCACACACACAAGAATCCTCGCATCACTACTGCCAAAACATCTTGCTGCCTCTTATCCACTGCCCGAATGAGTTGATACCTCCTCGGTCCCAACTTATCTGTCAACTATCTAGAAATACTGGATTCCACTCGGTTACTGAACCAATGAACACCCTCTCAGTCACACCCAACGACTTCCGAAGAAAACTTTGGCGATCGAAAACTATTCTATTCACATTGCAACTCATGGCCCTATAACTAGGAGATACAGGCCTCAGCCACACTCTGCTAACTAGGAGATACGGGGCCCCACCCACACTCTGCTGACTAGGAGATACGGGCCCCCACCCACACTCCGGTAACTAGAAGATACGGGCATCGCCCATACTCCGCTAACTAGGACTACACAGGTCCAACTCCACCTCGAATCCCATCGACCTATCCCTTCCTGATTCCAACCACGCTAACTAGGAGATACATGCCTCGCCCACACTCCACTAACTAGGAGATACGGGCCTCTGCCCACACTCTGCTAATTAGCCGCTAATGAATGCTACGTCTATCCCGCAGTCTTACAACACTTTCCACGCTGTCTGGCTGCTGGTGAATGCTATAGCTATCCCGCAATCTTACAACACTTTCCACACTGTCTCAACCGCTAGTTACCAACCTGAACACATCCATCGTTGAGCATACATATGGCCTAACATCCTGTCTGAACTCACATCCTGACGGGATTTCCCAACCTGGTTTCCCCAAAACCAGCTATCAAACACCAAAAAGACACGAACCCTATGTTGGGAAGTTTCTCGAACTCCCAACTCACATATTTCTTAATCCAATCAGCCACTTGGGTCGCCTTCCATCCTGATGGAAATGCGAACTCATCCTAGCTTCGCACTTACTTCTGTTCCTGAACACCCGGGGGATTCTCCCCCACTTTGATTCAACTACATCTTATAGTACACAAGACTGGAAGGATTCCTGATCCTTTTTACCATCCAATGATCGATATGTTGGCAGTCTACCCTTACCACTGTTAGTGTCCCAAAACTAACCAATACTAAAACAGTACTACCTCTCGAAGACTAGCGGAACACTTCCCAGGTTCCAATCACACCTGCTACAGCTACCGCATCCTAAGAACCGACTAGAAAAGGAGATGATCTCACACTACTACTATAAGATTTATGGTATGCAGATGGCATAGTTTCAGCAAAATCAAGAACTAACCCGAAGATAACACTTACCCATACTCAGTGAGATTCCAAAGAAAATACAATTACTGATCAAGAGTAATTACACAATAATATCATTACAGAAAGGGGAGTTCAAATTACATACCAACGATCTATTGCGGCTCGATCTTGACTTCCTTTGGAACGATGGGCGTTGGAACCTTAACTCTCTCCGCCACCCAAGCAAGACAACGGGACTTGAAATGACCTGGATGGTGACAATGAAAACATATATGATCCTTCTTACAATCCCGATGCACATGCCCTCTTTCTCCACACTTGAAACACCTAAACTTGTGACAAGCAAACACATGGGTTCCCCCACACTTTCCACACACCTCAAGGTATCCCTGAATTCCAACACCTATGTTAGCCGAGTCGGACCCTCCACATCCTTCCAATCGTCCTGAGATAGGTGTCCGCTTCCTTTTTCCGAACCACGCTTCCAAACTCACATTTCCTTAACTATCAGCCCCACCAGCTGCACTTGCAGCACGTGAGAGTGTGGCCCACTCCTCTAATTTGACAACCAATATGTCAGTAATCCGACCAATGATACCAGGCGAAGGGCTCGTGAAATCTCAGCGGCAATCTGATCACATGGTTGACTCTCCTAAAGACACAGCGCACAAATCTCCTCAGATCCCGAATGACTAGAGTAACAAGAGGATACTCCTACCTGAAGGATCCTAGGGATCCACAAGCCTTGGGCTCCAGATGAGCCCCTAGCTGCCCTGCTATAGTCTCAACCCGAAAGGCCCCGAGACAACTATCCCATACTTCCAAAATCCCTTCTTCGCCTGACCCCAAGATCATAGGAGTCTTCTCAATGATACTGCGTGTAATCTCAGCTGAAATAAACTCCCTCATATGATCATCGAGCTGCCCAACTCTAGAGCCCGAGCCAGATCCCTCGCCAGCACAAGAACTGCCAACTGGTCTAGTACGTAACGTCACCATGCTCGCACTGCTGAATCATACACGCACTACAAGTTTCCTGGTTTTATCTCAGCCCTCCTTGAATCGAGTACAGATCCTCTGCTTTCAATAGTACGGGCCCATACTACCTTCCACATCTGTCCGTACTTTCCTCAAGAATTGCCTTGACTCCACCAAGTCCGTTTCACTAATACTGCTCCCAACACTAATCTCACCATTGGCTTACCCTAGGGAAATCTTCGACCCACTCTCTGTCATCAGCTGCATAATAAGTCCCTGCTATCTCTCCCTAACTAGCTCGAGAATACAATTACATATTACTAAGACCAGATAATACTTTGAATAAGAGGTCCTACCCTACAATGGTTGAACTCAGGCGAGAGCTGCGAAATAGGGTTATACCTAACCTTCTAAAATTATTTAGTCCTCGTAATATGTAACTTAACGTATTCGTTTACTAGTTAATTAAAGATAACTAGAACTCCTATAAGCACAAAGCAAGCAGCATTCGAGAATTGAGTAACCAAAACCAGGCATATCCTATACAGGCCATCATATCACTGACTAATCAATACTAGCATACAGTTCAATAAGCTCATACAACAAGCATATAAGCCATCCTTCCTAGATCCTAAGCCCTAAAATAGCATGAAGTTCTCATACACATATAACAGGCATACAAGGCATCATTCCTAGATCCTTAGCCCTAATCTAACATGCAGTTCTCATAATCATATCATAACATAACAAGCTTGTATGGGTACTTTGGGAGAACTTACTTGAGCTGGCTGATTGAATGCACCACACCCTTTTCTCTTTTCAAAATCCTTTTTGTAAAAATGGTTTTTCTTTGAAAATTTTTATACCAAGCTTGTATGGGTACTTTGGGCCACTCGGCACGAGGACCTCCCAGGGGGTCACCCATTCTGGTACTACTCTCGCCCGACCACGCTTAACTGCAGAGTTCTTATGGGATCTGATGTCCTCATGGCTTTAAAACATGTTGTGACAAGGAAGGTATCCACATCCCTTATAAGGAAATTTTTCGTTCTCCTTCCAAGCTGATGTGGGATTAGGTGCAACCTACCTTCACCCCCCCCCCCCATTATAGGGTTCAACGTCCCCGTCAAACACATCGACCAGTGCCCTAGCTCTAATACTATTTGTAAAATCCCCCCAACACGTATCACAATATTGTCCGCTTTGGGTCACTCGGCACAAGGACTTCCCAGGGGGTCACCTATCCCGGTTCTACTCTCGCCCGAGCACGCTTAACTGCAGAGTTCTTATGGGATCTGCTGCCCTCATGGCTTTAAAACGCGTTGTGACAAGGAAGGTATCCACACCCCTTATAAGGAAATGTTTTGTTCTCCTTCCAAGCCAATGTGGGATCAGGTGCAACCTACCTACTTGAAACATCCCAAAAATCATGACCAAAATTTCGTTTTAAATCATTAAATAAAACCATAGTTATCAAATCATTTCATCAAGCATAATCAAAATATCTCAAAACATTATTATCAGAGTATCAAAAGATTAGAGTAAACATCCCAGGCTAAAACATCTTGGTGTGTGCAATGCAGTCATCCCGAGCTCTTCTCTCTGCAACTGGAAATACTTGAAACCAAAACTGAAAACCATAAGGACAAAGCTTAGTGAGTTCCCCAACCTACCACATACCATACACATAATCACATATAATGGGCCCTCGCCCCTACATCGGGCCTCGCCCGGCATCGGACCATGTCCGGCATCAGGCCCCGCTTGGCATCGAGCCCTGCTCGGTATACATATCTGTTTCTTCCAGCCCCCCTGTCTCTGGGCCCCGCCCGCTATACACATACAATAATATCATATAATCATACTAGCACATAAAGAATCATACACAGTACTATATGCTTCAATCCTAAGGCCTCGCCTATCTTGGGCCTCGCCCCTACTCTGCTATGATGAGGTATAGAACCCCGTCCACACTCAGCTAGTGATGAAATACGGGACCCCGCCCATACCTACCTCCTTACCAGGCACATACGAGTATCACAAAAACAACAAGTATAACTAAACATGCATACCTTCCTCGGGCACGGCACGACATCAGACCATAGTCCGAAAACATACATATAAACATTCCTCGGGCCCCGCCCGGTATCAGACCAAAATCCGGAAACATTCCTCGGGCTTGCCCCGACATCAGACCGAAGTCCGGAAACATACAAAACAAGCACATGCAAGAATCACAAAGACATCAAGCATACAAACATTCCTCGGGCTTTCTTCGGCATCGGACCGTAGTTCAGAACATATAATTACACATGCATACATATACGGGCCGGCATTGGTTTCTTAGACCCGTTCACACAAAGGGAAACTCACCTCGCACTGCTGAATCACATGAATAATCCTTTGGCTGCTAGCTGACAGATCCCCGAACTGCTGATCTCTCGACTCCCCGAGCTATCATTACCAAAATAACACTTAGTCCAAAGGCTAATAATTCTCCTTGGGCTAAATGACCATTTTACCCCTGATCTAATTTGGTCCAAACCTAAGGCCCAAAACCATAATATGAAAGGCCCAATACTAGGTAGACTTCCCAAGCCCACTAGTGGCCCACTAATGGCCCATTTTGTTAAATTGGGCCCAACCCCTCTAATGGGCCTTACCCTAAAGCCCAAACATAATCTTAGCCCAGAATATCTAACTTCTGATAGCCCATTAAGGCCCAAAGAAAACAAATCCAATGTATGGCCCAATCCAAGGCCCAAAACACGCAAAGCCCACATCTGTTGAGTGCGCAGGGCGTACTCCTTTGTACGTTGCGCGTACATGCATGTACGCCCATCGTACTGCTCTATTAGGTCACTTCTGCCATTAAGCACTTAATACTCTATTCCAAAGACTATAATCACAGATCCAAGTCTTCTTCAACGTCTTGATCCATAAAGTCACGGACTTTGTGACTTTGCATGTCCCACATAAGCTCAAACTCCAAAAATGGTAATCTACTTCCATGAAAATGGTCTTAACTCTTGCATGAACCCATTAAGACCATAAAGATGACAACTTTCTATCTTAGGGACTCATTGAGCATTGACAGTGGCAACTCTAAGCCTAGGAATCAGATTTGATCCATAAAGCTCCATCCTTGGGACCAAAAAGGTCCAAAAACTCAAAATAATAGATCTAAGCATTCAAGAGGCAAGTTTAAGACTTTATACCTCAAGATGGTCTGAAATGAAGCAACTGTAACATCTGATCCAGGAATTATTGGGTTTGGTTGAATTCTTAGGGTTGTGGTGCATGGACTCTGCGAGTTAGGAGTCCAACTCGTCGAGTGGAGGCATTTAATCGCGGTCACGGATCGGGACCGACTCGGCGATTCGGAAGGCCTGACTCGGCGAGTCAGTGTTGTAGGGAGAAAACCCTAATTTTAGGGTTTCCCCCTATATAAACATCATTAGCTGCCTCATAGCCTTCCATTTTTAAACCCTAGAAGCTGTTCTCGGCCGCAAACCTTTTGTGTGTGAAGAGAGAGAGCATTTGGGAGCTTGTATTTGGGATTTTGGGGAGGATTTCAAGCTTGAAGAGGAAGTATCAAGGAAGGAGCACTAGATCGAGTATCTATTTCGTGTTGGGCACCTTATTGAGGTATTAATTTGTTACCTTAAAGCTTAAAGCTCTTAGATTTCTTTTGGAAGATTATGGCCATCCTTGAGGAATGGAACCAAGTTTGGATCTGGACCTATCACAAGGATATGGTTCCAGATCTGGAACTTCTTAGGTCCCAAATGTCATAAAGTTGTCTCCTTGGTGCACCCTGATTCTTATTCATGCATTGGGACTTGTAAGAAGCTTGTTGAGGTGGTTTTGGCATTATGAGACTTAGTATGAACGTAAAGTTGGCAACTTTACGTGGTATTATCACTAGGAGAATATGGATTTGAAGTTTGGGACCTTAAATCCCACTGGAAAGGACCGAATACGTGGGGAATCGTCGAGTCACTCTTGTGACTCGGCGAGTCGGGAGGGTTTTCTTATTCACGGCCAAGGGTTCACGGCCAAGAGTTCACGGTCAAGGGTGTTCGGTTGGGAGTTTACAGCCGTGAACATCAAGGAACTCGATGAGTCTCTCGGGTGACTCGACGAGTTGACGAGTTAAGCAAGGAACCCGACGAGTGGCTAATTGTACTCGACGAGTTAAGGTCAATATGGACTGTTGACCTTGACTACAGACATAGACTTTGACTATGGTTGACGAGTTAAGGTCAATATGGACTGTTGACCTTGACTACAGACATAGACTTTGACTAGGGTTAACCTGAGGGTATTTATGGGATTGTGTTAAGCTAATCACCTGATGATTATGGGCAGTTGAGAAGGAGCAACGTGTGGGATATGTCTGATTTCAGCTTATCAGTTCAGTAGTCGAGAGGTGAGTCTTCTCACCATACCAATGGGTCTAAGGCACCAAGGCCGACCCATTTTATGTTATGTGTTACACTAGTTGTAGTAGATATATGTGGTATGATAATCATCTTTATGCTAAGAGGTATGCTAGTGATTATATGATATGTGTTATGCTAGTTGTCTTTGTGATACTTGCATGGAAGACCCTGGGGGGAGCCTGTGGCATTGGATGTAAGACCATGTGGGGTAGCCCATGGCATTCCTAGGTAAAGACCATGTGGGGTAGCCCATGACATTGGATGTAAGACCATGTGGGGTAGCCCATGGCCTTCCTAGGTAAAGACCATGTGGGGTAGCCCAAGGCATTGGATGTAAGACCATGTGGGGTAGCCCATGGCATTCCTAGGTAAAGACCATGTGGGGTAGCCCAGGGCATCCTTACAGGTTTATGTATGCATGGCTTATGTGATATATGTAGCTTTTATAGCTAATATGGTATGTGTTATGTGGATTGTGTGTGGGGTATGCTCTGGGGGACTCACTAAGCTTTGTGCTTACGGTTTACAGTTTTGGTTTCAGGCATCATCGATTTGGAAATGAAGAGCTCGGATTGATCGCAATGCACACACCTATGATTTCTGCAATGAATGATTTTGGGATGAACTCTGATAAATGTTTTACCTAATGATGTTTTGAAATGTTTGAAATAAATGGTATCAATGTTTAGCTATATTAAAAATGAAATTTTTACCCTTGATTTTTGGGTCGTTACAGCAACAATCTCGGATCAACAACTTCTCCTTTGAACCACCACCTTGCTTTTTTCTTCACTTGCTTGGAAAATGGATCAACAACACCCAAATGCTCTCTAATGGCCTTCTAAGCTCCAAGAACACTCAAAGAAGGATTAGGGTTTCGTGGTGTCTATCTAAGGGTGAAATGTAGGCTGCCCATTGAGGCATATTATTCCTTTTATAGTGGCATACCCTAAAATTTAGGGTTTTAGTCTGAATGGAGTACGCCCCGCGTACCTCTATGTACGCCCGACGTACTCACAAACCACCCGCGTCCATTTTACTCCTCTACGCTGGGCGTACCCCAGTTTACACTAGGCGTACTTTTGCGCCTACCACCTTGCATGCATGGTACCTTCTTGCCACTTTTCTCCATTAGGGACCAATGTTGCCAATAACTTCAAAGTGTATAACTTCTTCGTTCTAAGTCTGTTTCCAACGAACTTTATATCCAAGAATAGATGGAGAGAAGCCCTATGCTCCTAGCTACACCCCCAAGCCTAAAACCTTCCGAATAAAACCTGAGACCCATAAAAGACCGAATCATCAGATTACGCTTATACCCTTGGCCTTTCGAAGACACAATCGAACACTTTCAAAACCGGGTGTTACAAATAACCAGTTCTCCCCCACTTGGGGTTTGAACTCTCACTAACTGGCGCTCACAATCAATCATGGACCCATTGGGGGCCAACCAATCCATCCCAATAATAACCTTCAATCCTCGCAAAGGAATCGGCACCAAATCTATAGAGTATCTCTCACTAAACAGATTCAAGACACACCCACAATGAACCCTCGAATTCTCGAAGCACTCACAGAACAGTCAACCGCAATCTCAACCTCCAATGGGTAATCCAGAATACTAGGAGCATCAGAAAACTTCTCGCTAAGTGCAAGATATACAAAGGATCAGGTAGCACCCGAATCAAACAGAACATAAGTAGACATACCGTTGACGAAAAACGTCCCCATACAAGATCAAATATAATCATGAGCATAAATAAGGAAAGCAAAATAAAGATATGAATAAGTCTGATACCAGTAACCACATCCGGTGCGGCATGGGCCTCATTAGTGGTCAACTGATATTCCCTGCTCTTCACCAGAGGTGCCTCCACCTTGCCCTGGTGGCTATGTAACGACCCAATTTTTGACAGAAAATTTTCATTTTTGAATCATCAAACATATTTCCATATATTAAGAAATCCATTTATAATTGTTTTCAAAACATAAGTCAAATACAACTTTTATTCCAAACATTAGAGTGTCCCGTGAAAGCGCCTGAGAGAGAGTGCACGCCGCATCATCACGCCTTGCCCTTGCCCTTGGGATCTGAAGTACCTGAAACAAATCCACAACCTGTAAGATAATGCTTAGTGAGTTCCCCAGAGCATACCCCACACAATCCACATATCATATTAGCTATAAAAGCTACCTCTACCACATAACACATATCAGTTAGCTATAAAAGCTACCTCTACCACATATCACATATCAATTAGCTATAAAAGCTACCTCTACCACATATCACATATCACTTAGCTATAAAGCTATCTCTACCTCTAGCCACAAAGGCTATCTCTACCCTTAGCCATAAAGGCTATCTCTACCATTAGTCGTATAGGTTATCTCTACCATTAGCCGTAAAGGCTATCTTTACCTTTAGCTACCAAGGCTAACTCTACCATTAGCTGTAAAAGCTATCTCTACCACGTATCAACACATAAATATGCTACACACCTCTACACATCAAATATACCAACTATCACAAAATGGGCCGGCCTTGGTACCTTAAACCCATTGGTATGGTGAGAAAACTCACCTCGAATGCAGAAGCTTCCTGAAAGAAATCCTTAGCTACTGCTCTGTCCCCTTCCTGAGCTATCAATACCGATCAATATACCCAATTAGCAAGTGGGCCCCAATACCATAATTCTTAATCCATGCACGGGGTAAAATGACCATTCTACCCCTGGCCCAGTATGATCCAAACTAAGGCCCAATCCCAAAATAAAAGCCCAACACTAAGTAGGCTTTCCAAGCCCACTAGTGGCCCACTAATGGCCCAATTTGCTTAATTGGGCCAGATCCATCTAATGGGCCTTACCTTAAGCTCAAACATATTCCTGACCCAAAACATCTGACTTCTGATGGTTCACTAAGGCCCAAAGGCCCAAAGTCCACTGTCTGGCCCAACCTGAGGCCCAAAACACTCCAAGCCCATAACTGATGAGTATGCGGGGCGTACTCCCTTGTACGCTAAGCGTACTTACTGAAGGTGGTGTACGATGCGCGTACCTGCATGTACACCCAGCGTACTCCTCTGTTAAGCTACTTTACCATTAAGTGCTTAATACTCCATTCCAGCAGCTACAATTACAGATCCAAGTCCTCTTCGACATCTTAATCTATAAAGTTGATTACTTGGTGGCTTGCAATCCACCAAATGAGCCCAATCTTGAAATGTGACAACAAACTTCCATGAAAAGGGCTAGATCTCATGCATGGCCACAAATAAGCCCTAAAGATTGAAACTTTACTGCTTATGGGACTCATATGATACTAAGGGTGGCAACCCTGGACTTAGAAACGTGTTTGAGTCATAAAGTGTTGGATAAGGTGTCTAAGTCCATAACTATATTTGGTATGTACTTGACCCGATTTGGCATGGTCCATTTGGGTTGCATGGCATCGGAACATTTGGATAGACTTTTTTGAGAAAAGGATATTTATGATTTATTAATATATTATAAGTTCTAATATATTAATATGAAATCATATTATTATTTAATTAGTATTGATCAAGAATTCGTTTGGAATTAATTTTGTGATCAAAAGAGACTAATTAAATAAATGGGGATTGATTTGGTAAATCATTCATTCTTATATATAGTGGGCTTATGATCTATAATCCTTCATGTTGGGCTAAACCCATGTGGTGACCCATGGATACTCCATGGAGGTTAAAACCCATGGATCATGAGGAATGTGGAAAGGCATGAGTTACATGGTGTAACCCTAATGTTCACACTATATAAAGAAGCCTCATACTAGTAAATGTTGGATAAGGTGTCTAAGTCCATAACTATTTCTGGTATGTACTTGACCCGACCCGGCATGGTCCATTTCGGTTGCATGGCACCATGCAATTGGATAAACTAAAATGAGAGAAATAACACTTATGGTTTATTAATATATTATAAGTTCTAATATATTAATAATATTATTTAATTAGTTTGATCAAGAATTAATTTAGAATTAATTAAGTGATCAAAAGATAACTAATTAAATATATGGGTAGATTATGTAAATCTTCCATATCTTATATAGTGGGCTAAGAGGCTCCATGGATTATCAAGTTGGGTTCCACCCATAGGATGCTCCATGGGAGTTACAAACCCATGGGTCATGGAAATGAAGAGTCATGACACATTAGGGTTTACATGGTGTAACCCTAGATGTGTCAACACTATATAAGAAACCCATTCTCCACCAAAATTGGCTACACACTAAGAAACAAGAGGGCTAGAGCCGATTTTGCAAGTGTAAGATTCTCTCAAAGTTTACTCCTTTGCATTTGGTGTTGTGTGAAGCATTTGAGGCATCACACTTGGGGTGCTAGGCTCACAAGGTTTCAAGGATCATAATCAACAACAAGGTAAGTTATTCTATCTTTCATTCAAGTTAAAAATGTTCCCCATCTATGCTAGATAGGAATATAACCTTGGAATTCAACTTTGCATGATAATTAGACAAACATAGATCCAAGGTTATTAGGGTTGCATGTACACTTAGGATGTGTTAGAATGCTCAAAACCCATCAGTGGTATCAGAGCCAGGTTTGTTTGTTGTTTTTTTTGTGCAAACAGCTTGAAAAAAAAATCGTTTTTCTGTTTTCTGCTCGTATGAAAGTTTGCACATTTGTTGCTAGAAATGGACTAGAAACATTACTCTAAACTTTTTTGATGTTTTAAAGCTTGTTTTAGATGGTGTAATGTTTATGCTAATCCATTTACAATGGCAATTATTAAAATTACAAGTTTTTTTTAAGTGTAATTTTTGATTCTTGAAAGTGTTCATATTCATGTTCTTGAACTTATGAAGATTAGATGATCATAGGAATTGTTTGTAACCTTCATGGTAGTTTAATTCATGATCATAATGTGTTTTAATGGAGTCCATAACTTGTCCTCAAGTTATGGAAAACCAAAAGTCTCACTTTTATTAAAGCCATTAAAAGAACACAAGAGTTATAAAAATGAAGAGTCTTCATTTTTTATTACTCAATTAATTCATAAGTTATAAGAAATGAAAAGTTTTGGAAGTTTACAAAACTTGCCCTCAAGTTTTGGAACATGTAAAGTCTTGATTAAAACTTTAGTTCCAACCCTTAGAATTTTAAAAGTTAAAATTCAACCCTTATACTTTATAATATTATAAGTTACTAATATATATATGTATAACGTCAAGTCGTCTTACCGCTAGTACGCCTCATTCACGAAGCCGGTCTATAAGGGGGGTATAAGGTTGTTGCCTATAAAATGGCAACTTAATGGGTGTCCACTCTCACCCACTGCTTCCTTGATCGGTGGAGGGTCGTTAGCCGAACGGGTAAGACAAGGACTTATAAATTCTCATTAAAAGTATGATGAATATTATAAAGTAACTAAATGCTTTTATTAAATTCCCAATCTTAGTTACTTTAGGAAAATGTGAATAAGGTGCTAATCCATGAAATTACACTTTACACTTTGTTTAAGTCGTTGGTGGAGCGTGTGTGGTTAACCGGCACACTAACTTGGACTTAACAAGGTAGGTAAAGGGTGACTTAAGGTTTACCATAGCATCGGTGGAGCGTGTGTGGTTTACCGGCACATCGATTGAGTGATAAACCTTGAGGGTACCAAGTGATTTGCATGGTTACTTCACACCTCGTTTTGTGATCCTCGGTATCCCAGTCACAAAACTTGGAGGGAACACTCGAGATTGAAACATGCCTTTGAAAAGTTCATTGAATCTCAAAAGAATCTAGAAATTTCTAAGAACCAATTAAAAACCTAATATTTATATTTTGTTTTTCATGGTGGAAATTGGTGAATCGTCATTCACCTACCTTTCAAATATGTTATAGCTTGGATTACGGCATACCTCTTCTAAGTTATAATATATTGTGATTGGATGCTAGCCTTAATATTACATTTGGGTGTTTTATTAAGGACTCTCTTAATATCTAAACTAATCTTGTTCTCTTCTTTCAGATGTCTTCAAACAATGCTGCTTCTGGCTCTAATCCTAATGGCCCTTTTACCCTTATGAACTAGTGTGGGAAAGTCACTTTTGATGGATCCAACTTCAATGAATGGATCAGAAACATCAGGATGATTACCCGCTACGAGGACAAAGAATATGTCCTTGACAAGGAGCTTAAGGAGATTGATGAGACCACTGCAACTCCCCAGGAGATCGCTGATTTCCGGGCACATGAAAGGGATGCTACAAAAGTGGCATGCATCATGTTGGCCACCATGACAGCGGAACTCCAAAAGTCCTATGAGGACTTCTACCCTTTTGAAATGCACCAAGATCTGATGGAAAGATACCATCAAAGTGCACGACAAGAGAGGTATGAAATCATATGCTCTATCATAACAACCATGATGAAGGGCGGGGAATCCATCACGAGCCACATGCAGAAAATGCACAGGTATGTGGATCGGTTGCTGAAGCTTAATGTGAACTTCCCTGAGGAGCTTGCAATAGATATCATTTTGCACTCCTTACCATCGTGCTATGATCAATTCCGCATGACATATCACATGAATAAGGAAGAGGTTACACTCAGCAAACTTCAGGGACTCCTCAAGACCACAGAAACAGGTCTTAAGGGTAAGTCGGTTGTTAACACTCCTACTCCAAACTCCGCCCCGGTTTTGGCAATCGGGAAAGGTAGAGGGAAGAAGAGGAAGAGCTCTTCGAAGGGTACCAAGGCTAGGACCCTTGATGGCTCTTCTTCAAGTGGAACCAAGAAAGGTTTTGTCACTCCTTCTTCTGACCCTAAAGAGGCTGAATGCTTCTATTGCCATGAAAAGTCACATTGGAAGCGGAACTGCCCAAAGTACCAGCAAGATGTGAAGGATGGGAAAGTTAAACCCAACCATGCAGGTATTTACACTATCTTATCTAATAACTCACCCCATTCTAACTCTTGGGTCCTTGATACCGGTTGTGGTATTCATATCTGTTCTGATTTGCAGGGACTAAGAAGAAGTGAGAATGTGGAGCATGGAAGAATAAACTTAATCATGGGGAATAGGAAAGCTTTACCTGTCACCAAGATTGTAGTTTATACTTTATCGCTAAGTAGTGGGTTTAGTTTAGATTTGAATAAATGTTGTTATTCGCCAGAAATGGCAAGAAATATTATTTCCTTTCATGCATTGTATAAACAAGGTTTCACCTTTTCATTTGATAATGAAGTTGGTTCGATTAATGCTTTCTTTAATAATGTTCTTTATTTTAAAGCATTACCTTGTGATGGTGTTTATGAAAATGTATCTGTGGTAGATAACTTAGGAAATAATGTATTGTGTATTGATTCTGTTAATGATAATAACTTGGATAAAGCATCATTATGGCATTGTCGTCTTGGACATATAAGCAAGAAACGCATAGGCCAACTCCAAAAGGATGGAGTATTGGAGTCATTTAACCTAAAGTCAGATGATAGTTGCGAATCATGCTTACTTGGAAAAATGACAAAGTCACCCTTCACAGGCTCTTGTGAGAGGGGTGAAGGTTTGTTGGATCTTATACACATGGATGTGTGTGGGCCCTTCAAACATGCCACAAGGGATGCTAATCGTTATTATTTGACTTTTACTGATGATTACAGTAGATATGGATATGTCTACTTAATCAAGCATAAGTCAGAGACTTTTGAGAGGTTTAAAGAGTTTAAACAGGAAGTCGAGAATCAATTGGGCAGGAACATTAAGATGCTTCGATCCGATCGAGGTGGTGAGTATCTTAGTTCAGAGTTCCTCGACTATCTTAGGGAATGTGGGATTGTCTCACAATTGACACCTCCCAGGACACCGCAGTTGAATGGTGTAGCTGAGAGGCGTAATCGAACCTTGTTGGATATGGTTCGTTCCATGATGAGTCGAGCTTCGCTACCAATCTCATTTTGGGGGTATGCCTTAGAGACTGCCGCCCATATCCTTAATCTAGTTCCCACAAAGAAAGTTGCCAAAACTCCTCATGAGATGTGGACTGGTAAAGTACCCAAACTAGACCACATTAAGATTTGGGGTTGCAAGGCTTTCCTGAGACGCGAGACTCATGATAAGCTTGAACCTCGAAGTGAGAGGTGTATTTTCATCGGCTACCCACAGAAATCCTTTGGTTACCTCTTCTACAGACCTAGTGAGAATGTGGTCTTTGTAGCTAGGAGGGCTTTCTTTCGAGAGAGAGAGTTCATAAGCCAAGGAGACAGTGGGAGGCAAGTTGACCTTGAAGAAATTCAAGAGTCAAGTGGTGAAGGAACTTCAAACCCTAGCACTCAACTTGAGGAGGAAACTCCTGTTGAGCCAATTGACAAGTCTGTACCTCTGAGGCGTTCCACAAGGGTTACGAATGCACCTGAGCATTACTATGGATTCCATATTACTGCGGAAAGTGATAAACTTATCAGTGATGAGACACTGATAGGTCTGGATGAACCTAACAGTTACGCGGAAGCCATGGCAGGCCCTGAGTCAGCCAAGTGGAAAGAGGCAATGGACAGCGAGATACAGTCCATGTATGACAATCAAGTTTGGAACTTGGTTGAGAATGTACCAGGTCGTAAGACTATAGGGTGCAAATGGATCTTCAAGAAGAAGACCGACATGGATGGTAATGTACACACTTATAAGGCACGACTGGTTGCAAAGGGTTTCTCACAAACTCCGGGAGTTGATTATGATGAGACCTTTTCTCCAGTGGCCAAGATTAAGTCTATTAGGGTTCTGTTAGCCATAGCTGCATTTCATGACTATGAAATATGGCAAATGGATGTCAAAACCGCTTTCCTTAATGGAAAGTTGGCTGAGGATGTTTACATGAGTCAGCCAGAGGGTTTTGTCAATACAGAGTACCCTAATAAAGTGTGTAAGCTTGAGAAATCCATTTCTGGGTTAAAGCAAGCACCTCGCAGATGGAATCTTTGCTTTGATGAGAAAGTCAAAAAATTTGGCTTTTCTAGGAGTGAAGATGAATCTTGTGTATATGTCAAGGCTAGTGGGAGTATAGTTAGCTTTTTGGTATTGTATGTGGATGACATACTACTCATAGGAAATGACATCCCAACTCTGCAGGAAGTTAAGTCCTGGCTTGGGAAGTGTTTCTCTATGAAGGACCTAGGAGAAGCTGCCTATATTCTAGGGATAAGGATCTTAAGAGACCGGAGTAAAAGACTAATTGGACTTAGTCAGAGTACCTACTTGGATAAGGTGCTGAAGAGATTCGGCATGCAGGACTCCAAGAAAGGAGAGTTACCCATCCAGAGTAACGCCAGATTGAGTAAGACACAAAGCCCTAGTACTGAGGTTGAGATAGCAGAAATGAGTCGAATACCTTATGCTTCGGCTGTAGGATCGATCATGTATGCTATGACGTGTACTCGACCTGATGTAGCCTTTTCTTTAAGCATGGTTAGCAGGTATCAGGGGAACCCTGGCAAGGCACACTGGACTGCGGTAAAGAATATCCTCAAGTACCTACGGAGGACTAAGGACTGGGTCCTTACCCTCGGTGGGAGTGAAGAATTGAGAGTTGTAGGGTATAGTGATGCTAGCTTTCAGACTGATAGGGATAATTTCCGCTCTCAGTCAGGCTGGGTCTTTACCTTAAATGGAGGAGCAATTTCTTGGAAGAGTTCCAAGCAAGAGACAGTGGCTGATTCAACTTGTGAATCAGATTATATAGCAGCTAGCGAGGCAGCAAAGGAGGCGATATGGCTGAAGAACTTCATTGGAGACCTTGGAGTTGTACCAGCTATTAAAGAGCCAATGGAAATTTTCTGTGATAGTGAAAGTGCAGTTGCCTTAGCCAAGGAACCAAGGGATCACGGGAGATCCAGACACATCGACAGAAAATACCATTTCATCAGACATCGAATAGAAGAAGGACTCCTTGTGGCAAAGAGGGTATCATCGGATGAGAATCCAGCAGATCCCCTCACGAAGGGACTGACTCGGGTTAAGCATCTCCAGCATGCTCGGAGCATAGGGCTGAAGGATGATATTAGATTTAGTAGTTAGATAACCTTGAAATTTGTAAAGTGTAATTGGCATTAGATGATGAATAAAAGGTGTTTTATTTATGAGTAAAGTGTTGCTATCTCTTGTCGATCGTTTAGTATATTTCTTTTGCATGTTTTGACTTCCAGAATAATTATGTTTGGTATATCATATTATTCGAACCTCCACAGTCGGTCATATGTCGGAAGTAGGTATGAATCAAGACTGTCATGATTGGTTGTAGAGGTCTAAGTTGTTGGACATGGCTACAACACTCATGAGTGCTCATAAGTTCTGAGCATTGGACTCAACCCACGCTCACTGGAATCACTTCATGGAATTTATCTCGAGTGATCGTGAGACGGTAATATCATATAAGTCTTCAAACCTAGAGATATGATTTGTTACTTATGAGTTGGTTATGCATTGATTGTACGTTAACGCATTGGTAACTCGATGTTATAAAACGTGCTTTTGTGTATAATTCAATGAGTGGTAGAACAAACATATGAGTCAAAGTTTATCTGTTCCTTCTTGGATTAGAAGCTGATATCTGGGCCCCTCGATGATTTTGTTTTGACCTATGTACCGGGCCCGGTCAGAACTAAGTTGATGTGTTCAATTAAGTTCTTTGTCAAACAAATCGGAAATCGGGAAACAAACTGCTGGACAATAAGTAAGACATTGTTCCATGTAATTGTCCGGCTGATATCTAGAACAGAGGATTATATGATCACTTATCTTAAATGGCGTATCATCATCTTCTCAGTTCTGAGAGACCTTGAAAGAGCTACGATTGCCGATCGGTTCCTGAAGTATTGCCGTTATAGTTATTAGACTTATCCAAGTGGGAGACTGTTGGATAAGGTGTCTAAGTCTATAACTATTTCTGGTATGTACTTGACCCGACCCGGCATGGTCCATTTGGGTTGCATGGCACCATGCAATTGGATAAACTAAAATGAGAGAAATAACACTTATGGTTTATTAATATATTATAAGTTCTAATATATTAATAATATTATTTAATTAGTTTGATCAAGAATTAATTTAGAATTAATTAATGATCAAAAGATAACTAATTAAATATATGGGTAGATTATGTAAATCTTCCATATCTTATATAGTGGGCTAAGAGGCTCCATGGATTATCAAGTTGGGTTCCACCCATAGGATGCTCCATGGGAGTTACAAACCCATGGGTCATGGAAATGAAGAGTCATGACACATTAGGGTTTACATGGTGTAACCCTAGATGTGTCAACACTATATAAGAAACCCATTCTCCACCAAAATTGGCTACACACTAAGAAACAAGAGGGCTAGAGCCGATTTTGCAAGTGTAAGATTCTCTCAAAGTTTACTCCTTTGCATTTGGTGTTGTGTGAAGCATTTAAGCCATCACACTTGGGGTACTAGGCTCACAAGGTTTCAAGGATCATAATCAACAACAAGGTAAGTTATTCTATCTTTCATTCAAGTTAAAAATGTTCCCCATGTATGCTAGATAGGAATATAACCTTGGAATTCAACTTTGCATGATAATTAGACAAACATAGATCCAAGGTTATTAGGGTTGCATGTACACTTAGGAAGTGTTAGAATGCTCAAAACCCATCAGTAAAGTCGGCACTTAAGGATACACAAGTGAGGGTTAGCCGATTTTGGTGGGCTAGCCGATTTTGGTGCAATAGAATCTTCTCTCAAGTTATTCCAATTGTTGGTGGTGTTGTGTGAAGCATTTGAGGCATCACATTTGGGGTGCTAGGCTCATAAAGTCTTAAGGAATCCAAACTACAAGAAAGGTATGTCATTCTACTATTTTTTATATTACATATACCCCATGATATGCTAATTAGGATGAAACCTTGGAAAAATGAAAGTTTGCATGTATAATAGAGAAAACATAGATCCAAGGTTTCTAGGGTTGCATGCACACCATAGGAGTGTTAGAATGCTCAAAACCCAACAGTGGTATCAGAGCCTAGGCTAGTTTTGAATTATACTTGATGTTACTTGCTTAAAAAATCGATTTTATGCTCACTGTTTAGTGAAATCGCCGAGTCCATGGGGGGACTCGACGAGTCCATGTGAAAATTCATCCAACTCGTCGAGTTGGTTCATGCACTCGACGAGTAGGAGGCCCTGAGTGCAGAATTTCGAGATTTATTGCCGGAATTGGACTAGGATCATTACCCTAAACTGTTTTTAGATTGTTAAACCTGTTTTTGATATGGTAATGATTGTACTTATCCAATTTCAAAGATAATTGTCAAAGTTTCAAGTTTTATATTAAGTTTATATGATTCTTAAAAATTGTTGATATAAATTATGCATGCTTATGAGTTTTGTTAAATCATAGAAATTATTTGACATGCTTGTTAGTTTAATTGTTGATCTAAATGCCTTTTAATGGACTCCATAACTTGTCCTCAAGTTATGGAATTCCAAGAGTTTTTTCAATTAAAATCATTTAAACTCATAAGTTATAGAAATGAAAGGTTTTGAATAGTTTCAAAACTTGCCCTCAAGTTTTGGAATTTGTAAAGTCACTTTAGAATATTTTAATTCCAAACCCTAGAATTTTAAAAGTTTAAAATTCAACCCTTATACTATTGTAATATTAAAAGTCTAATAATTATATATATGTATAAGAATAAGTCAGTCTTACCGTTAGTAGGCCTCATTCACGAAGCCGGTCTATAAGGGGGGTATAAGGTTGTTGCCTATAAAATGGCAGCTTAATGGGTGTCCACTCTCACCCACTGCTTCCTTGACTGGTGGAGGGTCGTTAGCCGGACGGGTAGGACAAGGAATATAATTCTCATTAAAAGTATAATGATAAATATAAAGTAACTAAACCTCTTATAAATTACTAATCTTAGTTACTTTAGGAAAATGTGAAATTGATGCTAACCCATGAAATTACACTTTGCACCTTGCTAAGTCGTTAGTGGAGCGTGTGTAGTTAACCGGCACACTAACTTGGACTAACAAGGGTGGCAAAGGGTGGCTTAAGGTTTATCATAGATCGGTGGAGCGTGTGTGGTTAGCCGGCACATCGGTTAGGTGATAAAATTAAGAGTACCAAGTTAATTTGCATGGTTATTCACACCTTGTTTGTGATCCTCGGTATCCCAGTCACAAACTTGAAGGGCATAATCGAGATTTAAACATGCCATTGAAGTGTTCAATGGATCTCAAATGATCTAGGAGTTTCAATCCAATTAAAACCTAATAATTTGTTTCATTTTTCATGGTGGAAATTGGTAAATCGTCATTTACCTACCTTCAAATATTTTGTAGCTTGGATTACGGAATCCCTCTTCCAAGTTATGAAATATTGTGTTGGGTCCTAGCCTTAATATTTTATTTGGGTGTCCTATTAAGGATTCTTTATCTAATCTAAACTTGTCTTTCTTCCTTTTCAAATGTCTTCCAACAATACTTGTGGATCAAACCCTACTGGCTCCTTTTCTCTCATAAATCTTTGTGGGAGAGTCATCTTTGATGGGACTAATTTTAATGATTGGATTAGGAACATAAGGATGGTAACTCGCTATGAAGACAAGGAGTATGTCCTTGATAAGGAGCTAAAGGTTATTGATGAGTCTTCTGCTACTCCAGAGGAGATTGCTGAGTACACTACCCATGAGAAGTATGCCACTAAGGTATCTTGTATCATGTTGGCTACCATGACAGCAGAACTCTAGAAATCCTATGAAGATTTCTACCCTTATGAGATGCACCAGGACCTGATGGAAAGATACCATCAGAGTGCTCGTCGGGAAAGGTATGAAATCATCACCTCCATGATAACAACAAAAATGAAGGATGGAGAGTCTATCACGGGCCACCTACAGAAAATGTAAAGATTCGTGGACCGGTTGCTAAAGTTAAATGTGAACTTTGATGAGGAGTTAGCAATAGATATCATTCTACACTCCTTACCCTCCTGTTATGATCGGTTTCGCATGACCCATCATATGAACAAGGAGGAGGTCACACTTAGCAAACATCAAGGACTTTTGAGGACTGCCGAAAGTAGTCTCAAAGGTAAGAATGTTGTTACCACTCTTACCACCGCCCATGTTCTGGCAATCGGGCAAGGTAAAGGGAAAAAGAAGAAGACCCCTTCGAAGGGTACCAAGGGAAAGTCTCTTGATGACTCCTCTTCGAGTGGAACCAAAGGAGGTTCTGCCACTCCCTCTTCCAACCCGAAGGATGCACAATGCTTCTACTGTCAGGAAAAAGGGCATTGGAAGCGAAGCTGCCCCAAGTACTTGCAGGATCTTAAAGATGGGAAAGTGAAACCCACCCATGCAGGTATTTACACTATATTATCTAATAACTCACCACATACTAACTCTTGGGTCCTTGATACAGGGTGTGGAATTCACATTTTTTCTGATTTGCAGGGCCTAAAAATAGTGAGGATGTGGAGCACGGGAAGATAAACTTGATCATGGGGAATAGGAAAGTTTCACCTGTCACCAAGATTGCAGTTTATTATTTTTTGCTTAGTATTTGATTAGTATTAGATTTGAATAAATGTTGTTACTCGTCTGAAATGACGAGAAATATTATTTCTTTTCATGGTTTATACAAACAAGGATTTACTTTTTCATTTGATAATGAATGTGGTGGTATTAATGCTTTTTATAATGGTGTTTTTTATTTTAAAGCATCACCTTGTAATGGTGTATATGAAACTGTGTCAATTGTAGACAAATTAGGAAATAATGTTTTGCATATTGATTCTTCCACTAGTTTGGATAAGGCATCCTTGTGGCATTTTCGTCTTGGACATGTCAACAAGAAGCGCATAGGCCAACTCCAAAAGGCTGGAGTCTTGGAGTCATTTGACTTAAAGTCAGATGATAGTTGCGAATCTTGTTTACTTAGAAAAATGACTAAGTCACCCTTCACTCGTACTTGTGCTAGGGGTGAAGGTTTGTTGGACCTCATACACACTGATGTGTGTGGACCCATCAGAACCGCCATAAGGGATGCTAACCGCTTCTATGTGACTTTTACTGATGATTATAGTAGATATGGCTATGTCTACTTAATCAAGAATAAGTCAGAAACCTTTGAGAAATTCAAAGAGTTTAAACAGGAAGTGGAGAATCAGTTGGGCAGGAAGATAAAGATGCTCAGATCCGATCGAGGTAGAGAGTATCTTAGTATCGAGTTCCTTGACTATCTTAAGGAATGTGGAATTGTTTCACAATTAACACCTCCTAGGACACCACAACTGAATGGTGTGACTGAGAGGCGCAATCGAACCTTATTAGACATGGTTAGTTCCATGATGAGTCGAGCTTCGTTACCAATCTCATTCTGGGGGTATGCCTTAGAGACTGCCGCCCATATCCTTAATCTATTCCCTACCAAGAAGTTTGCCAAAACACCTCACGAGATGTGGACTGGGAAAGTTCCCACTCTAGACCACATCAAGATTTGGGGTTGCGAGGCTTTCGTGAGGCGCAAGATTCACGACAAGCTCGAACCTCGAAGTGAGCGATGTATTTTCATCGGCTACCCACAGAAATCTTTTGGTTATCTCTTCTACAGACCGAGTGAAAATGTTGTCTTCTTGGCGAGGAGAGGAGTCTTTCGTGAGAGGTAATTCATAAGCCAATGAGACAGTGGGAGGAAAATTGACCTTGAAGAAATTTAAGAGTCAAGCGGTGAAAGAACCTCAAACACTAGAAATCAACCTGAGGAGGAAACTTCTGTTGATCCGATTGATGAGTCCGTACCTCTGAGGCGTTCCACGAGAGTTAGGAGCACACCTGATTTTTATTATGGTTTCCATATTACTACAGAAGATGATGCATTTATCAGTGATAGTACACTAATAAATTTGGATGAACCTAACAACTTCAAGGAAGCAATGGCAGGCCCTGAATCTACCAAATGGAAGGAGGCTATGGACAGCGAGATTCAGTCCATGTATGACAATCAAGTTTGGAACTTGGTTGACAATGTACCGGGTCGTAAGACAGTCGGGTGCAAATGGATCTTCAAGAAGAAGACCGACATGGATGGGAAGGTACACACTTATAAGGCTTGACTAGTTGCGAAGGGCTTTACTCAAACTCCGGGAGTTGACTATGATGAGACCTTCTCATCAGTTGCGAAGATTAAGTCTATTAGGGTTATGCTAGCCATAGCTGCATTTCATGATTATGAAATATGGGAAATAGATGTCAAAACCGCTTTCCTTAATGGAAAGTTGGCTGAGGATGTTTACATGAGTGAGCCAGAGGATTTTGTCGATGCAAAGTACCCTAATAGAGTGTGTAAGCTTAAGAAATCCATCTATTGATTAAAACAAGCATCTCGCAGATGGAATCTTTGTTTCGATGAGAAAGTCAAAGAGTTTGGCTTTTCGAGGAGCGAGGATGAGTCCTATGTATATGTTAAGGCTAGTGGGAGTATAGTTAGCTTTTTGGTATTGTATGTGGATGACATACTACTCATAGGAAATGACATCCCAACCTTACAGGAGGTTAAGTCCTAGCTTGGGAAGTGTTTCGCTATGAAGGACCTTGGAGAAGCTGCCTATATCCTAGGGATAAGGATATTGAGAGACAGGAGTAAGAGACTAATTGGACTTAGTCAAAGTACCTACTTGGATAAGGTGCTGAAAAGATTCAGCATGCAAGATTCCAAGAAAGGTGACTTACCGATCCAGAGTAACGCCAAACTGAGTAAGACTCCGAGCCCGAGTACAGAGGCTGAGATAGCTGAGATGAGTCGAGTACCATATGCTTCCGATGTAGGCTCGATCATGTATGCTATGTGTAACGCCCGAGTTTCGGGGCTAAGCATTTTTAGACAATGTAATAGTCTAGGTCAACTATTCTAACTCTTTTGATGTAATAAAGATGAAACATTTGAGTATTTTGTGAATTATGTGAATTTATATGCTTATTGTTTAATTATAAATGTATAATTAATAAAGGATAAAAATAAGCGTCAAAATTAAAGTGTGAGATAAGCCCGATAACTTTACATAAAGTTGTAGTAGTCGAAACAAGGATTTCGGGGATATAAAGAACGCCGAAATCCGAGTTATAACGAAGAAGTTATGACCCGTCGAAGTTTCGTGATGAAACCGGCACGACACCGGGAAGCGTAAATAGCGAATTTACGATAAAGCGATTTTTAGCCTTAGCGATCTAAACGAAAGTCGTAGAAAACGTTAAACCGGGAGCGTCCATAAAAAAGAACGCCCAAATCTGACTTCGTATGAGGAAGTTATTATTTTTCGAAGTTTCGGCTTAGCAGTTTACAGCCCGAAGTTCGAATATTAGATCGAGTGGTTTTTTAGCCAACACAACCTAAACGAGAATCGAAGATCTCGTTAATAGTAGCATAACGATAAAAAGACAGACGAAATCGGACGTCGGATGAAGAAGTTATGAATTTTTAACGGACCAATCCTGTCCCGGCCTGTTAAAAATATAACGTTTAAAATAAAGTCAAAATTAGCCGACGGAGTCTAAACGAAAGTTGTAGAGTACATTCCCGCCTACGCGTGGATATAAAGAACGTTGAAAACGGAGCTCGTATGTGAAAGTTACGGATTTTTAAAGTCGAGAGTGCAATTTGCGAAACTGTGATGACGTGGCAAGATCCTAGCCGTTGCTTGCTCCCCACGGTCTCGCTTCGGATGAAGGACACGTCGCCCCTTCGCTACGCCCCGCGCCCGAAATTGGGTACGCCCGACGTACTTGATCTTATGCGGTCCGAGAGATGGCCACGTAGCCCCACCGAAGCCTCGCCACCTGTACCGTATCCGAAGTTACGCCCCGCGTAACTTGCTGAACGCGCAGCGTAGGTCCGAGGTTCAGCAGCCTATAAATAGCTGCGACATTTCCCGAAAAATTCACACCAATTCACTTCTCTCTCTAAAATACTTTCTCTCTCTAGCCTATTTTAACCCCCCTAAACCCTAGGAAAAATCCCTAGCACCCAAAGGAAGCCCCGAGGCTCCCGGAGCCCCGAGAAAAAGGGTCTTTCGGTTCGGAAACGCTGCTCCGAGCAAAGCCCGGTTTTCTTTAAAATTCGCTGTAAGTGAGCTACGCCTACGGAATTTTTAATATAATTTTTAAATAATTATAGTAATGTTATTAGGTCCTTAAAAAAATTGTTTGGGCTATTATTATGAGTTATATTGAGTGTTATTTAACGCTTATATAATAATAATAATAATAGCTAGACTATTAATTAGTCGCGGTTAACGTTAAAACTAAACCATAGTGGTATTGATACTAGGTTTTGGTCAAGGAAAAATTGTTTTGAGATAACGAAGCGTTGTCCGAGTATCCAGTCACCACCTTCTCAGGTGAGTGCATAGTCCCTTTCATCTTACACATATATATTAAGTATTTATTATAAACTACGTGTTATGTGTGCATATTATATGAATACTTGTTGTCTATGCTGATGAAAGATTTTTATACATGTTTTAAATAATTTAAACTGTATATGTATTTTATATCTACAAAATGTTGGGGTAAAACATGGGTAGATGTAATAAGACGATGTGTGATAAAATGATGAGAGGCCTCGATGTTGTTGGTGATCCAGTCATCTAGCGGAGTATAGATGACGATCACAGACTCTTCTAGACAGTCCATTGGAACACTAGCAGGCTCGCAACCTGTAGCTGTTTGTGAACGATGTGTTCACCGGTGTACTCCATCCCCCTCATGGTTGCCTTTAGGACATTTATTGATGAGGAACCCCCTTAGCAGTGGTGTCCATCCCGATAATGATCCTTAGTCTAGGTCCCTTATGATAGGTGTTTAGGGATGTAATGTGAGGATAACGGGAACGGGTAATCGGGTTATTGTTGGTTGATGAATTTAATAAATTATTTATTGTGGGTTGAAAACCCTATGTGCTCACCAGGCTCCCAAACCTGACCCACTCAGTTTCATGTATTACAGGTAGCGGCGTTCGAGCATAGATGTGATGTTTTGGATGAGGGATTACTGATATAGGCCTGTAGATATGAAATAATGTAGTAAGGCTTATATTGTACTGTTTATGCTTTTGATCTGTATCGAACATGACATCCCGAGTCTTTTAATGAAATACATTTCTTTGGAAATGCTTTTGATAAATCTTTATCACATTTTGTTTTTGGGACAAATTCCGCAACACTTTTATTTAAAATGCTACTCTGATTTTCAAACAAGCATAAAGAAAAATCGGTATTTTCTGGCCGTGAAAACGGGGATGTCACACTATGACTTATACTCGCCCTGATGTGGCCTTTGCTTTGAGCATGGTCAGCAGATATCAAGGGAATCCTGGCAAGGCTCACAGGACTGCGGTAAAGAACATTCCCAAGTACCTGCGGAGGACTAAGGACTGGGTCCTTACCCTTGGTGGGAGTGATGACTTGAGAGTAGTGAGGTATAGTGATGCCAGCTTTCTGACAGACAAGGATAATTTCCGCTCTCAGTCGGGCTGGGTCATTACCCTAAATGGAGGAGCAGTTACTTGGAAAAGTTCCAAGCAGGATACATTAGCTGATTCAACTTGCGAATCAGAGTACATAGCAGCAAGCGAGGCGGCGAAGGAGGCAATATGGATGAAGAACTTCATTGGAGACCTTGGAATTGTACCAGCTATTAAGGAGCCTATGGAGATTTTCTGTGATAATGAGAGTGCAGTTGCCTTAGCCAAGGAACCAAGGGATCACTGCAGATCCAGGTACATCGACAGAAAATACCACTTCATTAGACATCGAATATAAGAAGGACTCCTCGTGGCAAAGAGGGTATCATCAGATGAGAACCCAGCAGATCCCCTCACGAAGGGACTGTGTAGGGCTAAGCATTTACCGCATGCGAGGTACATTGAGCTGAAGGATGATATTAGTTTTAGTAATTAGATAGCTTTTGAAACTTGTAATAATTGAAATGTAAATGACATTTGATGTTTAAATAAAAGGTGTTTTATTTACTAGTATGGTACTGTCTTGTGTCGATCATTTACTATTGTTTCATTTTGCATGTTTTGACTTCCAGAATAATTATATTATTCAAACTATCCACAGTCGATCATACTTTGGAAGTAGGTATTGAAATAAGACAGTCATGAATTGGGTTTGTAGATTTGTCTGAATTGTATTAGACATAGCAATTGTTGCTGCAACATTCATGAGTGCTCATAAGTTCTGAGTATTGGAATCAACCCACGCTCACTTGTATCACTTCATGGAATTTATCTCGAGTGATTGTGAGACGGTAATATCATGTAAGTCTTCAAACCAAGAGATATGAGTTGTTGACTATGAGTTGGTTGTACATTGATAGTGCGAAAACGCATCAGTAACTTGATGTTATAAAACGTGTTGTTGTGCAAAATTTGATGATTAGTCAGTACAAGCATATGAGTCGAAGTTTATCTGTTTCTTTTAGTCTTTGGAGGATTAAAAGCGATATCTTGGGCCCCTTGATGATTTTGTTTTGACTTATGTGTCGGGTCCCGGTCAGAACTAAATTGATGTGTTCGATTAAGTTCTATGTCAAACAAATCGAAAATCGGGAAACAAACTGTTGGACAATAAGTACGACGTTGTTCCATGTATTTGTCCAGCTGATATCTTGAGAATAGAGGATTATATGATCACTTATCTAAAATGGCACAACTTAGTTCCGCGAGACTTTTAACAGCTACGATTGTTGGTCGGATCCTGAAGTCGTACTTGCAGCTATAGTTATTAGACTTGTCCAAGTGGGAGACTGTTGGATAAGGTGTCTAAGTCCATAACTATATTTGGTATGTACTTGACCCGATTTGGCATGGTCCATTTGGGTTGCATGGCATCGGAACATTTGGATAGACTTTTGTGAGAAGAGGATATTTATGATTTATTAATATATTATAAGTTCTAATATATTAATATGAAATCATATTATTATTTAATTAGTATTGATCAAAAATTAGTTTGGAATTAATTTTGTGATCAAAAGAGACTAATTAAATAAATGGGGATTGATTTGGTAAATCATTCATTCTTATATATAGTGGGCTTATGATCCATAATCCTTCATGTTGGGCTAAACCCATGTGGTGACCCATGGATACTCCATGGAGGTTAAAACCCATGGATCATGATGAATGTGGAAAGGCATGAGTTACATGGTGTAACCCTAATGTGCACACTATATAAAGAAGCCTCATACTAGTAAAATCGACACTTAAGGATACACAAGTGAGGGTTAGCCGATTTTGGTGCAATAGAATCTTCTCTCAAGTTATTCCAATTGTTGGTGGTGTTGTGTGAAGCATTTGAGGCATCACATTTGGGGTGCTAGGCTCATAAAGTCTTAAGGAATCCAAACTACAAGAAAGGTATGTCATTCTACTAGTTTTTATATTACATATACCCCATGATATGCTAGTTAGGATGAAACCTTGGAAAAATGAAAGTTTGCATGTATAATAGAGAAAACATAGATCCAAGGTTTCTAGGGTTGCATGCACACCATAGGAGTGTTAGAATGCTCAAAACGAAACATAAAGATCCATTCTTGGGACCAAAAGAGTCCATAAACTCATCCTAAGAGAGATCTAAGAGATTAATCATCAATCTCAGGACTTTATACCTTGAAAATGTCTGAAGTAAAGCAACAATCACAGATCTAAACCTTCTCTTTTGCACCAACACCTTGCCTTGACCTTTGCTTCTTTGAAGGGTGGATTCAAAACACCAAAATGCTCTCACAAAGCCTTCCAAGATCCAAGAACACTCAAAGAATATTAGGGTTTCGCGAAAATTGTCTAAGGGTGGGAAGGAGACTGACCCTTGAGGGTATAATGTTCTTTATATAGTGGCACACCCTAAAAATTAGGGTTTAGGGACTCTGAGCGTACGTTGGGTGTACTTCTCGTACGTTGGGCATACGTCTCCACCACCCGCGACCAGTTATCCCTTCTACGATGGGCGTACTCTTGTGCTGGCCACTTTGCATGCATGGGATCTCCTTGCCACTTTTCTCCACTAAGGACCAATAATGCCAATAACCTCACAGTACTATAACTTCTTCATTCTAAGTCTGTTTCCTACGAACTTAATATCTACGAAAATGTGGTGAGAAACCCTACGCTCCCAGCTCCACACCCGGACCGTACAAACTTCCGAATAAGACCCGAGACCCATAAAAGGCCGAATCGACAGATTATGCTTATACCCTTGGCCTCCGAAGTTGCTACCGAGCATCTTCTAAACCGGGTGTTACAGGCCATCAATAATCCTGAAGGTGACTGGTGTAGGCGCTGCCACTACCCTTTATTCTAATATCGGACAATCGGCCTTTTATGTCCGGTTTGATTGAAATTAAAGAAAATTAGAGCACTCAAGGGGAAGTCCCTGCTCATATGACTCGGCTGACCACTACTAAAACATCTTGAACCCACTGCTCGACATGCCCCACTGTACTGCTTTATGCACTTGCCGCAACGACCTCATCCCTGCTAGCCCCTGGTGCGTGAATCTGAAATCTTGGGCCTCTTATCCTGGCCCACTGCTATTTGCACCAACTCCGGATTGCGCTTCGTCCGAAGCTCCAACTTAATCTCCCATTTATGGTCCTTCTCAATCATATCATTCAGGGTGGTACACCCCGAAAATCTCACAAACTCCATGATATCATCCCTCAGCATGTCGTAATATATCGTCTTCTTCATCTCCTAATCCATAGCATACTGTGGAACCAACATAGCCCTCTCTCGAAACTTGGAAGTGATCTCTGCCACAGTCTCAGTAGTCTGGCAAATGTCCTAGAACTTCCTCGCCAGTTGCTGCACCTCGATAGCTGGTGCAAAACCCCTCTAGAACCTCGAAACAAAATCCTCCCAAGTCATGACTGCCATTGCCACTGACCCTACAACTCGGCCAACCTCATCCAACCAGTCTCGTGCTCGATCCCTCAGCAGGCAAGATGCAAATCCCACCTTTACCCCCTCAGGGAAAAAAACTCGTCTACTGATCATTCTCCATGTTAGCGATCCAACGTCAACTAGAGATGGGGTCCTTATCCCCAAAGAAATCTGGAGCTCTACATGCCTTGAACTACCGAAACGAGGGAGTTCATGCTCCAATATGACCTGTAGCAATCTCAACTCAAAAGGACCTGAGTCGTTCATCCATAAGCTCCATAATCCCCTCCTTGATAGTACCAAACATCACAGGAGTAGTATCCAAGATACCGCGAGAGACCTCAGCCGTAATGAACTCTCACAACCTCTCATCAATTGGTTTTTTGCCTGAGCCAGAACCTGAACCAGAACCAGAGCCAGAACCTCCTCCTCGAGTGGTCATCACCATACTCAAACTGAAACATAAACATATAAACAGTCATCAAAAACTCGATGGAACTCACAACATACAGGTATCCTTAGAGTCCTCATGTCTGTTCTTGTCTCTAGTACAGATCATGTGCTTCCAGTAGTACGGGTTGAATACTACCTTTCACACCTATCTGTACCTTCCTCAAAAGCCATCCTGATTCCTATAGGTCACCACACTATAACTATACACCACTCCTATGCTAAACAACATACATATCCTAGACTTCCCTAGGAATTCTCAACTCCCACCCCTCACAATACCGAGAGTCTTAATCAACGCCGCTAGTTTCGTTATGCATGCAAGTTATACACATAATGGAATCATATAGACTGTCAAATGATGATTCTAGCTTAAGTTTTCAACCAAACAAGGAAAAGGAAATGAGCTAAATCTATCATTCTAGGGCTACATGATCCTCATCATATACAACTTTAAAATCATACACATAGCAATTAATTGAGCCAATATCAATTCCAAGTAAAACATAGCATCTAATCCTCCTAGGCTATAAGGCATAACACAAATTAGGTAATTCTATCATATGATTCCTAAAAGTATCCTTTGCCCTAATCTAGCATTCAATTCACATATCAAGCGTACTGATCAGAATACATAGGTATGTGTAATTTGGGAACACTTACTTGAGCTTAGCTGATCATGTGCATCACATCCCCTTCTTCTTAGTAAAATCTTGTTAGAAATTCAATTTCTTTCTTTTCTTTTAAAAACATTATCATTTCATCAGTTTGAGTTCTGAAACACCCGAAAGTGTGCCCAAATCCCTCAAACCAAGGCTCTGATACCAACTTGTAACAGCCAAAAAACAGTGATAAAATTTTTTCATATAAAAGAACAACAATTTCATTCATTACATGTATCAAAAACCATCACCAAGTATAATATCAAAACATCACAGTACAATTATTCAGTATGCGGAAAATCATGAGGGGGAGATGGTGTGCCATCATGCCGGGCCCTTCCCTTTCGAACCGGTAGTACCTGAAACCATAAACATAAACTATAAGCACAAAGCTTAGTGCGTTCCTCGAATTACCACATACCAAACATCACAACTGGGCCTAGCCCTGGGGTATATTGCAACCCAAATAAACAAATATGGGCCCGCCCTGGGGTGTATTTCAACCCAAACATGCCATAGTGGGCCTCGCCCTAGGGTATATTTCAAACCGACACATAATAGTGGGCCTCGCCCTAGGGTGTATTTCAACCCGATCATACAATAGTGGGCCCTGCCCTAGGGTGTATTTCAACCCGATCACACAAACAAATATATCACATAACAGCTAGCATTCTATATAACTGAATAATGGGTCGACATTGGTGCCTTCGACCCATGGATACAGTGAGGAGACTCACCTCTCAGACGGATGAAAAAAGCTGAACAATACGCTGCTCTGAAAATCAACTCTATCGGTCACCTTTATAAATAACAGTGACCAAAACTCAAACTACAACTCAAAATACCCAAAATACCCCTAGGTCAAACTTGGTCAAAATCTTGGTCAAAGTCAAAGTCAATCGGGTTAACTCGTTGAGTACGTTGGGTGTACTCAACACGTAAGTAGGGCGTACTACGTGGTTGACCAGGAGTCGAGGGGCTGACCACGTACATGCAACATACCCTTTGTACGCCCAGCGTACTCGGCTGCCAACATTTCTTCCTATTAAGAGCTTAATCCTTAAGCTCTTTCTTCCAAAATCTAGATCTAGACCTCAAATGATGTTCTTAACCATAAAGTTTCCAACTTTATGGTCTTGCATGGCTATTAAGACCTCAACATCAAAAACCCTAGCTTTTTGACCCATTAAGACAACCTAGATCATGCATTGAAAGGTAACTAATGCCCAAGATCACATTTTTATGACTTATCACACCCTAAAACATCTAAAAGGACAACTTAAAGGTCCTAGAGTAATCCATACTCACAAGGATAAAGATTTGGGACAAAAAGGCATAACTTTTAAGCTAAAACAAGATATAAAGGAATACGCATCAAGGTTGGAGCTTTATACATCCAAAAGATGCACAAAGGAGAGTAAATGTTGGATCCAAGGCCTTGAGTGAAACACCACAACTTCAACATTCTTTATTCACCACCACTAAGTGCACTAAAATGAAACTCCAAGCTTCAAAACACACTCACACACTTTAGGCTTTCGAAATAGAGATGGAGGTTGGAGTTAAGGAAGGGTATGGGGTTATAATGATGCTTAAATATGGTCCAAATGCTAAAAATTTAGGTTTTGCACCCTGGCCACGTACGCCTAATGTATGCAACGTACGCCCAACGTATATGAGCAAGGCCAAAAATAACGAAAATGCCCCCCCCCCCTTGGGACTAAATTTGCAAACCATACCAAACCAAAGGTCAAAATAGAATACCTAGAAATCAAGATGTTACACTCTAATATGGTTTGTGTTGGGTTTTGAGCACAATAACACTCCTATGGTGCACATGCAACCCTAAATGCTGTGGATCTATGTTTTCTCTAATTATACATGCATTTTCGTTTTCCAAAGCATTCTCCCTAACTAGCATACAATTGAAGCTATATAATATAAAACTTAGTTTGGATGCTTACCTCTTGTAGAGTAGAGTTCTTGACCTTTAAAAGCTTGAGCACCTCAAGTGTGATGCCTCTATTGGTTCACAAACACCAAAATGCAAGAGGACGTTTTAGGAGAATAAGATTCTTGACTCCAAAGAGTGTGTAGCCGATTTTAGCTTATAGGGACACTATTTATAATGTGGCAAACACTAGGGTTACACTTTGTAAACCCTAATGCTCCATGACTTTTCACATTCTTATGCTCAATAGGTTAACCTCCATGGACTATCCATGGATTATCTTATTGGTTTAGCCCAACCATATAGTCATGGATCATTAGCCCACATGACAAGAATCATTGATTTACATAATCAGTCCCCGTATATTAATTAGTCTCTTTTGATCACAAAATTAATTCCAAATTAATTCTTGATCAATACTAATTAAATAATATTAATATATTATACTTGTAATATATTAATAAATCACAATAACCTTATTATCAAAAATCCTTCCTATCAAATTGCACTGGTAAAGGCAACCCAAAAAAGGACCATGCTACAATCGGGTCAAGTACATACAAGTTATAGTTATGGGATTAGACACCAAATCCAACAGTCTCCTACAATTGGGTCAAGTACATACCAGTTATAGTTATGGGCTTAGACACCAAATTGCCTATGAGTTCTCTCTCGCGAAAGACTCCTCTCCATGCAACGAAGACAACATTATCACTCGGTCTGTAGAAGAGATATCCAAAGGATTTCTGTGGGTAGCCGATGAAAATACATCGCTCACTTCGAGGTTCGAGCTTGTCGTGAGTTTCTTTTATCCCAAAAGCATCGCAACCCCAAACTTTGATGTGGTCTAATGTGGTAACTTTCCCTGTCCACATCTCGTGAGGTGTTTTGGAAACCTTTTTGGTAGGGACTAGATTAAGGATATGGGCGGCAGTCTCTAAAACATACCCCCAGAATGAGATAGGTAACGAAGCTCGACTCATCATGGAACAAACCATGTCTAGCAAGGTTCTATTGCGCCTCTCAGCCACACCATTAAGTTGTGGTGTCCTAGGTGGCGTCAATTGTGAAACAATTCCACATTCCTTAAGATAGTCTAGGAACTCGATACTAAGATACTCTCCTCCACGATCGGATCGCAGCATCTTTATCTTCCTGCCCAATTGATTCTCCACTTCTTGTTTAAACTCTTTGAACTTTTAAAAGGTTTCTGACTTATGCTTGATTAAGTAAATATACCCATATCTACTATAATCATTAGTAAAAGTCACATAGAAGCGGTTAGCATCCCTTGTGGCGGTTCTGAATGGTCCACACACATCAGTGTGTATGAGATCCAACAGACCTTCACCCCTTTCACAAGTACTAGTGAATGGTGACTTGGTCATCTTTCCAAGTAAACAAGATTCGCAAGTGTCATCCGACTTCAAGTCGGATGACTCCAAAACTCCATCCTTTTGGAGTTGGGCTATGCGCTTCTTGTTGACATGTCCTAGACGACAATGCCACAAGCATGCCTTATCCAAATCATTGGAAGAATCAATATTCAACACATTATTTCCTAAGTTATCTATAACCATCACAGTTTCATATAAACCATTTCAAGGTAATGCTTCAAAATAAAAATACACCATTACAATAAGCATAAATACCACCATTTTCATTATTAAAAGAAAAGGTAAAACCTTGTTTATATAAACTATGAAAGGAAATAACATTTCTTGCCATATCGGCCGAGTAACAACAATTATTCAAATCTAAATTAAAACCATTACTAAGCAATAAAGAATAAACTCCAATCTTGGTCACAGGCGACACTTTCTTATTTCCCATGATTAAGTTTATCTTCCCGTGCTCCACATCCCTACTTCTTTTTAGTCCCTGCAAATCAGAACAAATGTGAATACCACAACCTGTCTCAAGGACCCAAGAATTAGCATGTGATGAGTTATTAGATTGAATAGTGTAAATACCTGCAAAGGAGGGTTTGATCTTCTCATCCTTTATGTCCTGCAAGTACTTGGGGCATCTTCGTTTCCAGTGCCCTTTTTCATGACAATGGAAGTAGTCAGCATCCTTCGGATTAGAGGAGGGATTAACAGAACCAGCTTTGGTCCCACTTGAAGAGGATCCATCAAGATACTTTGCCTTGCGGCTCTTGTAGGGAGCCATCCTCTTCTTTCCCTTTCCATGCCCGATTGCCAGAACAGGGGCAGAAGTAGTAGTAGGAGTAGACACAACCGTTTTGCCTTTCAGGTTGCTTTCTGCAGTCCTAAGAAGGCCTTGAAGCTTGCTAAGAGTGACCTCCTCCTTGTTCAGATGATAAGTCATACGAAAATGATCATAACAAGAAGGTAAAGAGTGTAGAATAATATATATGGCCAACTCTACATCAAAATTAACATTTAATTTAAGCAAGCGGTCCACGAATCTTTGCATCCTCTGTAAGTGGGTCGTGATGGGTTCACCATCCTTCATTTTGGTTGTGATCATGGAGGCAATGACCTCATACCTCTCCTGCCGAGCACTTTGATGGAATCTTTCCATCAAATCATGATACATTTCATAAGGATAGTAGTCCTCATAGGACTTTTGCAGCTCAACAGTAATGGTTGCAATCATAAGACACGACACCTTTGTCGCATCCCTCTCATGAGTAGTGTGTTCAGCGATTTGTTCAGGAGTAGCAGTGGTGAAATAAATCTCTTTGAACTCTTTATCGTGGACATATTCTTTGTCCTCATAACGAATAGCCATCCTGATGTTTCGAATCCAGTCATTGAAATTCGAGCCATCAAAAATGACCATCCCACATAGGTTCATGAGGGAGAAAGAGCCTGAAGGGATTGGGTTGGAAGCATTGTTTGGGATAGACATCTGTAAAAGAAGAAGAAGAAAGTTTAGGTTAGATGATTATCCTTAATATTACACCCAATATGAAATATTAAGGCTACGACCCAACACAATATTCTACAATTGCGAAGAGGGATTCCGTAATCCAATTGTAAAATATTTGAAGGTAGGTAAATGACGATTTACCAATTTCCACCATGAAAAACGAAATAGATAATTAAGTTTTAATTGGATTTGAAATTCCTAGATCTTTGAGATTCATTGAACTTTTCAATGGCATGTTTAAATCTCGATTGTGCCCTTCAAGTTTGTGACTGGGATGTCGAGGATAACAAACAAGGAGTGAATAACCATGCAAATTAGCTTGGTACACCCAATGCTACAAATCACCTAATCAATGTGTCGGTTAACCACACACGCTCCATTGATCTATGATTAACATTAAGTTACCATTTGCCACACATTGTCAGTCCCATATTAGTGTGTCGGTTAACCATACACGCTCCACTAACGACTTAACAAGGTGCAAAGTGTAATTTCATGGATTAGCACCATTTCACATTTTTCCTAAAGTAACTAAGATTGGGAATTTAATAAAAGTTTAGTTACTTTATATTTATCATTATACTTTTTAATGAAGGAGAATTAATGTCATATCCTACCCGTTCGGCTAACGACCCTCCACCAGTCAAGGAAGCGGTGAGTGAGAGTGGACACCCATTAAACTACCATTTTATAGGCAGTACCTTTATAGACCAGCTTCGTGAATGAGGCCTACTAACGGTAAGATCGACTTTGTCTTATACATATATATATATATATATATATATATATATATATATATATATATATATATATATATATATATATATATATATATATATATATATATATATTATTAAACTTATAATATTATAAAGTATAAGGGTTGAATTTTAACTTTTAAAACTCTAGGGTTTGGAATTAAAGTTTCATTGATGAGACTCTACAAATTAAAAAACTTGAGGGCAAGTTTTGAAACTTGTCAAAACTCTTCACATTCATAACTTATGAGTGTAATTGATTTTAATGTATGAGACCTTTCATTTTCCATAACTTGAGGACAAGTTATGGAGGTCATTAAACATCATTTAGATCATTATTTTAACAACTAAATTATCACATAATTCATGATCTAACTAAACTCATAGGCAAAATAATTTTTCAAGTCAACAATTTGTAAGCAATTTTGTTTATCATATAAAACAAATATATTTTTAAAACTTTGACAATTATCTAGTGTTTGGATGAGTACAAGCACTACCATATCATAAAAAACATTTTCAATGATCCAAAACAGTTTGTGGTAGTGTTCCTAATCCAAACCAGGCCAAGAAATTCGAAATTCCGCAAACAGGGCCTTCAACTCGTCGAGTACATGAATTGACTCGCCGATTTGCCCTGTTTACTGAGTGGACTCGTTGAGTCTGTTCATGTACTCGGCGAGTTCACCAGTCAGTGGCCAAAATTTTAGCTTTGAAAAACTAGTAAGTATCAAATATAATAGAAAACAATCCTAGGCTCTGATACCACTGTTGTGTTTTGAGCACTATAACACTCCTATGGTGCACATGCAACCCTAAATGCTTTGGATCTATGTTTTCTCTAATTATACATGCACTTTCTTTTTCCAAAGCATTCTCCCTAACTAGTATACAATTGAAGCTATATAATATAAAACTTAGTTTGGATGCTTACCACTTGAGTAGAGTAGAGTTCTTGGCCTTTGAAAGCTTGAGCACCTCAAGTGTGATGCCTCTATTGGTTCACAAACACTAAAATGCAAGAGGAGGTTTTAAGAGAATAAGATTTTTGACTCCAAAGAGTGTGTAGCCGATTTTAGCTTATAGGGGCACTATTTGTAATGTGGCATACACTAGGGTTACACTTTGTAAACCCTAATGCTCCATGACTTTTCACATTCTTATGCTCCATGGGTTAACCTCCATGGACTATCCATGGATTGTCTTATTGGTTTATCCCAACCATATAGTCATGGATCATTAGCCAACATTACAAGAATCATTGATTTACATAATCAATCCCCATATATTTAATTAGTCTTTTTTGATTACAAAATTAATTCCAAATTAATTCTTGATTAATACTAATTAAATAATATTAATATATTATACTTGTAATATATTAATAAATCACAATAACCTTATTCTCAAAAATCCTTCCTATCGAATTGCACTGGTGAAGGCAACCTAAAAAGGGACCATGCTACAATCGGGTCAAGTACATATCAGTTATAATTATGGGCTTAGACACCAAATCCAACACTTTGGTGGTTAAATTTTGATTCAAACCTTTTAGATCCGAGATATAGTGATTCTGATACAAGGATTCTACTTGGGTGATTTCAGTTTCTCTTATTTTGATTTCCTTTCCTTATTCTCATTCTAATTTCTAAGGTGATTTATGTTTAATGTTTTTGTTATTTGTTTCGTAAGATTGTTTTTTGTTATCTGTTGAAGTGAAAGGGTTTAAGTTTTACTAGACTCGATTTCTTCTATATTTGAGTTCGAAATCTATTTATTTAGGTTTTTTAGAAATCTGCTTTATTTCTTCTCTTTTGTATTTCTTCTCTATTTTAATACGGTAAAAAAGAGTTAAAGTCTTTAAAGACCTATTAGATTTTTGTATCTGATTTCCCCTCTGTTTGATATCTGACTTCTCCTCTCTTTGAGCTCGAAATCTGCTCCTTTGTATCTGATTTTTTTGGTTTGCTTCAGGAAAATGCAATGTTATTGTTGGCTAGTAATTGAAAGTAAATTGTTATTGTTGGATAGTACAGGAAAGTGCAATGCTATTGATGGATCAATCTCGAAAGTATATTGATGATGCTAACTTATTTTTAAAAGTTGAATGCTGCTATTTTCATTATTAATTCAAGGTTTTTTTTTGTGATGTACATTTTAGTGGTTATCAGTTTAATTGTACCCATACTATTGTCCAACCATGGCTGGCTTTTTTTTTGTTATTTAATTTAGCTTTGTACTTTAAAAAAAATTCTCCTAAAAGGTGTTTTATTTTTATTATTAGATTTTTTATTATGTTTTGATTTTTGAAAGAAAAAGTTAAGGGTTATTTGATATGCTCATGGTAGATTCTTATTGTATAAAATGGCCCTATATCTCTCAAATCTGATTTAGCTTTGCTTTTTCGCCAAGTTGGTGTGTCTTTTTTATATGGTTTCATAAGTGTTGAAGTACCTTCAAAATGATGTTGTTGCTAGATATTTGGTGCAAACTGTAAAGTACATGTCTTTAGATGTTAGCCCCCTAAAGTACATTGTCTTTTTTTCAAAATAAATGTTCATTGACCTATATTACGGGTGTTTCTTATGTTTCAGTTTTATGTGATTTTTTCAAGGTTGTAAAAGTCGTTAGGCGGTGGTCGGGTGGTCGAATGGGGTTAAGGGACTAATCGGTCTAGTCGGGGATTAGTCGGCGCCTAGGCGGAGACCCTTAATTGTAATATAATTTATTTTTTAAAAATTAAATATTGCCTATATCCTAATAAAAATAAGTAAATAACCATAAAACTTTGACATATTCAGTCGTCGAAATATTTAAATCATCGTATATAATAACTTTTAGACTAACCGGTGATCATTTTTACAGTTTTAATCATCAGTCATCATAATTTAGTCACCCAATATCATAAGTTCGACTAATCGGGGATTTTTTTTTTTTGAAAATTTTAACTGTTTTACCTTTTTACTGGCTTAGACCGTCTAGATCGCATATGACTGCCTAGGGCTGCATAAGACCGCCTACAGCCGCCCAGGACCGAATCCGCCTAACTCAACCGACTAGTATTAATCGTACACAATAAGAGGCCTCCTAGCGCCTAGGCACCGCATATGCGGCCGCCTAGGCCGATTTTACAACACTGGATCTTTTGTTTTTAACTTTAACGCTTACATGTACATATTGTTTTTGGTTACATTTTTGTTGTGTATGTATTTGGTTTATTGTACGGTACAAGCATGCGGGAATTACATTTTTGATCTCGCACCGAGCATAGAAAACCAATGGACCGACCCTAGTCTTAATATGAATATCTTAAACTCAAGGGTAAAACCAAAAAAACTTTGGTTTTGGATGTTAGATCGTATCTAAGATTAAGTTTTGTAATTAAGGTAAATATAAATGATACCACATAAATTCAATTTGATACATAGAAAGCATATCAGAGTATAAATGAGAACTTAACAAAAATATTTATACGAAATGGGGATTAAAGGCAACTAGAAAACGATATATAAGGGGAAGCAGGTAGAACATACGTGGTGATATAAGAAAAAAGAACGAATATGTGATTTTTTAAAATAGAAGTGTGTAGACTCACACAATAGTAAAAATATGGGCTAGGGGTAGCACACCAATAGTTTTAGGAGTAGATCCTTAAATTACGATTTCTTTCTTTCAAAATTTTTACACTACTTGAGATTTTTTGAGGGGTTAGTATATGCTACCCGTAGCTACCACACCGGTCCGCTAATGCCCGTAATATTTTGAGGTTTAAGCAAATAACCAATGTTTTAAAAATCGAGTTTTTAGTTGAACCGGTATGGTGACCGGTTCACGGTTCAACCGGTTTAACCGGTTCGACCGCCGGGTGAACCGGTTTCTATAGTTTTCATGTTTTTTTCTATTTTCCTACATATACATACATATATAAAGTATGAATTTGATATTTATCAGTTCAAACATTAAAAATACACATAAAAATACATTGTAGATGAATCCAAATACATTAAATTAACACATAACCATAAGTTTTAGTGTTTTACATCAATCCATATACGTCAAAAAGAAAATAAAGTATAATACCGAAACGAAATATAGTTTTAGATGAATACAAACACATCAAAAAACTTTATAACATTTACCATATGTTTTTATTTAGAGAAAACAAAATAGATTTGAAAAAAAATCACCAAAGTTTATTATGTAAATGATTCTTTTTCATGTGTTTTTATTCGGTTTAACCGGTTCAACCGGTTTATTTTGACCGGTTCAACCGGGTTTTTCTAAAAATCGGTCGGCTCAATCCGGTTCAGAAATTAATGTAAAACCGGTGATGGTTGAACCGCTCCTTCTCCCGGTTCCCGGTCCAACCGGTTCGACCGGCCGGTTCAAACCGGTTTTTAAAACATTGCAAATAACACACATGAGTTCACCTTGGGCAATAACTATTAGATATGGAGACTTATCATCACATCTGGAATTTTAAAGACTGAAAATTTTTTGGGCGGGCAAATTTCTTAACTATGGTTTTTTTGTGTTTTTCAGTTGGACTTGGTCTTTTAGATGTTTAAATCAAATCTTGTCATTTATATACTTATGAACGGCCGTATCTGTAACATTATAACAGAAAAGGCGTGTGTGAAATAAAATTTCTCTCTCTCTCTCTCTCTCTCTCTCTCTCTCTCTTTGGTTCGACAGTGGACGTAGCCTATCGCAAGAAAGTGTGAACCAATTAAATCTTTGTGTTCTGTGTGCTTTGATTTCGTTTCTGATTTCATGTATTTCTCAGATCTGTTTTTCATTTATCATTGTTCTTTACCTAATAATTGGTATCAGAGCTATGGATGAAGACGGGAAGGTGAAGATCGATAAATTTGAAGGCGATGATTTTGGATTCTGGAAGATACAGATTGAGGATTACTTATATAAGAAGAAATTACACTTACCGTTATCTAAAAAGAAACCTGAGAAAATAGATCTGGCAGAATGGAACTTGCTGGACCGACAGGCCCTTGGTGTTGTCAAATTATCATTAGCGAAGAATGTCGCGTAAAACATCGTCAATGAGAAGACCACGTTTGGATTGATAAAGGCATTGTCCAACATGTATGAAAAACCATCTGCAACAAACAAGGTTTTCTTGATCAGACAATTGGTAAACACGAAGATGATGGAAGGAGCATCTGTGACATACCACATCAAAGAGTTCAACTTGATAATATCCAAGTTAGGTTCTATTGAAATTAAATTCAAAGACGAAGTCCAGGCGTTATTATTATTATCTTTGTTTCCCAAAAGTTTGGCGGGAACAGTTACTGAGTTAGTAGTTCTTCAGGAACTACGAAACTCACATTCAAAAGAATCATAGATCTTGTAACGCCATTGTTCCAAGTATTTTCATTTTGAGCATTGATTCCTTAAAAGATGTCAAAATTGGTCCCTACGTTGGGCGTACGAGATGGGTATGCCGAGCGTAGGTCCTTAAAGACGGTCGCAGATTCCCTCGCCTACACCGGTCGTACGTGTGCGTACGCTGGGCGTACTCATGCAGAGGGAAAACCCTAATTTTTAGGGCTTGGAACCTATTTTAAGAACTTTATGTCCTTAAATCCTTTCTTACCTCCAGCCCCCATCTCTCTTAGCCTCCATCTCGAAACCCTAATTCTTGTGTGAAAGATTTGAAGCTTTTTAGTGACGTTTTGGTGTTCTTGGTGGTGAAGGAAGGCCTTTGGAGTTGTGGTGTTGCTCTCAAGCCTTTGGATTCAGATTTTTATCATCTATGTGCATCTTCAGGAGGTATAAAGTTCATACCTTGGAGCTTTCTTTGCTAGATCTTGTTTAAGCTTAGATTTATGTTCATTTTGTCCCAAAACCTTGACCTTTGTGAGTATGGAATACTCCAGAGCTTTTATGATGTCCTTTTAGATGTTTTAGGGTGTATAGTGTCATAAAACTGCAAGCTTGGACCTTTGTATTATTCCATGTAAGAGTTATGGAGTTTTAAATGGTTAAATAAGTTAGGGTTTTGGTGTTGGGTTCCTTATAGCCATGCAAAGGCATAAAGGTTCCAACTTTATGGCTTTAGACAATTATTAGGCTTAGATCTGAAGTTTGGACGTTAAGTCCTTAAGCATTAAGACCTTATTTGTGAGTTTGGACTTCAAAGTATTACGCTAGGCGTAATTCTCTGTACGCTACGCATAGAGGGTTGATCCCATGTAACCCCTTCGAGATCAAGTTGTACGTTGGGCGTAGCAGGGAGTATGTCGGGCGTACTCTCATAAAACCCTTTTAGGACCTTTTTGGGCCTTGGGCCCTTAGAAGATTTGGGCTTTCTCTAGTCGGGTCATTAATGGGAAGGGCAAAATGATCTTTTGCCCTTAGATAGATAAAGGATGAATTAGACCTTCATTTATGGATTCATCCCGATTGTTAATTAGGATTGTTATTGGGTTATGTTTAGTGTGAGGATCCGTGTTAGCAGCAATTCGAGTGTGCGATTCAGTTATCTTCAGTTAGAGGTGAGTCTTCTTACCACACTAGTGGGTCGAAGGCACCAAGGTAGGCCCACTGATTTGTATGTGTAGGATGTATGTCATTATGTGACTATTACTTATGTGATTGTATGATATGTGAATGGATCCAATTTGGGCTTGTAGTCATTATGGAATCGGTGTTGATACAAACCTGGGGGTGGATGCAGACCCGACACAGCTATTTGTTGTTACATAGGGTTGATACAGACCCATGGGTTGTTACGGACCTGACACACCCACATGCTGTTATATTTATGTGTATGGTGTATGTGATATTTTGGGGAAGCTCACTAAACTTTGTGCTTACAGATGAGTTTTTGGTTTCAAGTACTTCCGGTACAAAAGGGAAGGGCTCGACGTGATAGCACAACATCCTCCCCCTCATGATTTCCGCATTTTATGATCTCTGTTACTGTGATATTTTGTGATAGTTTGTATTTTGGATGTTTTCAATACATGTGATCTTTGGATTTATGAATTGAAAAATGAAATTTTTACTTATGGATTTTGGGTTGTTACAAGTTGGTATCAGAGCCTTGTTTTTATGGATTTGGGCACACTTTCGGGTGTGTCAGAACTCAGACTGGGGAAATGATAAACTTTTCAAAATAAAATTTAATTTCTAAAAAGATTTCACCAAGTAAAAGGGGGGTGTGATGCGTGCAATCAGCCGAGCTCAAGTAAGTAATTCCCAAAATACCCATACTTATGTGTTATGAGTAACATATTTGATATCTGAATTGTATGCTAGCATATGGATAAGGATACCCTTAGGAATCATATGACAGAATTGCCTGATTTGTGTGATGCCTTATAGCCTAAGGGAATTGGACGTCATGTATTACTTGGAATTGATATCAGCTCAGTTAATTGCCAAGTGTATGCTTTCAAAGTTGTACACGATTAGGATCATATAGCCCTAGAATGATCATTTTAGCCTCATTTCCTATTCCTTGTTTGGTTGTGGACTTAGGGTAGACTCATCATTTTATAGTCTATGTGATCCCATTTTGTGTATAACTTGCATGCATAATGCAACCAGCAGTGTTGATTGAGATTCTTTGTATGGTAGAGGCGGTGAGATTAAGAATTCCTAGGAGAGCCTAGGTAATTTCATAGTAGATTTTGTATTCTGTATAACATAGGATTGGTTTATAGATTTGGTGTGGTGACTTAGAGGAACCGGGAAGGGTCTTGAGGAGGGTACAAATACGTGTGCAAAGTAGTATTAGGCCCGTACTACTGGAAGCACATGATATGTACTTGAGACTAGGACGGACCTGGGGATTCTAAGGAGACATGTATAGTGAGAGTTCCCTCCAGTTTTATGCTGATTGTTTATATGTTTGTATTTCAGTTTGAGTATGGTGGTGCTCACTTGAGGAGGAGGTTCTGGCTTCGGCATAAAACCGATTGATGAGAGGCTAGACGAGTTTATTACGGTCGAGGTCACTCGCAGTATCGTGGATGTTACTCCTGTGATGTTTGGTACCATCAAGGAGGGGATTATGGAGCTTATGGATGAGTGGCTCAGGGACTTTCGAGCTAAGATTGTTGTAGGTCAGTTAGGAGCGCGAACTCCCTCATTTTAGGAATTCAAGGCTTGTGGAGCTTCAGAGTTATTCGAGGTTAAGGACCCATCACTAGCCGACGCTGGAGAATGCTCAACGGACGAGTGTTTGCCCGGAGGGGGCAAAGGTCGGGTTTACGTCCTGCCTGCTGAGGGACCGAGCACGTGATTGGTGGGATGAGGTCGGTCGAGTCGCGAGGACTGCGGCAGTGGTATCCATGACTTGGGAGGAGTTTGTTATGAGGTTCCAGAGGGAGTTTTCATCGGCGATCGAGGTGCAGCAGTTGGCGATGGAGTTTCAGGACCTTCTCCAGACTACTGAAACTGTGGCAGAGATCACCGCCAAGTTCTTGGAGAAGGCTCTATTGGTTTTGCAATACATTGCGAATGAGGAGACGAAGAAGATGAGATATTGTAATAACCCTTCATTTTCAAGTCAAACTTTTTCAATAAAAGTCTAAATTACAATCACGTACAAGTAAATTCACAACATAACTTGAGGATATAAGAACTTTGAATGCCTAGAGTGCATGTTCATTTAACTTATATACAAGTATTTGTGGAAAACCATGTTGAGGTAGGCTTGTATAAGCAAAATACTTAACATGAAATCACACTAGATCAAACCAAGCTTACACTAGTTCAAATAAAGGGCTTATACTTAACTTAATATATGATAAATCAATGTATAAATGTAGTTTTCGGTCTAGGGAATCTTATCCCAAAACCAAACCGAAAACACCTCCCTTTTGGAATAAAGCAAACCGAAAACACCCCTTCTAGAAAGTCATGACCGCAAACCCTTTTCCCTTTGACTCTTTGACCGGAATCTCTTTATCCTTGGACTTTAGGACCGATAACACTTCCTTTATGGAAGTGTATGACCGAAAACATAAAGGTTTAAGGCCCACTAAGGCCGAAAACCCCATCTATATATAAGTGTTTAGCCGCAAACTCGATTCATTTCTCAATTTCCCAACCGTAAACACCCTCATTTTGCTCTCAAAAGTCATACAGAATCTTCATATCTTCAAGAGTTTTCTTCCCAGATCATCATAATTCCACCTAGAACACCAAGAATAATCTTCAAATCTTCATAATTTCACCAAGAACACCAAGAACCCACCGAAAACCCTCCATGCACACCGAAAATGCCTAGAACATTTCCAAATAATTCCTAAAGCCTTTTGTAAGTATTTCTTACATTATTAAGTGTTGTTTAACACATAATTTATTATTTAATTTATTTAAATTAATATCTTATTAATTTAAATACGATACCGTGTATAATTATTATTAGGACACGACTACGCACGCAGGTTCTAACCCGAGGATCATCGCTATCACTTCGCGTCAAATTACGAACGTACATTCGAGGTGAGTTCATACCCCTACGTTTTCACTATTTTTCCATGTTTTTAGGGGGGAATACAAGTACAACACAAGGAATTTTTGTGTTAACATCCAAATGATTTCAAATAAATTTCCAACGTTTTCAACCATTTCAAACTGTATCAAGCTTTTCAAAATTATTTCAACTGTTTCAACTATTGTTTTTACCAAAACATATTTATATATTTATATATAAAAATGACATTCAACAGGCTTAGGACTGGTGTTTTTGCATTAACTCATGTCCCTTGTTTGGCTGTGGGCTTAGGGAAAATTCACTTGTCTGACTGTCTTTTTAATTTCAATTATATATGCCCTATTGATATATGAATATAAAACTTTAAACCTTTGTAACATGCTGAGCAAAGGAGAATTTTCAGAAATACTTTAATTGCAAACGGAACACGCTTATAAACTATAATAGGTATAGTTTATGGAATATCCTTACTATACTACTAATTCAAGAAAAGATACAAGCACATACTTATACACTATAATAGGTATAGTTTATGGAACATGTATATCATTGTTACTAAATACAGAGATACAATACAATCGAACATATAAACTATAATTGGTATAGTTTATGGAACATAAGTACTATTTTACTAAGTACAGGTTTTACTACAGTAACAAACATATAAACTATATTAGGTATAGTTTATGAAACATATATACATAGTCATTCATTACAAAGGATTTTCAGTTATTCTACACGTAACCGTCAGTATAGCTTTGTGAGACACACTTCAAGTACTTACCTAAGTACCAACCAAGCCCTGAAATTATAACCAGAGTCTCCTGGAGAGAGAGCGTGAGTTTGTGTATAGATCTTTACGGGACGGACAATCCCGCACCTTAACTGTTAGCTACAGTTAGGCCGGCAGCCTGGGGTGACAAATGTCATAACGATTCTGACGTCTGAACAACGTCATTTCAGGCCATCTTAAGGACATCAAGTATGGTTATAATAACTCACAATTTGGTATTGAACAATACGATTAGTGTATGAATAAGTAAACAACTTCACATAGTTTTAATAATAATGAAACTATAATATAGTATTTTACAATACAGCTGGTGAAACCATGTACTTACAATTATAGAGTTGTTATACAAGTACAAATACAGAATATTATTCCAGTACAGAGAAAACATACTTTTCATGGTTTTATATGAATTAAAACTACATTATACTATATTAAGGTACAATAACATTACAACAAAAAATATTGGATTTTCTGGAGGAACATACTAACGTTTTTCAAAGAACAATGACAAGCTTTCCATCACAAAAACATACTTATGAACTCACCAACTTAAATGTTGATACACTTTCAAAATCACTTGTATTCTCAGGGAACCAGCAGACAGGTACACCCGCAAGTTTTTGAGAATACGGAGCTTTATAGAGTCGCGTCTTTTATACTTTTTCTATACACTTTTGGTGTCATACAAAAAATGTTGAACACAATGTAAATACTATTCTATCAATGTAATGGTTATTGTTTGCTTTGATTTCTATTATACATTTGTTGTGATACTGTACATGACGTCCTCCGCCCCGAACGTTTCCGTCGTTCCGGTTTGGGGGTGTGACAGATACCATGACATGTTAAGGGATGACATCAGGGAGTTCGTGAGCTTTTCGGGGTGCAAGACCCCGAGTGATATGATTGAGAAGGCCCACGAACGAGAGATTGAGCTGGAGCTTCGGACGAAGCGCATGCCGGAGCAGGTGCAGACTACCGTGCGCCAGGCTAAAATGACCAAGACTTCTGATTCGAATTCTAGGGGCCAGTAGGGCCGGTGTCACTGTTGCAAGTGCGGAAAGCAGCACAGTGGGGCATGTCGATCAGCGGGTTCGGGTTGTTATAGATGTGGTCAGTCTGGTCATATGAGTAGGGATTGCCCCCGAAGTGCATTGATCTGTTTTCACTACAACTAGACATACCATAAAAATGTCGATTGTCTAAGGTTGTCAAGAGGGCAGTGACGGCACCTGCACCAACCACCTTGAGGATTACCGATGGCCACCAGGGCAAGGACGAGACACAATTATGGTGAAGAACAGGTCATTTCAGCTGACTACCAATGAGGCTCGAGCAGAACCAGATGTGGTTACCGGTATGTGATCATGTATAGAGACTTTCTTAATCAATGGTATGAATGCTCATGTTCTGTTTGATTCGGGAGCTACCCGATCCTATGTAACTCTTGTGCTCAGCAAGAAGTTTAGTGATGCAATATGATTCTGGATTATCCGTTCGAGGTTGATATTGTTGATGATCGTTCTGTGAGTGCCTCGAGGGTTCATCGTGCGTGTGTCCTAAACTTTCTCAGTGACAAGTACTCTATTGATTTGGTGTCGATTCCTCTGTGATGGTCGAAGGTTATTATCGGGATGGACTGGTTGGGTCCCAATGGGGCCATGATTGATTATGAGTGCCAACTGGTGAGACTTTGAACCCTAATTGGGGGAGAACTGGTTATTCCTGGCAAGGAAACTTCTCATTTGTCATCTCTCTGTTCAGCTGCGCAGGCCAGGAGATATCTTCAGCAGGGTTGTTCTGGGTTTCTGGCTTATGTGCCAAATACTTGGGTTGGGGGTACGACGATGTTGAGTGAGGTGCCCAATGTTCGGGATTTCCCCAATGTGTTTCCTGAGGATTTTCCAGGAGTGCCTCCTGAGAGGCATGTCGATTTTGAGATTGATTTAGTTCCTGGCATGGCCCCAATAGCCAAGGCACCGTATCGCTTGGCACCACCGGAGATGCAGGAGCTGTCTACGCAGCTTCAGGGGCTGCTAGACAAGAGATTTATTCGGCCGAGTAGCTCACCTTGGGGAGCAATGATTTTGTTCATGAAGAAGAAGGACGGATCACGTAGGATGTGTATTGACCATCAGAAGTTAAATAAGCTAACGGTGAAGAAACGTTACCTACTTCGGAGGATCGACGACTTATTTGACCAGTTTCAGGGTGCATCTTGGTTTTCCAAGATTGATTTGCGATCAGGTTACCATCAGATGAGGGTCAGAGACGAGGATGTGCAGAAGACGACCTTCAGAACTTGTTATGGTTATTACGATTTCATGGTGATGCCATTTGGGCTCACCAACGTGTCATCATCATCCATGCATCTCTTGAACCGGGTATGCACGCTGATGATGGATCGGTCAGTGATCGTGTTTATTGATGATATTCCGGTCTACTCCAAGACCAAGGAGCAGGACGAGGATCATTTACGGGAGGTATTGGAGACTCTAAGGAGGGAAAGTTTGTATGCTAAATTCTCCAAATGCGAGTTTTGGTTGTGGGAGGTGCAGTTCTTGGGGCACATAGTCAACCAGAAGGGTATCTTGGTCGATCCGACCAAGTTCGAGGCCGCGATGCGATAGGAGGTTCCGAGAACCCATCTGAGATTCGGAGTTTATTGGGTCTTGCGGGATATTACTGGAGATTTATCCAGAATTTATCGAAGATTGTTGCACCATTAACCTGCTTGACAAAGAAGAATGTTACTTTTCAGTGGGGACCCAATCAACAGTTGGCTTTTGAGACACCGAGGCAGAGATTTTGCGAGACCCCAATTCTCAGGCTTCCCAAGGGTATGGATGATTTTGTGGTTTATTGTGATGTCTCTATATTAGGTTTGGGAGTTGTTATTATGAAGAGAGGTCATGTGATTGCTTACGCTTCGAGGCAGTGGAAGCCTCATGAGGCGAATTACCCTACACATGATTTGGAGTTGGGGGCTATGGCTTTTGCCCTTAAGATTCGGAGGCACTATCTGTATGGGGTTAGGTGTACTATCGACACTGACCACAAGAACATGAGGTACCTGATGGATCAGCCAAACTTGAATATGCGATAGCGGAGGTGGTTGGATGTGGTAAAGGATTATGATTGTGAGATTTTGTACCACCCGGGGAAGGCCAATGTGGTGGCCAATACTCTGATTCGTATGGCTATGAGTGCACCTATTGATGATATGTTTCTGAGGATGGTTATCATTTCTCCTTTGTTAGATTTGATCAAGGAGGCTCAGGTGGAGGGATTGAAAAAGGATAATTGGAAGGCAAAGCGGATCAGGGGGTAGATTCCTTTATTAGTCAGAGATAGTCGGGTTTGTTGACTCGGTGTGGTAGATTTTGGGTTCCGACTACTGGTGGGGTGAGGCAAACAGTTCTAGAAGAGGCTCATAAGTCAAAGTTTCTGATCCATCTAGGGGCCAAAGGTGTATAAGGATTTGAAGTTGAGTTATTGGAGGACATGTATGAAAAAGGAGATAACATGGTTTGTAGAGCGGTGCCTAACTTGTCAGATATTCAAGGCCGAACATCAGAGACTCCACGACAAGATGCAACCATTACCCATTCCCATGTGGAAATGGGAGGAGATCACCATGCGTTTTATCATGAAATTGGCAAGGACGATGCGTGGAGTTGACTCGATATGGGTCATTGTTGATAGATTTACCAAGATTTTACACTTCATATCGATTTCCTAGAGCATATCTGATGAGAAACTAGCTGGCATTTACATTCGGGAGGTGGTGGTTCGGCACGGGGTGCCAGTTTTGGTGGTTTCGGACCGAGATGTTCGCTTCTCCTCGCGGTTTTGGAGGAAGTTTCATGAGGAGTTCGGTACTCAGTTGCATTTTAGTACAGCATACCACCCCCATACCGATGGATAGAATGATCAGACGATTCATACGCTCGAACATATGCTCCGAGCGTGCATGTTAGATTTTGGAGGGAGTTAGGGTACTTACCTTCCACTCGCCGAGTTCTCCTACAACAAGAGTTATCCCACCAGTATTGACTGACCACCTTTTGAGATGTTGTATAGGAGGAGGTGCACGACCCCAGTTTGTTGGGGCGAGGTTGGCATCGGGTCATGAGGAGTACTGAAGTGACGCTTAAGACCATTGAGTTGATTCAACAAGTGCGCGACAGGTTGCGAGTCGCGTAAATCCGACAGAAGAGTTATGCAGACTGGCGATGTTTGGAGCTCGAACTTCAGATGGGGGACTTGGTGCTTATGAAGGTTTCACCTTGGAAAGGTGTCATCCGATTTTGGAAACGGGGTAATTTGGGCCCCCGGTTTATTGGTCTATTCAGGATTTCCGCCCGGGTGGGCAAGGTTGCATATCGGATGGAATTGCCCGATGAGCTCAGACAAATCCGCAACACCTTCCATGTCTCTCGGTTGCGGAAGTGTGTAGCTGATGATGCGGCGGTGATTTCTCTGGATGGTATTCAAGTTGATGAGCGCCTGAATTATGTGGAGAGGCGGATTGAGATTCTCGACAGAAAGACCAAGACTATGTGTAATAAGGTGGTGAATCTGGTAAAGGTGCAATGGCAGCACCGAAAGGGCTCGAAGTGGTCCTTTGAGTCCGAGGATGAGATGAGGGAGCACTACCCATACTTGTTTGCAGTAGCAGACTTCAACAACAAACTCTAATTCAAGTGGGGGAGATTTGTAACGCCAGTGTTCCAAACATTTTCAATTTGAGCGTTGATTCCTTAAAAGATTTCAAAATTGGTCCCTACGTTGGGCGTACAAGATAGGTAAGCTGAGCGTAGGTCCTTAAAGATGGTCGTGGATTCCTTCGCGTACGTTGGGCGTACTCATATAGAGGGCAAACCCTAATTTTTAGGGGTTGAACCTTATTTAAAGAACTTTATGGCCTTAAATACTTTCTTACCTCCAGTCTCCATCTCGAAAACCCTAATTCTTGTGTGCAAGATTTGAAGCTTTTTAGTGACATTTTGGTGTTATTGGTGGTGAAGGAAGGCCTTTGGAGTTGTGGTGTTGCTCTCAAACCTTTGGATCCAGATTTTTCTCATCTTTGTGCATCTTCAGGAGGTATAAAGTTCATACCTTGGAGCTCTCTTTGCTAGATCTTGTTTAAGCTTAGATTTATGTTCACTTTTTTTCCAAAACCTTGACCTTTGTGAGTATGGAATTGTCCAGAGGTTTTAGGCTACCCTTTCAAACGTTTTAGGGTGTATAGTGGCATAAGTATGCAAGCTTGGACCTTGGTATTCTTCCATGCAAGAGTTATGGAGTTTTAAATGGTTAAACGAGTTAGGGTTTTGGTGTTGGGTTCCTTGTAGCCATTCAAAGGCATAAAGGTTGCAACTTTATGGCTTTAGACATTTATTGGGCTTAGATTTGAAGTTTTGACGTTAAGTACTTAAGCATTAAGACCTTATTTGTGAGTTTGGGCTTCAAAGTATTACACTGGGCGTAATTCTCTGTATGTTGAACGTAGAGGGCTGATGCCCCGTAACCCCTTTGAGATCTAGTTGTATATCGGGCGTACTCTCAGAAAACCATTTTGGGCCATTTTTTGACATTGGGCCCTTAGGAGTTTTGGGCTTTGTCTAAGTGCGTCATAAATGTGAAGGGAAAATGGTATTTTGCCCTTAGATAGATAAAAGATGAATTAGACCTTTGTTTATGGATTAATACCGATTATTAATTAGGATTGTTATTGGGTTATATTTAGTGTGAGGAACCGTGTTAGCAGTAACTCGAGTGTGCGATTCAGTTATCTTCGGTTAGAGGTGAGTCTTCTTACCATACTAGTGGGTCGAAGGCACCAAGGCCGGCACGCTGATTTGTATGTGTAGGATGTATGCCATTATGTGACTATTAATTATGTGATTGTATGATATATGAATGGATCCAATTTGGGCTCAAAGTCATTATGGACTCAGGGTTGATACGGACCCGGGGGTTGATGTGGACCTGACACAACTATTTGTTATTACATAGGGTTCATATAGACCCCGGGGTTGTTACGGACCTGACACAGCCACATGTTGTTATATTTATGTGTATGGTGGATGTTTTATTTTGGAGAAGCCCCCTTAGATTTGTGCTTACAGATATGTTTTTTGTTTTAGGTACTTCCGGTACAAAAGGGAAGGGCCCAGCATGATGACACAACATCCCTCCCTCATGATTTACGTATTTTATGATCTTTGATACTCTGATATTTTGTGATAGTTTGTATTTTGGATGTTTTCAAGATGTGTGATGTATGGATTTATGAAAAGAAAAATGAAATTTTTACTTATGGATTTTGGGTCATTACAGATCTGATTCTTAGCGAAGATATTCGAAGAAGGAATACAGGAGAAGGTTCCACCAGTTTACTCAATACAAAATAGAGGGACAGAAAAAAAAAACAGAGGTGAATACAGAAGAAAAAGATCAAAGTCAAGGAAGACAGGACAATCAAGAAGCAAAAAATAAATCTTCTGTTGGAACTGTAATAAAATAGGACATTTTAGAAACAAATGTCCCGAACCTCCTGCAAATAATGGCAAGAAGGAGATGAATGTGGCTGAAGACTATGATGATGCACTGATTTGTTGTGTAGAGAATCCAATCAACTCTTGGGTGATAGATTCAGGAGTATCGTTTCACGCTTGCCACAAAAAAAATTATGAGAAATTTCAGACCTTACAGCGGTACTCTTCGTCTGGCAGATGGTAAAATTCTAAAGATCACTGGTATTGGAGTTGCAGCTTTAAAAACTTCAATGGGTACTACCTAGATTTTAAAGGATGTGAAATACATTCATGATCTGAAGAAAACGTTGATCTCAGTGAGACAGCTGGATGAAGAGGGACATGATGTAAAGTGTGGAAAAGGTAAATGGAAGGTTATTAAAGGGAACTTGGTCATTGCTCAAGGAAAGAAGAAGGGAACTCTATATATGGTTGAGTTGATCTCAGGAGAAGCAAATGCAATTGTCATAGATTGGGAGTCCTTTACTTTATGGCCCCAAATACTTGGCCATATGAGTTAGAAGGGAATAAAGATGCTTGCTTCAAAGGGCATGATCCCACAATTGAAGAAGGTAACAGTCGAGTTCTATGAACCATGCGTACTCGGTAAACCGAAAGGAGTTACTTTCGTAAAGACGGTTCAGCTACCAAAATCAGAGAAGCTTGAGCTGATACATTCTGATGTCTTCGGTCCCACATCCGTTTCATCAATAGGAGGTTCCCGATATTACGTTACTTTTATAGATGATGCTACAAGAAAGGTATGGGTTTACTTTCTGAAAAATAAATCTGACGTTTTCTCTACTTTTAAAAGGTTCAAAGTTCTTGTGGAGAATGAAACAAATTTGAAGATAAAATGTCTGAAGTCAGATAATGGGGGTGGATACAACATCAAGGAGTTTACCGATTACCGTGCAGAGCACGAAATCAGAATGTTGAAGATTATGCTACAAACACTTCAGCAAAACAGTGTTGCGGAGAGGATGAACAGAACATTAAACAAGAGAGCTAAGAGCATGAGGTTACATGCAGGGTTGCCAAAAATGTTCTGGGCATACAGAGTGAGCATAACGGATTACCTTCTAAATAGCGGATCCTCAGTCCCCATTGGGTTTAAAATTCCAGAAGAGGAATGGTAGAAAAGGGAAGTATCTCTCTCTCACCTTAACATTGGTTGTAATGCTTATGTCGAGGTTAAAGATGCAGAAAAAGACAAACTTGAAGCCAAAGCTAAGAAGTGTATCTTTATCGGGTACGGGCTATAGATGTTGGGATAACCAAACCATGAAAGTGATCAGGAGTAGAGATGTCACTTTTAATGAAGATGCCCTCTATAAAGATGATCAAGCTACAACTCCAAGCAAAATCAAACAAAGCCAAAAGGCGGCGTTTGAAGAATTGACAGATGTTGATGTTTTTCAACCTGCAACAGGTGAAGGCTCAGAAAATAGTGGGAGTGCTGAAGAGACAGTAAATACTAAAGTCAGTGGGAGTTCTGAAGAAGATAAAGACTCAGAAACTGAAATCCCAGATCATTCAGAAAATAAAGCCCCAAACCAGACAAGTGTTGAAACTCCTAATCTCAGAAGATCGACCAGAGATCGGAGACCCACTAGTATATATTATCCATTAGTTATTTACCTGTTACTGACAGAGAATGGAGATTCAGAGTCTTATTTAGATGTGCCGAAACTAAAAGACTCTATAATGGAAGAAAGCCATGAATGAGGAGTCGGATTCACTTAACAAGAACCATACCTGGTCCTTGGTAAAATTACCAGCAAGAAAGAGAGCTTTGCAAAATAAATGGGTGTTCAGACAATAGGTATAAAGCCAAATTAGGTGTAAAGGGTTTCCAATAAAAGGAGGGGGTTGACTACAATGAAATCTTCTTGCCAGTTGTGAATATGGCTACTATTCTACCGGTCTTGAGTATTGTGGCTACTGAAAATTTACATCTAGAACAGTTGGATGTTAAGACTACATTCTTACATGGTGACCTTGAGGAAGATATTTACATGTCCCAACTAGAAGTTTTCCTGGTGAATGGTAAGGATAATCTGGTGTGTAAACTAAAGAAGAGTTTATATGGACTGAAACAAGCCCCAAGGCAGTGGTACTTAAAATTCGACAACTTCATGCAGATAATGGGTACAAGAGATGAGAGATGGACCATTGCTGTTATCTGAAGAAGTTCGGGTCCTCTTAGATTATTATTTTATTATATATTGATTATATGTTGGTTGTTGGATCAGACATACAGGAAATCAACAGACTGAAGCAGCAACTCTCCGGAGAGTTCGAGATGAAGGACCTGGGAGCTGCCAAAAAAATTCTTGGGATGAGCATAGTCAGAGATAGAGTTGTTGGAACTATGAAGCTTTCACAACAGAAGTATATCAGAAAGATTCTAGAGAAGTTCAACATGAATGATGCAAAACCAAGAAGTACACCTTTGGGAAGTCAAATAAAACTTTCCAAGAAACAGTCCCCAAAGACGGATGAAGACAGAGAAGAAATGACCAAAATCATGTATGCATTAGCAGTTGATGTATGGAATGGTGTGCACCAGACCGGACATTGCACATGTAGTGGGAGTTGTGAGCAGATTTATGTCAAATCCGGGTAAAGAGCATTGGGAAGGGGTCAAGTGGATGCTACGTTACTTGAAAGGTACTTCTAAAGTCGCTTTATGTTTAAGCAGAAATAAAGTGGTTTTGGAAGGATTCGTTAATGCTGATTTATGGGATGTGCGGATTCGGGAAAAAGCACTATTGGGTAGGTTTTCACTATCGAAGGTACTCAACGAGTTGGATGTCCAGACTTCAGAAAAGTGTTGCCCTTTCAACTACGAAGGCAAAATTTATGGCCATTGTCGAAGCAAGCAAAGAGTTGATATAGTTGAAGAATTTTTTGTCAGAACTGAGAATAAAACAAGAAGATTGTGTTCTCCACTATGACAATCAAAGTGCAGTACATCTCACAAAAATCCGGTGTTCCACAGCGAAACGAAACATATAAAGATGCAATATCATTTCATATGAGAACTAATAACTAATGGTACACTAAATCTGAAGAAAATCCTTAGTACGAAGAATCCAACTGATATGTTTACTAAGGTGGTACCAACTGATAAATTGAAGTTGTGCATGGCTTCAACTGGGCTTCCAGAAACTTGAAGAGGGGGCAGGGAATAGAGAGAGAGAGAGTGTGTGTGTGTGTGTGTGTGTGTGTGTGTGTGTGTTAATAAGATACATAATTGGTTGGCAGTTGAATGATGATCAAGCCTCCAAGTAAGAGATTGTTAGATATGGAGACGTATCATCATAATTGAAATTTTAAAGGCTGAAAAGCTTTTTTAGGTGTGCTGATTTCTTTTCTAGGGATATATTTTTTGTTTTTCAGTTGAGCTTGGTCTTATAGATGTTTATGTCAAATCTTGTCGTTTATATACTTATGAACAGTCGTATTTGTAACATTATAGCAGAAAAAGCGTGTGTGAAATAAAATCTCTCTCTCTGGTTCGACAGTGGACGTAGCCTATCGCAAGATAGTGAGGACCACCTAAATCCCTATGTTCTAAGTGCTTTAATTTCGTTTCTGATTTCTCGTATTTCTCAAATCTGTTTTTCGTTTATCGTTGTTCTTTACTTCAAAATAACAATATGAGATTTGCCATGTTGTAGTCTCACTCATTTGGTATGGTTCTATTACTAACTATTCAGTTTTTTGATTAAACGTATAATAAAATAACTGACTTACTCGTCATATGACACTATTTAAAGTGCTAACGACGTGATACGATTAGTATTAACAAAATCAATCTTTTAAGATTTTGGAAAAACCATTATGTTGTCAAACATGTTGTGACTTTTATTCTGATGTAGACGATTGACTCTTTGACTTTTGTCTTTGTACGTACTTCTAAACTTAATAGATAAAATTTTATTTTATAGGCTTATATCTATATAAAAGACATTACATAAAATGGAAAGGATGTTGGTAAATAAAATCTCGTTGATAGGATATGTGTGTGGCTATATGGGTGTCCTGCCGACACACATATATGTCATATCATTAGAGGTTCATTGAAGATACCCAATGTAAATTGATCTATGATAATTTCATCTGTTATTTGGTAATACAACTTATCACTTAGAAAAAAAGTCAATCATTAAAATTTAAAATAACCAAAATGAATGTGTCATGTCTTAAAAATGCCATTTTAGGGTCTTTGTGATTGTATATATATAAGATGGTTGTGTTAATTGTCTTAAACATACCATTTTTAAGGGGTCTTTGTGATTATATATATAAGATGGTTAAGTTAATTGTCGTTTGGTATTTTTAATAAATTAATTTAAGGTTGTGTTTGGATAACATAACTTAGCTTATTTTATGAATTTATTATACTATTGATGGGATTACAAAAGTAGCTTATAATAACTTATAAACTAGCTTAGAGCATCTCTAGTGGTTAACCTATGTTATAGTTTAAAGTTATTGTCATCTCATCATATTATTAATTTTGACCACTAATTAAATGACTTTTCAAATGGTTAAACTTATTGTAATAACTTTTTTTTATTTATAAATTTATCCTCATCTATCTAAAATGTTTTATAAAACCTTTCATTTAATTAGTCATTTTTAAATACAAATCACATCTTAATATGAAAATATAAAATACAACTATATCAAGTCTTTATTTATATACCTAAAATATAAAAAATTATTATGTTTTAGTTATAAAAATAAAATAAAAACATTGAAAAAATTATATATATATATATATATATATATATATATATATATATATATATATATATATAGAGAGAGAGAGAGAGAGAGGTAGGTTCAAATGTTTCTCACATCTATTGTGTGCTAGAATGCACCAATAGGAATTTAGTATTAATTATATGTATATTAAATGCTATCCATACTTATAACTCATTTTTATGGAAACTAATTAAATTCGTTATTAATGTCAACAATAATATTCTTTCAGCATGAATTCATATATAGAAGAATGAGAGTGTATTCCAGCACAATGAAAGTGTATTCTAGTAGAATACACTATCGTTCTTCATATTCAATGCAACTTTATTGTATTTTAAGTGCGTGAGTCCTGAAACAAAATACGAACTCATATATAAAAACCTAGATGCGAATTCATTCTGAAAGAATGTTATTGCTGACATTAATGACGGATTTAATTAGTTTCCACAAAAAGAGAATTATAATTATGGATATCATTTAATATACATATAATTATGGAAATAATTTAATATCTATATTTATTTAATTTACTAAATTTCTATTGGTGCATTCTAGCACACAATAAATGTAAGATACAAAATAACCTAGCCCTATATATATATATATATATATATATATATATATATATATATATATATATATATATATATATATATATATATATATATATATATATATATATATATATATATATAAGGGGTAAAATGTACAAAACATGATAGTATATTAACCACTCAATATATATTGAGCGATCAAAATAAAAAAGCAAAAAACTATTTACTTCAATAGTGTTAAGTGGTTAACAAAAAAAAGTCAATAGTAATAAGCTTTAAAATATCACTCATTTGAGATGCTCTTATAAACAAACTTTTTGATAAAACTTATTGATAAACTATATTATAAGCTAAAATCAGCATGCAAAACACAACCTAAGTGTTTAGATTGTATGAAAAGGCTTTTGCTTATTAATTTAATTAAGCAGTTTTAAAATAGCTGCTTCAATTATTAGGCTAAAGGGTATGGTCACTATATGCTTACTAGAAAAGTGACGTCACATCATCACCACATCATTTTCACCACATCCCTACTATCTCACACTTAGGCCTCGTTTGATAGTTGCTGACTGAGAAAGTGCTGACTGGGAAAAGTCTGTCTGAGTAATAAATTCTGACCGAGTAAGAAACCATTCCGTTTGATTGTACATCTGACTGAATGTGCTGACTGATGCAAAATGACCATTTTACCCTGATGCTCTAGTGATGGATAATAATAATAATAATAATAATAATAATAATAATAATTGATTATAAAAGTTAAGGGTCCAACTAGTAATTTCCATAAATGAGTTATGCAAGACAATTTAAAGTTGTGGTAGATTCGGTCAAGATGGGTATCTTCAAGGACCAAAACTGCCTAATTTCAATTTTGAGTTGTCTTCTTCCCCTGATCAAATGCAGCCTCTGTTCGTGTATATTTTTTTTGTGCGCTTGTGTTCTAGTTTCTTTTTCCTTTTCCAGGGATTAAATTGATGGTTGAGGAAGGAGGATGAGGGTGGTGTAGGGGAAATGGTGGAATGAATTTCAATCAGATTCAGTCAACAATTGTTTTGGGTATGAGTAGGTCAGACATTGTTGACCCGGTCAGATGCAAAGCTAAGGCATATCAAACACATGGAGCTGACCGAGTCAGACATTTTTGTCTGACCTGACCCAGTCAGATCCAAATCAAACAGGGCCTTACTCTTAAGCTAAAAGGGATGGTCACTAAAAAAGTGTTGTCACATATGCGTCGCATCATCTCCACTACATGTTCATTACCACACTACTACCTTTGGAAATGGTTATCACTCTATATTATTTATCTTTTTATTTTTAATTTTGTTTGCATTAGATTAAATAAAAACGTAATTATTAAACATAAATTAATTTTTTACAAATAAAAAATTACATTTTACTAATAAAAATGATTACATTACTTAAAAAACTTAGAAATTTAAAACCAGCACTGCTTAAAAAATATGAAAAGATAGAAATTTAAACCTAATTTACTAAAAAAACATAGAAATTAAAACATAAATATTAAAAACCTTAGAACCAAATTGCCATATTTTTCGTGGACCTGTCATTGATTTTTTTTAAAATATTGCTAGATTTTTCGGGTCGAGATATGGTTGGGGCTTTGTGTTTATAATTTGAAGATCGATAAGTGCTATTTTTTGCGACGAGCTTCCTTTGTTTTTTCATATTTTTTTAGAGAAAAAATAGAGTTTTGTTTAATTTTCCCGAAAGTACTTCTTTGGTACTCGCTTTTCTGGATGAAACGCCTGCCATTTCCCTTTGTCCCTTTCCGGTGGTCGATTGAAGTTGGACTTCCGGTGGACGCTCCCCCTCAGTGCCGTCGAAGTCATCAATGAGGTTGATGCCAAAACCCACATCCGACTCGGAAGTTCTTGGCCTTTTGTTGGAGCCGGTGGTTGATTCTGAATGTGCCGTCTCGAATTAAGGACTCATTTTGGACCCCATACGACAAATATCCCATGTTTTTGGTGGTCGAATGCTTTACCGCCGTTGGAAAGCTTGTATTGGTAGCATACCGTTGATAAAATATTGAAATTGTTGGTACCACTTTTGTGCATATTTTTAAGATTTTAAATATGTCATTAAATTTGGTGCAAACCGCTCGTAGGTCACATCATTTTCCATTCATCACGTCATACGTCCGATTTGTTTTCCTTCTTAATAGCACATTAAAGTTCTAAAACAAGATTCCAAAAAACTTTGTCCCGTTTGCGTGTGGCTGCTTTGTGCGTCTTGCTATATGAAAATCCAAGCTTTCCCTAAAGCTTCCTCATCTTCTTCGCTCCAATCCATAGTTTTTTTCACTATTTCCTTTCTTTTGCCTTCTTCTAGATGGCGATTGTGTTTCTTGGATCCTTTCGCCATCGCTATTGTCGAGGTTTATAGGTTGGGATTGAGAAAATATGACTTGAGATAGTTGTGTGTTTGAAATTGTTGAGGTTGAGAAGGTTGGGATTGAAATTGTTGAGAAGCTTGAAATTGGGATTGATTGAATTTTTGTGGTCTTTGTTGTTGGTAGTAGTTTTGGGGGGTATGGAAGGTTGGTGAATAAAGGTTGTTGTTGAATTGGGGATGTTAACATTTACATGTAACCAAGATGTGCATATAGATCATTTGGAGTCTTTGGGGGTGGTTAGGGTGTTTGGAGTGGGTGTGATATTTTGATTTTGATCCATAATTTGAAGAAAATATGAGAAAATAGAAAGATATTGTGTATGTAGTGTGAAATGTGTATAAAATGATTGATATTTATAGTTAGGTTGTATGGTTTACATTTGAAAAAATAAATAAATTTGTGTTTTTTTTATACACAAACATATGCATGCAACGACTTTGTTTTTGACCGTTTGGAAATAAAATAATGCATTGGTCGTGATCAAGCGTAGCTCCAACCACTTCACAAGACGCCTACGCCCCTTGGGGGCGGTGTTTACATTTAGGTTTCTTTGCCACATCGGATTTTACGCGTGGGACTCTTTCTCATACCGTTCAGCCTTAGAAATGGCCACCACTTCAAACCATCAATGCTTATTTATTTTTTAATTTAGCTATTATATTGAATAAAAAAACATAATTTTCGAAAATAAAAAAAGATTACATTAAAAAAACATACATTACAAATTAAAAATAAATAAAAAATAAAAAATATAAATTTAAACTTGACTTAGAAATAAAAAAAATTGAAATTAAGCTAGAAAATAGAAACTACTATTCGTCGTCCTCGTCATCATCGTTCTCGTTGTCATCCACGTTGTTATTATTTTGTTCGAACTGCTTTTGCTATATGTGTTCAGTCAAATCGTAACGTAAATTGTGATGTGTTTCTCTATTTTGTATTTCCAAAAGTCTTGTGAAGTATGTTGGGTTGTCGACTTGTATTAGTGCATGTGGATGAAGTATATCGTTTGGACTATACATACAAATAGTCATACCCTCTTCTTCTATTATCATGTTATGTAAAATGACACAAACAATCATTATATTCGTTAATTTTTCCGTATCCTATGATCGTGCCAAATGTTTTATTATGTGTCACTTGCTTTTAAGGACTCCAAACGCCCGTTCTACATCCTTCCTTGCCGATTCATGTGCAAACTTGAATAATTTTCGTTTCTCTTTGTTCGAAAAAGAGTATGACTTGACAAATGTAACGCACTCTAGAAATATCCCATCACCAAGGTAATACCCAAAATTATATTCGCGTCTATTCACAACGTATGACATGTTTTGCTTTATCCTGCAGAATGTTGTTAAATATCGAAAACGCTCCAAGCACATTCAGGTCGTTGTTTGACCCCGTCATACCAAAGAATGCATGCCAAAACAATAGATCATGTGAAACAACTGCTTCTAGTATAATAGTTGACACGTTGTGAACACCTCGCGTGAATTGACCTCGCCATGAATTGGGACAATTTGGCAACTACCAATGCATACGATCAATGCTACCAAGCATTCCCAAAATACCATGTTTAGCTTGATGTGCGACATACATCTGTTCAACATTAATTAATGTCGACTTCAACAAGTATATGTTACCCTAAAACTCTATAACATACCCACAAAAAATATGCATATTCTCGACCCGTCCTTTCAGATATTTTCAAATACTCATCTGATGCGTCTGAGGTGATGCCGTATGCCAATTACCGAAGTGCGATTGTGTATTTTTGTATTGTAGTAAAACAACGTTTTCTATTAATACGAAAACGTTCTTCGAATTTTTCTTGGTCGTATAAACTATCAGGGGCAAAGTAATCACGTACCATAAATTCGTTTGCGGCGATACAATCCCTATTGATCAAAGTTCTAGTCCTCCTTTCTACATTTACACTTCCGACTTCTTGACACAACATTTCACTTGCCGTTTACATGAACATGTGAATAAACAAATCATCATTATCATCATCGGATGAAGAAGAAGGTAAAATTATTCATCTTTTAAAATGTTTGTAGTGTGAAATATGTACAAAAATGTTGATATTTATAGATAAATGTGGTTTGGTATAAAATTTTAAAATTAATAATTTTTGTTTTCAATTGACAACGAATCCTTATTCAATGGTCACATTCTTTCACCAATCATACTCTTCGTCTGTAGAGACCTTCACTCCACAACACGACTGTGACAACCCGAAATTTTTTGTTGGATTAAGTCAAACACATCAACTTAAGGTCAAACTTATAGGTTTCTAGACCGAGTATACGTAAGGGTTGCGTGTTAGGAAGCGAACCACGTAAGAACCAAGAGCCTAGGACAACATTTGAGCCATAAAACCTCAACAAGTGAGGTTCACGGCCAAGGACCATGTTCACGGCCGTGAACTCATGGTATATAGATGAGTTTTAGCCACTTTTTTCTCACTTATTCTTCTCTTGGCCGAAATCATTCCATTCTCTCTCAAGTATCATAGTTCAAGAACACCATCTTTCACTCCTAAACACCTCCTTTCCTTTGATACTTCATAGAAGCTTACGAGGATCTTCAAACACTCACCAAAACACCAAGATCTTCAAGTGTTCTTCATCAAGTTGGGCCGTGAACATCAACTTGGGTCGTGAACCACTCAAGTGGGCCGTAAACCACTCAAGCCCAGTCGTGAACCATCCTTCCTTTGGGTCGTGAACACTCTATAAGCCTTCTATCTTGCTTCTAACACTCCTTTGGTGAGCTATTCTTGCATCCTAGGTTGTTTCCCAATCTCCTTTGTAGTTAGATTCATTAATTACATGCCTATATGTATCAATATATGTCATTTAGGACTCGTTTGTGTCTCGGGACTTCATTTGTGGAACTTATCCTCCTTACTCGAATCTTCAATTGAATCACCCACATAAGGTGAGTTCATACCCCTATAATCAATCTTTTAAATGTTATTAAATGCTTTTAAGGGGGGGGGGGGATACAAGTTGAACACAATTTTATTGTGTTAATATTTACCTGTGATAACCATCACATTTAAGGATTTCTTATGCTTTGTAAGTGATCAAATCAATTCAAAAACTCTTTAAAAAGATGTTAGTTTGTTGTTTATAAAACCCCGTTTTTAAAGTACATGCATAACTCAGTAGATAATCGAGTCTTTTCTACAAATCAGGGACAGTTCAAAACAAACATACTAGTAAACTATAATAGGTATAGTTTAGGGATTCGGTTCATACTATAACTAGAACATGAAGGAACATATTATAACAAGAACAGGAAGGAACATACTATATTCTAGAACGGAAGAACAAATCATGATTCACGAACTTATACTTTACGCTCCCAGTAACCTATGAAGGGAACGTATCATTAACTCATTATTTAAAACAAAATATGATAATATACAAGGTATAAGGATATATATGGGGTACATCTACAAAGTTCCAGGTTATATATGGGGCACATCTACAAAGTACCAGGTTATATATGGGGCACATCTACAAAGTACCGGAGTTATATATGGGGTACATCTACAAAGTACCGGATTTTATTTAAAAAGGGTACATCTACAAAGTACCAGACAATAATAAATAAAACATAGCAGTATATAAAACTCACAACAGTATCGACTGAGGCGTTTAGAGTACAGAATTTCATTACTTCTAGTAGTCTTCCTAACAAATAGAACAGCGCCACATAACTTCCTAGTAATATGAACATTCAGTTAGAAGGGGGCCTATAATGCTAACTTTATGATTCCTTAGTGTATACATTAGGGATATATATTAATAGGATCCGACAGGTAGTAGGATGTGTGCTTTCCACTTCATTTCCTGTTCCTTATTTGGTTGTGGGCTTAGAGCAGATTCATACAGTCTACTATTTATTCGATCTTAGCTATATATATATATATATATATATATATATATATATATATATATATATATATATATATATATATATATCCTGTATACACCAAGTAATCATAAGGAGTAACAGGTATGGGTCAGGTCATAACATACAAATTCAGTATACCGTTTTCTCGTTCAAAAACATACTTTTCGGATAGTTCATTAAGTAAGTGAAACTAGAAACTTATCTATGAAAGGTTTAATTCGCATTTATTAAACCAGTGTAACTTAAAGGACCTTTAGTGGTTAGTTCTATAATACCTTAGTTTATATATCAGGGTTATATATAATTAATATCAGACAGGCAGTTGGATGTGTGTTTTCCGCCTCATTTCCTGTTCCTTGTTTGGTTGTGGACTTAGGGCAGATTCATACATTTAACTGTCCGTTCGATATTAGATTATATATAGCTAGTATAAACTAAGTGATTATAGAAAGAACTATTGTGGTTACCATTTTTACTAAAGGAAATATATGATTTTCTTAAAGAATGTTTTCATCAAATATAAAGAACTATTACAGTTAACTCCGTAAGTACCAAATGAATACGTCAGGGTTATATAAAATGAAGATCTAACAAACAATGGGATGTATGCTTTCCGCCTTACTTTCTGTTCCGTGTTTAGTTGTGGGCTTAGGGCAGATTCACACAATCGATTGTCTGTTTACTCTGGATTGTATATAACTTGTATCCATTTAGTACTCATAGAAGGAATTGTAGAGTCATTTTTACTTATCATTCACCACATCAGAGAAATATAGGATTTTCTGGAGGAACATGCAAACTTTTCTAAAGAACTTACAGTTTACTTTTCATAACTAAAATACTTATGAACTCACCAGCTTAAATGTTGATCTACTCTTTCAAAATAACTTGTATTCTCAGGAAACTAGTAGACAGGTACGCGCACTGGGATTCAGAAGATGGAGTATAGCAGCTTCATGTCTTGTTTTGTTATTTACTTTTGGAGTCAATCTTTTGTGAATCGCATACTTTGTAAACACTTTAATATTAATACAATGGTCGTTTGTTACTTTGATTACTATGATGCATGCGTTGTGATACTACATATGACGTCCTCCGCCCCCAAACGTTTCCGCCGTTCCGGTTTGACGGTGTGACAACGACCTTGGTGTCGGTGTTCATACGTAGGGACAACTTGCCAGGTCGGATTTCACGCGTGGAATCATCTCTATACCACATAACCTTAGGGTATTGTGTTACGTTATTAGTATCACACAAATTAGTTTATTTTGATACTGAAAAACATGTTAACTTATTCAATATTTTTTGCAAACATTATACATAAACTAATAAACTACTTTACAAAAATAAAAAACATATGTTGTTTTAAGGGTTTATGCCACAAAAGCCATTATATATACAACATTGTTCTGTTTTAATCCCAACTTTATTTTTTGTTCCTCATTTACTATTATATTTTAGAAAGCGTTTTATTTTTAGGCCCTTGGCCGGTCACCAACAGGACTCAAGACTTACACTAGGTCATTTTCCTTTATTTTAAAATGCATGTGTACATTAAATACAAGAAACACCGATAATACAAAAAAAGATCCATTAACTTACTAGCTAACACGCTTCACCCCTCAAGAAGAAGTCAAAGTTTCGATTATTTATTGGCTCAAAGATTAACATGTCACATCGTTTATTAGATGTTTCGGACTTGAACCTTACACTAAGTCTTTTTCCTTCATTTTAAAATACATGTGTACATTAAATACAACAAACACTGATAATATAAAAAAGAGAGCAATTGACTTACTGGCTAACACGTCCCGCCCTCAAGAAGAAGTCATAGTTTCAACTTGTGCCTTCGTTTTTTTCTTTTTCAATTCAAGTTATTATGTTTTAAAATACTTATTCGTGACTGGCTAATGGCTAAAATGAATTTTTTTCTAAAAAATAATGGCAAATGGGGAACAAAAAAATGTTGGGGCTAAATGCAAAATCATACGTAGATGTTAAGGCTAAATGCAAACTAAGAAAAACACGAAACCGACACGTCATTATAATCTGTTGGTGACCAGCCAAGGGCCCATAAATGAAACGTTTTCTAAAATACAACGACAAATAAGAAACATAAAATAAAGTTGCGGCTAAAACAAAACAAAATTGTATATATATATATATATATAATGACTTTTGTGGAAAAAAACGTTATTTTAAACAAGAGTAAATTAAACGAATGATCCCTATGGTTTAGAGTAGTTTACGCGTTTGGTCCCTAATTTATTTTTTTAACTCGGAAGGTCCCTACTGTTTGTTTTTGTTACGCACTTGGTCCCTGTCTTACCTAAAAATACTATTTTGCTATTGATTTTTTAATCTATTTAAATAAACACATCCCCAACCTCACCTCACTCACCTTACCTTACCTACCCCACAATTATTTCCTATTTAAATAATAGTTTTTTAGGTAAGACAGGGACTAAACGCGTAACAAAAACAAACAGTAGGGACCAAACGCATAACAAAAACAAATAGTAGGGACCTCTCGAGTTAAAAATAAGTTAGAGACCAAACGTGCAAATTACCGCAAACCATAAGGACGATTCGTGTAATTTACTCTTTAAACAAACAATCCTCAAACTTGCTTATGATTCCTGCCCTCTGCCAGAAAAGCCATATATAATTTCTGATTTTTTTTTTATTGAACTGAAATTACAATTTTACAAAATAAAATAATTATTTTATGAAACTATGTGATTTCAACAAAAAGGAACTGAAAACATCTATTTTATAAAACTAGTTATTACATTATAATATTTGTTTAAAAGATGCTATTCTATAACAAGAACACCATTTTGGATTTTTTTTCCCCTTTTTGTCATTTTACATTTAAAACATAATGTTACTGTTAATGTTTATCGTTAATCCCATATCCTTCTTTGTCTTCGTTCAGTCCACACCATTGTTTCTCTCTCCACACGAATTTTGATTTGAATTCAAAATGGAAATCACACAGAACTCTCTTTTCCCCTCTTTCCTCTAGGGTTCTTCATAATCGCTTACCAAATCTTCCATTAAATTATCAAGCTTCTTCTCATCATTGCACTCATAACCTCCAGGTGCCGCTTTCTCTCTTCTGATTCGAACCTCAACATGATCCGATTGCACTCCAAAAGTCAATCCACTTCGACTCTTACAGACTTTAAGGTACGAGCTTAACTGATTCTTGTTAGGGTTTTCAAATATGAATTGGCTTAATAGATTCTAGAAACGAATGCGGTTTGGGATGTTTCGAGGTTGAAGCTTTGATTGATTGGGAATAAAAGAGGTTTAACAAGTTTCGGGATTAGGGTTTTTGTGGGGGATATGATTAAGCAAATACTAAATAAGCTTCCGAGGAAGCCATCTTCCAAATCCTCACACAATAATGAAGGAAACAACGAAACGGATTTGGTTGCCATGAGTTCGAGTAAAAGCAATTCATCATCTTTGTCTAAATCGAATAATGAAACTCGTAATTCAACTGTTAAGTTAAATCATGGTAAGAAATCAGGTACAGTTGCAGCCATTCAAGTGGTGCAGGTATCGGATCATGGTTCTTATGAAGCGTTACCTAGTTTTCGAGTAGTATCAAGTTCAGAGAAACACAATTTATTCATCAAAAAGTTGAATATGTGTTGTGTAGTGTTCGATTTCAGCGATCCGTTGAAGAATTCAAAAGAAAAGGATGTGAAGAAACAGACTCTACTCGAGCTTGTTGATTATGTCTCATCAGTTTCCTCAAAATTCAACGAAGTTACAGTGCAGGAAATCACGAAAATGGTGTCTGCAAATCTGTTTCGATCTCTCCCTGATACTACTACTCATGAAAGCAAACTGCTAGATGTTTACGATCAAGAAGACGATGAATTCAGAATGGATCCATCATGGCCGCATCTTCAAGTTGTGTATGAATTCCTTCTTAGATTTGTGGCTTCTCCCGAAACAGATCCTAAGCTTACAAAACAATATATAGATCATTCCTTTGTTTTAAGATTGCTTGATCTCTTCGATTCTGAAGATCAAAGAGAACGGGAGTATTTGAAGACAATCATCCACCGGATTTACGGAAAGTTCATGGCACATCGTCCGTTCATCAGGAACGCAATCAACAACATCTTCTACCTTTTCATTTTTGAATCAGAAAAACACAACGGAATAGCCGAATTGCTCGAGATTTTGGGGAGTATAATCAACGGATTTGCTCTGCCATTGAAGGAAGAGCATAAGCTTTTTCTCGCTCATGTCTTAATCCCCCTCCACAAGCCCCGATGTTTATCCACGTATCATCAGCAACTCTCGTATTGTGTTGGTCAGTTCATCGAGAAAGATTTCAAGCTTGCAGACACGGTGATTCGAGGATTACTCAAGTATTGGCCAGTGACCAATAGTTCAAAAGAAGTCATTTATCTTAGCGAATTGGAGGAGATTCTAGAAGCCACCAAGTCGGCAGAGTTTGAACGGTGCATGGTTCCTTTATTCCGGCAGATCGGCCACTGCCTTAATAGCTCTCATTTCCAGGTAACGCACATCCCGATGTCTTCTCTATTTCCGGTAAATCGCAAAATTTATATGACGAATTTTCCGGTGGTGTGACAGGTGGCAGAGCGTGCGTTGTTCATGTGGAACAACGAGCATATAAGGAATCTAATAAGTCAAAATCGGAAAGTGATTTTGCCGATTATCTTTCCGGCATTAGAGAAAAACACACGGTGTCACTGGAATCAAGCCGTTCAAAGTCTGACTGTAAATGTCAGGAAACTATTTTCCGACGCCGATCAGACACTGTTCGAGGAGTGCCAGGTCAGGTATCGGGAAGATGAAACGAAGGAGAAAGAGAGCGTCGCAAAGCGACAGTCAAACTGGAGCCGCCTGGATGCCATAGCCGCCGCTAAAGGTTTGACCGGCGATCATTTAGTCGTCTCAAGGTTTACCTCTTCTCTCACCATCACCGCCACCACTGCAACCACCGTGAAATGATGAGGTGGTGGCAGTTGAATTGTCTATCACTTATCGATCGAAATCATTGGTCTAAGGTTGACCAGATATGCACAAGAATCGAAGAAGGTTTAATCAAGATTTGCCTTTTTGTAATTTATTTCTACGTTTGTGATATAAAATTAGTGTGTAGAAATGATTTTTGATGTCAATTTAATCTATTTTAATTTCATATGAGTTTTTAAGTTCTTTTTTTGTTTCACTCATGGTCCCTGGCATTATCAAGCTTTAAGAGTTTGATAAAACAAAATAATTTAGTATCGAATGATTTGAACCTCTTAATGGTTAAGAGAAGATAGGTTTTCTTAACCATTTAGAGGTTTCTTAGATGTGGTCAATGTTGATTGATTCAAAGGTCGTATCTAAATGGTTCTATTTAGAGGTCATCAAACATGCAACAACTACTTAGAATGCTTCTTATTAACTCTCATCATATGTATCTAAATGGTTCTATTTAGAGGTCATCAAACATGCAACAACTACTTAGAATGCTTCTTATTAACTCTCATAATATGCAATGCACATGACGATAAATTGGTCAATTTGGACATTAGGATGATGCAACAGAAATCAGGAGGTTAATTGAGAAATGTAATAAAAAAACAACTTTGTACAATCCGAAGGGCTCAATTTCTAGCAATGTTGTAACACTTGTTACACATTACTTGGTTGACCGAGAGTAGTCAATATTCAGACTACCCAAACACAAGCTCAGTTCGGCTCGTTTACAGTGATATTTCCACTAGCTCAAAATAGTATTTTAAACATCATTAATCAATACATCACTTAATGAGGGTAAAAAAGAGAGGAAACATGGCCTTACAGTTGTACTTGGTACTAGTGCAAGAACAACATTGACGACTCTCGATAATCTTGCAACTCCCTCTTGAATCAGTTCGACTTGCAAAAACATCTCGGCTTTCAGAATCAGCTTGCCTTGTTGAATAAACACGGCTTGAAGAATCAGGTTGCCTTGCAAAATCAGATTGACTGCGGAAGTGTGGATTGCGGAGTGGTGGTTGTCGATGCTACCAAATAAAAAACCTATAAACTACACAACACAAAAACGAATTTGTAGGAGTAGTAACAGGGATCGAATTCACATGGATTGACTCAAATCAATTTTATGCATTTTTATACAAAACAAAATATAAAATGATAAAGATATTTTTTTTCTCATAACGCTAAATGTGATAAAACTAATTTATAATAAATGACAAAAATACAAAGTATAAAATCTATAAAAAAAAAGGTTCAATATTAATCAAAGTTCAATAGCAAGTTCAATTAGTTGACTAATCATCACAATTTTGTGGTGCAATGAGTTTGATAAATTCCAATTTGGCTATAGCAACACAAAAGCTTAAGTCACTTAGATTTTTTTATAAAATAACATGGTTGTTAGGGAAGCTCTTAACACCTTATTAATCAAAGTCACGAGTCAAATAAGCATTTAGTTCATGAAAGTTGACCCACATTATTATTTAAGAATCACCAAATCTAAAAGAAGTCAAAGCCTTATACTTCTACTTTGGAGAGCACAACTTCATGATTTAAAAATGAGATGAAAATATACATCAAAACCATTTGTTACTAACTGTTTTGATAATCTATTGCGTAATTACGTAAATAACTAACTAATTCCATTCAGGTATTTAATCTCATAAAATAAAAACACAAGAATAATTTGGAAATTCAAATAGAAGTTGCATACATGGAAAACCAATCAAAACTCATATAAAATTACTCTTAATCAAGTAATTATTCAATTGACTCATCCAATATTGAAAATACAAATTAACTACTCATAATAATAATAATAAAAAGATAAACATGTTATACAAAATACCGATTGCAAAACGAAGATGATAAAAACTTCTTCAAATTGTAATTTCTTGTTGCTCCAAAAACTTCATTTATAATTAAAGTGTTAATACAAAAATTAGCTTAATCTAAAAGGAAATGAATCATTAAAAAACAATATGGTAAAATCATGATAGTAATGTTCCAAACATAAAGAACAGAAAAAAAAAAGAAAGGAAAGATACAAAGAAGAAATAGATCCTCTCTTTCTTGAGTTGTTACCCTCCTTTCTATGTGTCTGTGTGTTTTGTGTGATGCCTGTGTGTCTATGTGTGTTTTGTGTGATGATGTAATTTTTTCTTATGAAATGCGTGCATTTTTTCCTTGTCATACTCCAACACACAAGACAAACGGGCTTCACTTGCAAATCGGGTCAAAAGTTATGCTAATGGGCTGGTGGAATGATGTTCTTCAGGCAAAAGCCCATATCAAACGTCGTCCAAATGCATTTCATTTTTTGGTCAGATTCAAAATCAATGAGTTGAGAAGACACTTGTAAAATTTCAACTCAACCCAACAATGTTTTCCCCTATGAGCAGTTGAAGAAGATTACGCAATGCTGCCAAAAATCCGAAAATTCATTTCTATCGCTTCATTTTTCTGCTCGATTACAGATCTTACTACAGGATTGCAATCATGGTTGGAAGGCTTTCGATGTGGTTTTAATGGTGCTCAAAGCTATTATCTTGCTCATATAAATCTACATAAAATTCGTTTAAACAAGTAAAAATATTCAAAACAATAAATCTAACACTTTAATGCAAAAATAATATTAAAGATGCTAAAACTAAAATCAAATTCATGCTAAAATTAAAATAAGAATTCAAGTTATCACAGAGCTAGTTATGAGCTCGAAAACCTTATAGGTAGCACTTAGGCTTGGCTAACTTGAAGCTGATGCAATACTTTCTGAGGTAGGAATTTTTTCGAGATGTACGTGATCAAAACCATAGAAATCTAGATCTTAAACATTATCTTACATTAGATCTCAAACAATCTGAGCAGAAAAAACCCTAATTTTCTTTTTAACTGATTACTTATTTAATTTTTTTAACTATCTAATTTTTTTAACTGATTACTTATTTTGTCACACCATGGGTGGGGGGTAATAACTGAAAATAGAACAAATGATGAATAACCAAAGGATTATTTTTGTTATTTATTGCATACATGTTTCCCCTTTAAGAGTTTAACATTAGAGATCATTAAGCTTGATGGTTTTATGATGATGAATACAATTTACTAATTGTATCAACATGAGGACAACATATTCGGCATAGGCACGTAGCCATGTAGATTCAAGGTGGGTTTTAGGAGCCACCTATTTTTCTTAATAATAGTATAAGGTATATATGAAAAAACTAGGACCTATGTAATAATTTTTGGGAAATCTCCAAAAAAAATCATAATATTTTGGGTCAGTTTATGCAAAAGTCCCAAATTTTATTTTGTTAACAAAAAATTCTCGACTACCGGATAAAAAATTCAAATCAACCATTTTTTACCGGCAAACTATTTTTTACCCGGTTAACTTCAGAAAAGTCTCATTATTTGACACAGTTTATAAAAGGTCCTATTTTTTTTCAACTCTTTTACCTTTCACTAAAAAGTTGAAAACTTCTTGGTTAAAATTATGAATATGAATAAACATCATTAAAATCTATAAAACTAAGGATTAAAGACATCGATAACCAACTTTGGTTGTGGTGACTTGGTAAGGCATGTGGAAGATATGGTGGATAACCTATTGACCCATGTTCAAATCCTGGCACCACTCAGCCCTTGTGGCCATGGAAGTTCGCCTGCAGTGACTCCAGGGCATGAGGCAAAGCCTCATGTTTGCAGCGGGGGATTAGTCGGTCGTGAAAGCTGGTCCGGAAACCCTCGTTAGGGAAGTTCCCTTTCCAAAAAAAGACATCGATAACCAATTATTTGCCACAAAACAATGACCATAGCATCATTCGAACTCATCATCGTTTATATAATCCATTTTCCATACAAATTTATGTTACAAGTATTATGAGATATTCTAATTATGTGTTGAACACCTTAGTACAATCAACCTAAAAGTAGGTTAAAGGAAAATCAACTGTTATGTTCATATAAGAAACCATTGACTAATGACAAACTAATCAAAACAATGGTAGGTTAGGTGAGACTGTACAGATTATATAGAAGAATATGAGTTTTATCCTTAAATCTTAAGCATATATATGAACAATTCCTCCATGGATCAATTACTTTAATAACATAAAGTAATTGATCCATGAAGGAATCGTTAAGTAATTGATTCATGGATGAATTGTTATGTTCATATAATAATTAATCCATGGATAAATTGTTATGTTCATATAGTAATTGATCCATAAATTAATTGATCCATGGAGGAATTGTTCATATATGATTAAGATCTAAGGATAAAACTCATATTCTTCTCTATAATTCGTACAACCTCACTTAACCTACTAGTGTATTGATTGATTTGTCATCAGTCAATGGTTTCTTATATGAACAAAACAGTTGGTTTTCCTTTAACTTACTTTTAGGTAGATTGTACTAAGATGTTCGATACATAATTTGAATATCTTATGATACATGTAACATAAATTTGTATGAAAAATAGATTATATGGACGATGATGAGTTCAAAATGATGCTAAAGTCATTGTTTTGTGGCAAATAATTTGGTATGGAGGTCTTTAATCCATAATTGTATGGAGCTTAATGACGTTTATTCTTATTCGTAATTTCAACCAAGAAAATTCCAGCTTTTAAGTAAAAGGGTAAAAGAGTTGAAATAAAAAAAATTATGACTTTTTCATAAACTGTGCCAAATAATGAGATTTTTCTGAAGTTAACTAAGTAAAAAATAGTTTGTCGGTAAAAGAGGGTTGATTTGAATTTTTTATTAGGTAACCGAGATTTTTTTGTTAACAAAATAAAATTTAGGACTTTGCATAAACTGAACCAAAATATTATGACTTTTATGGAGATTTCCCAATAATTTTTAAAGAACCTATCTTATAACTTTTTACAAAAAAATAAAAAATAAAAAATGAAGCCCATATTTATATATTTAATCCATTTAGAATAGCCTAGCCTGGTGGATCAATCCACTTCAAATTTATTGTTTTATACCATTTTATAATTGTTTTTAGTACTCAATCCTCTAACGATGAAGAGTCACGATTAATGTAAAGTTTCGTGGTTATTTGCTTTTGTTTTGTATCTATAGTCGTTGTTTGTGTTCATAAGTTTGTTCAAATTGTAAAAACTTAAATGTACTTTGTAGAGATAAAAGTGTATATTTATTTGATTTGAGATTTAATTGTTTTCTTATATTTATATGACTATAGTTGTCATTTGGTTGTTGCCTTCATTAGAGTTGAAACTACATAAACATGAAACATGGAGAAGTTTATGAGAAACCAATTTTATAAACTGCCTTCACATATACAGAAACCAATTTTGCATGATTTGATGATTTGGATAAATGTTTACGTCATAATATTTATACTTTGTTCTGTGTGTATATAAGAAATTGAAAGAAAAGTAAAAGTTAGTAAGTTTATGTAAATACTATTTTATAGTTTGTACTCATGATGCAATAATGGTAAGTATTTTCTTCTCACGTTTGTATACGAATTTTGTTAATTCGAAGGACTCCTTTTTCTAATTCTGTTTCAGGCTTCAAATTGCTTGAAGTCTGTTATGTTATTATAATAATATAAAAAATGAATCTAATCTACATCTTAATTTCTTTTGTCAATTTCTCTTTTAAATTTAAAGACTATTATATTATTAGAATATAAAAATATATTTGAATAATTTAATACGATCTATGCTTTATTCTGTCCCTGCTAAAACTTCAAAATTGGAAGAGAAAGTAGTGTGAGCTACGGAAAGTGGAAGATATATCCGTCAACAAAACCGTAAACAAAGAGTTTAAACGGTGAGGATTTAATCAAAAATATGATCCAATTAGACCGAGGTTCATCAGACAATTTTTACACAGTGTCAACAATAATATACTATAATAAACTTCTTCGAGGTATTAAATACCCATCGTTTCACTAACAATTCAATCATATTCAATAATGTAGACCATATCTGAGACTTTTCAAATAGCACATGGACCATTTATGTGATTTACTCTTTAACATATTAAACATAGAATATGATTTAAATTGATTCATTTTAAACATTTTGCTAAGTTGACAAAATCTTCTATTTCATGTTAGATTTTGTTTATTAAATTAACTCAAAACCTAATAAGACAAAAAATCTGGATTAAAAAAAACATCGCACAACCCGCCCTCTGTGCTCAAAGTTACGGGAGATTTGGAACATATCCGATCGATATCTCCCCTACATGGCTACACGTACCATCATCACTATATTCGTGAGTCTAATTATTAGTATCTTTTTTGCAAAATTTATATGGTTATTAGTTAGACTTTATAAGACTTTATATCTTATATCTATTAGATCCAAGTAAAATAAATTAATACTCTATGATTTTTTGTTTCTTTACCAATAAAAACTAATATTAATATATTTTCATTTATAATATTAACATAAAACAACAACAAAAAAAATTAAAATTTTTAGTTTTTTAAAGATCATAAATCGACAATACTTTTTATACTTAAACGAAAGTTGGTTATAACTAAAAAAATAATTTTTAATAATATATTAAGTTGGTTTGTGTGGTTTATAAACAATTAGATTTGTAAATGAAACCAAACATTAGAAAGTCTGTTTATTTTCGTTACACAATAAATTAATGAAAATAAACAATAATTTTTTTTTATTTTGTTAAACGAACGAATATGAAAGTTGATCTTGTTCGTTCATTGACGTTTGTTTATGTTCATTTGTGTTCGATTATCATATTATATTATGTATAATATCACACAACTTGTGAGAGTGAAAATTGAGCTTCTAAGAATGGTTCACGTTTTAGAACTTTAGATTTGGTAAAGAAAAGCATCAAAAATAACACTCATAAGTGCCATCAATTTATCTTTAGATGTTAAAAAAAATTATGATCAACATATAAAGGTTGTAAAGATCATGTTCTATGGTATCTAAAAGAAAGTCAAAAAAAAAAAAGTTTGTAATCTCTAAGTATTTTTTTTATGTATTTTTATGATTTTTAGGTTTTTTTTTAGGGTTTTTTTGTTTTCCATAGAACCTCTATATATATATATATATATATATATATATATATATATATATATAATTTTGTTTAGATTAAATTATATTATAACTTAATAAACAAACAAACACACAAAAAATTTATTTGTTTATGTATTTTTTTAAGACAAAACCTTCAAAATTGTCTTTGTGGTTTTTTTCAAAATTTGATGTATAGTCCTTAAGTTTAGAAAACCTCATAAATGATCATCGTGGTTTCAAAACTTTTAACAAATAGTCCATCGCCTACGTAAATAAACTTTTTTATACCATTTTTTATTTCTTTTACATTTTCTTTTAACTAATTTTACGTTTAAAAGAAAAAATATTAATAAAAGGAAATAAGAATACTTACCCCACCCACACCATCCTACCCTACCCTACCATTTCATTTTCTGGTTGATATATCTCATTACCACCACCACCACCACTTTCCACTACCATTTCCATCATCAACTCCTACTAGTGGGAGCACGACATACCCACCAACATCACCATCACAGAACACATACATCACTACCTTCCGACCCTTACTTGCCACCAACCAAGACAATCGGATCACCACTGGTTCACCAAGACCGACCTTTAACACCCCACCCTTTTCCTCGCCTTTCTTCCGCTTCCCTCCATCATCGTCTGCTACTACTATACCCCACCAGTTTCAAGAATAAAAGTGAAACTCTATCATTCATTTTCGCATACCTGCACAATTGATTAACATGATGATCTTGAAACCCAAATCCAAACATAAATAAGAAAATTACATATGATCTTGAAACCCTTCCAAGTAGTAACTATATCCACTACCATCATGATCCTCCTCACATGTGACATCCTCAATTTCACGGTCATAAAAGACCTTTTTATTTATGTTTATTTTAAAAACATAGTTTATATAGCAGAATTTGTCCCATAAAAATTATTTTCGAAGAAATGATTTTTCACTGATTTATTAAAAACTTTGGGATGTCATAACTGACACAAGAAACATAAGCATAAATGTAATCATTAATGAGCTTACATAATCTAATGGCCTACATTTCCTTTAATCTCTCATCAGGTCCGAACATCCTTATCTTCGTACTATTTCCTGTGATACAAAAAGTGAGTGGGTCAGGTTGGGAAACCTGGTGAGTACATAGGGTTTTCAACCCACAATAATATAATCAATCTGTTTGATTATCAAATACTTAACCTAATTACCCATTCCCATTTTCTTCTATTTAAGGATCTATCCTAAGGATCATCGTTATCATCGTTGCTGTTAGTATTGTTATAGGGATTTCTCCTCAATACATGTTAGTAGGTTTTCTTTTATATTTATTCCTAAGGATCTATCCTAAGTATCATCATCATTGCTAACATTAATGTTTTAGGGATTTCTCCGCAAGACATGTCAGTAGGGTAAAGTACATCAAATGGGCACAAAGTCCATCGCTTATAGGTTATGAACCTGTCTTGCATTCCACGGGACTGTCATGAATGGTTTGGTGGTTTTCACCTATACTCTGCTAGGTGACTACATCATTGGTACACTAGTATCATTCCTACATCGTTAGTATACTAGTACTATTTCTATATCGTTAATACACTAGTACCATTTCTAAAGTCGTGGCATCCTATCATTGCCTACATCTTTCTTCATACTATGGCATCTTATCTTCCATCATACTATGACATCTTATATTTCTTCATACTATGGAAACTTTCATTACCCTTCATTACCCAATGTATTATATTTATAAAATACATATACGATATATATCATATAAAATTTATCTTTATAATATTTCATCTAACACGAAACATCTTTGCACATAAAACACATTTAACATTCAATTATCTAAATACTTCATATGTATGTGTAAGATGAAAGTAACTATGCACTCACTTGACTTAGGTGGGTGAATGGAGAATTCGGCAGCGCTCCGCCACACACCTTGACTTTTCCTTTGACGAGACCTAAGCGCGAATGTCACTAGGTCTTAGTCTTATATTCCTGGTGACTAATGATAGTATAGATTCCTCACTAATCCCAATGTCTAAATCAAGATCTATCAAGTAAGGAACAACCAAGTAGGATCATATCAGAGGTAGGGTATATTTGGTATACAAAGTATACTATTTGGAAATCTAACTTTAAACACCTCACTGAATTCAGCCTAGACATCATCCCCATAAGTAGATCAATCAGTATAATGATTTGGAATTACTGATAAATCTTATTTATAGGTTCATAATAACGACTATGACTATAAATATAAATTATACTGAAAGTGATATGAGTGTAGCTTAACTTACATAGGTTTTCTAGCAAAAATTGGGAGATTGCACTAGCGAAACTCCGACCCAAGAGCTTCTACTAGTAGAGCTTCTAGCTATCCCAGAGCCTAGCTAAAAGAGTTTAGAAGTCTGGAAAAATAGGAGCTTAAGAACCAGAGAGTTTTCAGAGAGAGAGATAAGAGAATGTAGGATGAGAAATGAAGGAATTCGAGGGGTATTTATAGTTGGATAAGAGAACAAAATGTGCGTCGTGCAATTCGTGTGAAGTTGATCCTGTCCCTTGCCGCCACGTGTCAGGTCCAGATTCGTCCACGTCACCATGTCAGCATCCTGTTGCGCGTCGTCCCCCTCGCGCAAGCGTGCGAATTTCTGATTTTTTTTTTAAAAAAATTATATCTTCTCCATACGAGCTTCGTTTTCAACGTTCTTTATACACACGTAGCTATCGACGAGATCTACAAATTTCATTTGGACTCCGTCGGCTAATTCTCACTTTATTTTTAAAGTTATATTTTTAACGGGTTTAGACTGTTAAAGTCCGTATAAAAATAATAACTCTCTTATACTATATTTGTTCTCGATTGTCTTTATATTGACGGATAGGTATTGATGAGATATTTGACTCTCGTCTAGATTGTTTTTCGTAACAATCGACCAATTTGAATTCCGGTTTCTATGTTAACACAGTTGCGCTGAATACTCAGAAAAATCATAAATTCCTCTGATGAAATCAGATTTGGATGTTCTCTATATGCACACTCTAGGTTTAATGACTACAATGACTTTCGTTTAGATTTTTTCCCTAAATAATCTTCTATTAAAAACATCTATTTATCATCATGACGAATAATTATCCTATTATCCTTTAATCATCTAGCCATTTCTTGTGGACGTTAGATCACAGTCAGTAGATGGTTTTGAATCAACAAGATTATTAATTCAAAAAACCATTTCATATTTTAGCATCAATAAAAAAACATATGAGATTCCATAGGGAGTAAAATCAACACTGATTTCATGAGGAACTAAACTAATTTCATGAAAATAGAACTTATTTAAGTATAATAGAAATAATTTAATGAAAATAGAACCGAAGTTGTGCTCCTATGGTGCATCGACGGTTCATGGACGACAGACTTGTGGTTTTGTCGACGGCTCAGGGAAGAACAAATGGCGGCGATCGTTTGGTGCATCAGTGGAGCAACGACGTAGGTTATTAGGTGGTCTGAAAAGTAAGAAGCCATGGCGATTTCTCCACCTTTGAAATCGTTTACGAGCTCAGAAAATTTGGCGAACATGAGTTTTCTCATCAAGGAAATGGCGAGACAGGTGTTGTCCATCGAATTTAGAAGCACCGTTGAGAAAAATAGGTGCATTCGATGGTGGTTGCGAGGTCTCTGACGACTGCTTTGGGGGTAGGATGCGTCGATCTCAAAACAATAGGGAAGAACGTCGGGTAAGGGGGAGTTATTAATTTATTTTCTTATTTTTTTTTAAACGGTAGTAATCATAGAAAAATGTAAAAGAAATTAAAAAGGGTATAAAAGTCTTTTTATGTGGGTGATAAAGTATTTGTTAAAAGTTTGAAACCACATGGACTATTTGTTAAAAGTTTTGAAACCATATGGACCATCTATTAGCTTTTGTAAACTTATTGACTATATCTCAGATTTCAGAAAACCATTAGGACCATTTATGAGGTTTTGTCTTTTTGACAAAATAGAAAAAAATATGTATTGTGGTTGTCAAAATTATGTGGTTTTGGTCCAAACATTTTTGGTGCATCAATGGTCCAATTTTGGATACCTTTTGCGTTTTTAGTCCAAAAACATTAACTTTTACAGTTTTGTTGTTAACATTTTTAAAATGACAATTTTACCTTCAAGGACCATTTCTGTAACCAAACTATAAAGACCATTTCTACATATCTTCTTTTTAATCTTATTCAGTTATTATACATTAATTTTATTAATTAACTTTTTTTAATTTCTTTTTATCGGATTAATTTATTTTATTATATTGTTATATATTAATAAATATTATTTTTATTATATAATATTTATATATTAATAATTATTACTTTATTGTGTTTTCAAAAACATTGTCTCCAAAACATGATTTAAAATAAGAGTCTCCCAAGATCTAATCCGTTGTAAAACCATGGATGTGTCCCGTCACGCCTTCGCCTTGCTACGAATCATCTGAAGAACCTGAAACCATAAACAAAAAATTATAAGCACAAAACTTAGTGAGTTCCCCCAAAGTACCAACACACAAACAAATAGCACATATACAACAACAGCATGTACTGGGTCCACAACTAAAAAATTGGATTACCCCTGAGCCCACTGTATGAGTCTGGATTGCCTATCCAGGGGCGGAGCTTCAACATATGATTTGGGGGGGGGGGGAAATATAATATGTATAAAAATCGATGAGCAGGGGGGTCACCGCCAAAATTTTACATGTTTTTTGGTCTAATATGTATAAAATGAAAGTATATGGGGCTATTTGTAACAAAAAAATCAGGGGGGGGGGGCTCGCCCTAATAAAGCTCCGCCTATGTGCCTATCGGGCCCACAACTCATATCTGGCCTACTCTTGAGCCCACAACATAAGTCTGGCTTGCCCCCAGGGCCACGACTTATGTTTGGCTTGCTCCCAACCCAATCAGTCATCGGACTGGAATACCAATGTTCAGCCCTCAGTATGAGTCTGGTATACCAACCGGTCCTCATCTCGTATCTGGAATGCTACTGAGCCCTTAGTATGAGTCTGGCATGTCCTATCCGGTCCTCAGCTCATATCTGGATTGCTCCAATACCCTCAAGCCCTCAGTACGTGTCTGGCATACCAACCGGGTCCTCAGCTCGTATTTGGAATGCACATGAGCCCTCAGTATGAGTCTGGCATGCCCTACCCGGCCTTCAGCTCATATATGGAATGCTCTATGGTTTGTTGGCTACAACATGAAGCAATACAACCTCAACCCAACACAATATGTCGACAGATAACAAACATATACAGGTAATCATGCAGGCATAATCATAGGTAGTCGTACTGATCTACCAGACTAGCATGCATATCTATTCCATACTCATCATATCAACAATATTAGTTTATCTAACCAATGGGTCGGCCTTGGTGCCTTCGACCCGTAAGTACCGTGAGGAAAACTCACATCGCACTGCCGTATCATACAGACGATCGCTGGCTGCTGGCTAACAAATCCCTGAACCGCTAATATGAAGGCAACACCCCATCAACAGCTGGTCCTACGAATAATCTCTGACTGCAGATCCTCTAAAATCCACGCGCTATCTAATACCACAATGACAACCCATCAACATCTATCCCTTGACTCACACTATGAGTCCAAATTAGGGTAAAAGACCTTTTTACCCTTCCTCAAGCTTGGCCTAAAGCCAAAACCCAAACTAGATGACCAAAGGTCCAAAATCCAAATTAAACATCTAAGGCCCAAATATGGACCAATTTTCCAAATTGGGCCCAATTCCTTTCGTGGGCCTTCACTCAAGAAGGTCCAACAAGTCACAACAACCCTACCACAAAATCCAGATGGCCCAAATGGCCCAACACAACCAAGCCCAAAACCGAAGCGCAAAATGAAAGATCCCAAGTCTGCCGAGTAAGCGGGGCGTACTCAGCCTGTACGCTCAGCGTACAACTTGGAAGGCTTGTACGGGCAGCGTACGTACTTGTACGCCCAGCGTACTCAGCAGCCATAGCCATCTTTCTAGCTTAACACTTAATCCATTAATACTTGGGTCCAAAATCAGATCTGACTTCTCCAAGGTGGTTAATCACATAAAGTTTCCAACTTTATGTGCATGCATGGCTAAATGGGACTCTAGAGCTCAAAGAATCTTAATACTTGACTTAACACATGCATGGAAGCAAAACCACCATAAAGTTTGCACCTTTATGCCCAATGAACCCATGATATATCCATATCTACAATTTCAAGCTTCAAGAACGACTTTAACTCCCACTCATCAACCAAAAGGGTCAAAATGACCAAAAATGAACCAAGAAGAAGATCCATGAAATGAAAAGGCAAGGTTTGGAATTTATACCTCCCAATCCACCAAAAGGAGATGCAAATGCTGGATCTTAAAGCTTTCCTTCAAAGAACAAATCTTCAAGTTTCTCCTTCTTCTTCTAGATCCACAAAACCCTCCACAAAATCTCACAAGAGCTTCAAAATCACCAAACATGGGCTAGGGGTCGAATTAAAATTTTTAGAGCAAGGAAGCTGGCTTAGGAATGATCAAAAGAGGCTATCATAAAGCTTATATAGGGCACAACAAAAAAAATTAGGGTTTTTCTCACTTACCCTTGTACGCCCAACGTACTCCTCGTACGCTTAACGTACGAGGCCGCGCACTCCCGCACCACCCATCACAGTACGCACTAGGGCTGTGCATGGGTCGGTTTGGGTCGGTTTTGGACCCAAACCCAACCCAACCCATAAATGGCCGTTTCTGGTTTTCAGAACCCAATAGGATCGGTTTCTGGTCGGTTCGGTTTCTCGGGTTCTGAGGTCGGTTTGAGCGGTTTTTTGGTTTTTTGGGTTCAACCCATACACTCACGGGTTCTGGGTTTAAACCCATGGGTTTTGGGTTTTAACCCATTTTCTATAAATGAAGCAACAAGTTAAATACTTCAAAAAACACCAAATTTAAGTTAAATACTTCAAAAAACATGAGTCTTACAACAAACAATCTATTACAAGTTACAACCAAAGCCCGAAAATAGTCTATAACAACCAAAACACAATCAAGTATGAGTCAGTTTCTCGGGTTGTATGGGTCGGTTTCTGGGTAAAAACTGAAACCGAACCCGATTTTTCGGTTTTTAAAAAATTCAAACCCTAACCGTCGGTTTTGCTTCGGTTTCGGTTTCGTCGGTTTTAGTCGGTTTCTTGGTTTGGGTCTGATCACCCCTAGTACGCACAACGTATAACACTTTATGCCAAGCGTACTGACCTCCGCAGCAATACGCCCCGCGTACTAGGGTTCCCTCTAAAACCCTAAACACTCCAAAGGCCATAACTTCCTCGATCTAAGTCCGTTTCCGATGAACTTTATATCCACGAAAAGGTGATGAGAAACCCTACACTTCTAGCAACCCATCATATCCCTAAAACCCCCGAACCAAACCCAAAATTCATAAATGACTGAGTTAACAAATTACGATTATGCCCTTGGGCTCCAAAACACCATCAAACACTCGGATAACTTAAACTTTAACACCCTCATCCAAAAAGGGCCAAATCATTTCTTCCCCAAGCTCCCAAGCCTTATGATAACTGATGATCGGGCCGCAGCCCCGAATAATGAAGCGATTCGAAACCGGGTGTTACATTTTTAATGGATTATTATATATTTAAAAAATTTATTTTCAAAATATAATATTTATATATTAATAAATATTATTTTATTAGATTACTATTTTTTTTTTATTTCTTAACTTGTTTTTATTTTCTTTTAACTGTTTTCTTTATTATTTTAAATCAAAAAACCCAAAAAAATCTCATCAAACCCACATTCCCTAATTTATTTTAAATATTTGAAAGATAACATATTTTGGACAACACTGTTAGGTTGGTGTTTGTGCATCATTTTAACATATTTTATTAATCATTTTATTAGCTTTTAAAATCAACAAAAATAGTTGATTTTAATGTCATTTTTGAAGAGCTTGTATCAATAAGATTTATTATTCGATAAACTCATTAATGAATCAGATCAATCTGAAAAGTGTTTGAGAAACTATTGCATAATCATAAGTTATGATCATGTTTTTCCAACAATTATACGGTTATAATACTAATGTCGATTAGATTATTTTTAATTTATTATTTTTCAAGTTGAATTAACACATCTGATTTTGTAGTTAGAACTCCCTTTTTATATAGTTAATTAAATGATTTGATGATACATTATTATTCTTTTTAGTCATTTTAGTTTTGTTATAATCTAACGTTTGATTATTGACTCGGTTCATGTTGGCCGCTTGAATTAGGTTTAGTTCAATCTCGTTATTCGACTAGTAAAATCCGTAATTGTTTTATGAATTGATTCTAAGTGACACACATCGAATTGGTTTTGTGTAAACTAAAATTGCACGTTTTTACGCTTCCGAGCTTGTGAGAAGTATTGAACGTTGTTGGGAACATTCACACAAAACTTAATGCGATCTTTCAATCTATTTCTAAGAACTTGTTTAGAGTAGGTTAGTAAGGTTAGGTTTAATTCAAAAAGCTTGTTTTGATTAAACAATTTTGGTGAATGAAAGATGCTAGAGCTTGTTAGTATCCTCAAGTACTAACTTAGACTAGAATTGACTTTGACATCAATTCATCATTAACTTACTTCAATTAGGTGAATAGAACTCGGAATTGAATTGTTTTACTCTTATTTCTAGTATTTAGTTTACCGTATGTTAGTTTAATTTACTTGTTTTCAAATTCCCCATATTTACTTTTTATACCCTGGAATAAAACATGATTATTTTGGTGTATTTATGGATTAAAACTGAGTCACTGAGGACCGATCTTGTTTTCTACTGTTACTATTATTTTTAAATCATATGTGCAAAGAAGATTTGTTATTTGATGGATTCGACACCCATCAAACATTATTACCATCACCTAATCCGACAATGGTGGGATGGATATGATTTTTTAAAATAAATTAGGATGGTGGTGGTGTTGTCTAAAATTAATCCAATAAAAATGAAATTAAAAAGTAAGTAAAAGAAATTAATAATCTAACAAAATAATATTTATTAATATATAAATAATATATATTATAAATAATATTTATTAATGTATAATAATCCAATACAAAATAAATTAAAAACGAATTATTTAAAAGAAAATAATAATCATATAAAGTAATATTTATTAATACATAAATATTATATATTAAAAATATTATTTTTTAATATATTATAATCGAATAAAAAAATTAAAAAAAGAATTAATTAAATAAAATTAATAATCCAATAAAATAATTATTTATTAATAAATAAATATTACATGTTAAAAATAATATTTATTAATCAAATAAAAATAATTATTCCAATAAAAAATCAAATAAAGAATTAAATAAAAATATTAATGTATAGTAATTGAATAAATTTAACAAGAAAAGTTTTAAAAAAGGTCATTGTATGTAACGCCTGGTCCTTGATATGCATTTAATTTATTTATTTTGAAAGATGAACTCGACGAGTTGGTGGCCCTAACTTGTCGAGTAGAGGGCAGATTATGCGTGGGGTTTGAGTTATCTACTCGACGAGTCAAGAGCCTTTGACTCGACGAGTAGCTCGGCCAGAGTGAAACCCTAATCTCGGGGTTTTGCACCCTATTTAAGCTCCTTAACCCCCACTTGTGGCCTCATTTCCAGCCTCCTTGTCCCAAACCTTAATCCACGAAACCCTAGAGCTTTCTTTGAGTGTGTGAGCCATTTTGAGTGATTTTGTGTGCTTTTGAAGCTTATGGAAGAAGAAGAAGATAAAGTGTGACAACCCAAACTATTTGGGCCAGGCAAGTCTAAATAGTAACCCTATTACCATAAGAACCTTGAAAACCATGAGAGCATAAGTGCATGTATAAGGAATTATACACTTTGAAGGTCACATATAAGGTAAACCTTTGGAAAAATAAACAAGTTAAGCCAGACAAAATGGTGCAAATAGATTGGAATTCAATCGACAATGCAATCAAACAAAGATCACATGGTGTAGACACAAGAGCTTGAAATTATGTCACAGTTTGAACACTTGAATTATAAGGATAATATATTTGAGTTTACTATTAGCTAAGGCCATAAACACTTCCATAGGACCCACCTAAGACCATGAACACCTTAAGAAACATCCATGACCGTGAACTACTACCAAGGAGGCACTTAGGCCGTGAACACCTTCAAATGGAGGAATCTTGGCCGTAAACTACTTTCAATAAGCTACTTTGGCCGTAAACCCCTCCCCATGCCACCTTTAGGCCGTAAACTCAAGGGGGAAAACATCTTGGGGGCGTAAACACTATCCTAGACAACATCTAGGCCGTAAACCCCATAAAGACTCCAATACTTGACCATAAACACATTCCTAGGAAGTCTACTAGGCCGTGAACACTTAGATATTTTAAGTGTTTATGGATTATGAGTTGTATTTGGCCATTTTTCCATGCAATCTCGAATATTTATGAATTAGCCAACAGTCCTCCAAGCAAGCATCACTTCAACCCCACACTCTTACCAAGGAACGAAAACCTTTCTCTCTTCTTCCTTTCGGGGCATAAACTACTCCTCATTGTGTCCCATTTTACCTTATTCACATTCTGTGAACTCCAAAAATTCTCTCTAATGTATGCAAGCTTCAAGTTCATTTTCTTCAAGCAATCTCCTAATCCTTGTAAGTGTTTCAAGTCTTGGTTAGTAATTCTCCATATTATCTTGTATAATTGCTCATAGTTACACATGAAGTATGTGTTAATATTTTTAGGAAGATCCAAGGTTCAAAGAGTTATCAAACTCTTCAAGTGTTAGGGCTTGAAACTTCTCATCACCTCTCCAAAATCACCCACCAAATCAAACCAAGGTGAGCTTCATACCCCTATATTCTAAGTTTTCATTGTTTTTGGGGGAGAATACAAGTCAAGGGTCTTGTGAAATCTTAGTATAATTGCTTGTTTATGCGTGTATGTTATGATTTATATGATTAAAGTTATGAACTCCATATAATGGTTCAGGAACTCGAGATTTTTAGCAAGTCTCAAGGTTTTGAACTATATATCACCAATTATATGTTAGAAACAAAAACTAGTATGTTTATGGAATATTAATCATAAATTGTTATGTCAAGAACCATAAGGATTTGCTTCAAAAATGTGCTTAAACAAATTGTTGAACATAATATTTTGGAAGTGGGTAAAACATGGAAATAATGATATTTTGGGGACCATTTTCGGCCACATATAAATATATAAGGACCATTTTGAAAAATGGAATAAAATTGAAGAATTTTTGAACATCTCAATTTTTAAAGGACCAAAAATGAAATTTTTGGAAAAACAAGGGCCTTTTTGAATATTTTCTCAAATATAAGTCTAAAATGAACATTTTAGAAAAATGGGTCATTTTCACACATTTCACCAAGTTTTGAATCACTTATGACACCTTTTGGCAAATATGGGTCTTATTTGATACTTTATAAAAAGAAGGGCCATTTTTGCCAATACCGATAATATTGGGTCATTTTTGATAATTATGATTCCAACTAGATTATCCTCAATAATTAAAACGATAGATCTAGTCATGAGTACAACTAATGTTATTTATTTAATAAATAATGGATTTTTCACGATTTGCTCAAAAACCTGTTAGTATTCTAGTCAGACGAATCTCCACAGTACCTATATATATATATATATATATATATATATATATATATATATATATATATATATATATATATATATATATATATATATATATTAGTGTACGCCTAAAGTCCTATAAAGAGTTATAACAAGAGTCTCCTGGAGGGAGAGCGAGAATTTGTGTATAGATCTATACGGGGTTGACACCCCGCACCTTCGCTGTTCGCTACAGCTAGACCGGCCAGTCTAGGGTGACAAATGTCTTTAAACAAACGCGGGCGCCTGAGAAACGCCAAGACAGGCCTCCGTCATATTACTATGGTTATAACGACTCACTTAGAATATAACATTGAATTGTTTATAAATAAACATAAGATACACCTTTCGACTATAACCACGATTGTTTGGATACTTTAAACGAAGCTTACACCACACAAGTATTAGGGTTTTAATACTACTATTTTACACATCACAAAATATAAGATTTTATGGGGAAAACGATTGTATACGATTTCGAAAATGATAAACTAACACACACATATGCAAGTATACTCAATTGGAAACAGAACTTATGATTATTTTATACAAGAAAATATAGGATTTTCTGGAGAAAACGATTTCACAATTTCGAAAGATGATAAACTAAAACACACACATGCAACTATACTAGATAGAAAACAAGACTTACAACTATTTTGATAAGAAAACACTGAAATTTTCTAGATTTCTAAACTATCACAAGTTTTATACGAAAATGCTTATGAACTCATCAACTTTTTAGTTGACGCTTTTCAAAACGACTTGTATTCTCAGGAAATCAGTAAGCAGGTTAAAGGGACGCGGATTCAGGATTATTTGCTGTAGTTTGGAATTTATTTACTTATGTCTCTTTTGTGTAATTTGAAGAACAAATACAATATGTAAACAATGTAAGTTTGTTATCTCAATGTATGATGTTTGGATTTGCTATGTTTCATTTATATTCAATTGTTATGATACTGCACAATGAAGTCACCTGCCTCTGGACGTTTCCGCCGTCTGGTCCGGGGTGTGACATAAAGGGCTCAAGAGGGAAAGAGTAGATCCAGAAGCTACACTCCATTTTCTACATTTCCTGGTAATCAAGTTTCTATCTTGGCCATTAGTTCATTATATCTCTTTATGTCCTCTTTATATGGGTTTTTGGTCCAAGATTGGTAGCTTCTGGGAAATGGTCGACCCAAGATGGTATTCTTCCAGATCTAGTACCTAGAGGGGCTGTTATGACTTAAAGGTGCAAACTTTATGCCATTGGAGCCCCCATGCAAGCTTTAGAGAGTCATATTGGCCTTTTTAGCCCCAAAGGGCCATGCATGTGGGAAAGGTGGGAACTTTACGTGTCCAAGTAGTGTTAGGGGTGTAGATTTGAGGTTGTAAGCTTAAGTTTGGTGTAAGGAGGGCTTAAGGACCAAGTTCTAGGTCCCAAGGAATTAGGGTTTGAGTTAAACCCTTTAAGAAGTGGTATTAAGGGGTAAAGTCAGAAACTTTACCCTGAAAAGGACATTTTCAGGGTTTATGTGAAGTATGAAGCTTGGATCTGAAGTGTAGGGGCTTAATCCATTAAGATAGCCCAAACAGACAGGGGAACTCGGCGAGTCCAGTAAGGGACTCAACGAGTTGAAATTGGGTTGTCCCGATTGTATGCCAGGTAGAACTCGACGAGTCTGTGAAGGGACTCGACGAGTTGACTCGGCCGACCATGAGTCTGAGTAGTATAGGAACTCGCCGAGTTAGGAGGTAACTCGACGAGTTGGGTTGACTGGGAGTTGACCTTGACTTTGACCTTGACCGGGACGTTGACTTTGACCATGGGAAAAATGATCATTTTACCCTAAGAAGAATTATCAGATTTTTTATTAAGTGTTATTGTGAAATTGATAGCAGGGGAGTCGTTGGAGCAGCCGTCAGAGATTCCTCACACGAGATTTCACAGCTAGCATTCGAGGTGAGTTTCCTCCAGTAGGAATGGGTCTAAGGCACCAAGGCCGACCCGTTTAGCTAGTAGTAGTTCCGGACTATGATCCGATGCCGGGCGGGGCCCGATGTAGGTTTATGTGCTTTTCCAGATTTCGATCCGATGTCGGGGCGGTCCCGAGGAATGCTTGTATGCTTGATGTCTTTGTGATTCTTGCATGTGTTTGTATTGTATGTTTCCGGACTTCGGTTCGATGCCGGGGCGGTCCCGAGGAATGTTAGTATGTTACCGGACTACGGTCCGATGTCTGGCGGGGCCCGAGGGACGTTTAAGTGTTAATGTTATGTGCTTAAGTTTATATGTATTACTGATTATGCTCTTATGTATTCCGAGATGTGCTCGATGTCGGGCGAGGCTCGATGTCGGGCGGGGCCCGATGCATAATAGGGTTCGATGTCGGGCGGGGCCCGATGCCGAGCTTGACTCGATATAGCAGGGGCGAGGCCCAAGATATGTTTATGTGTTATGTGTATGGTATGTGGTAGTTGGAGAGACTCACTAAGCTTCGTACTTACAGTTTTCAGATTTGATTTTCAGGTACTTCCGCTAGTAAGGGGAAGAACTTGGGATGACTGTCTGACACACACCACTGTTTTAGCCTGGGAGGATTCACTCTGATTTATGATATACGATTTTGATACATTGACAGATTTGATGATGTTTTTGAGATACATGACTATGATTTTTATGCGATTGATGATATTGATGGTTTTTATTATTGATTTAAAATGAAATTTTTAGTCTATATTTTTGGGATGTTATATTGTAGTTTGGTTGCATAAATACTTCTAAGAATAAAATTGTTATTTTAAAAAAAGTTAACAACCAAACTGTTAAAGTTAATGTTTTTAAACCAAAAACACACATTATGTCAAAAAGTGGACCACTATGCAGTACTATATATACATTTTTTTTTTTCAAAATCATATAACTTTGACAAACACATAACCATTTTTGCAATTTGGTGTTTTGAATTATTTTGAATTTTACAAAATGACCCTTAAGAATATATAATGGCAGTTTTATCCATGGCATGCCTTTAATGGCGAGTGGGGTTAAATGTAAAATACAGTTGAAGGGAATATATATTGCATTTTTGTCGTACTAAATATTAATTCAAAACTGCAATGATTTCACCAAAATTTAACATCCCCACAATAATAAAAGCAACATAAATCACAAAGACAGTGGACCTGTGTTTAACCGATTAAATTTATAACTAAATCCAACGTTATACATAGTGATACAGCCAAAAAAATAGGTTGAATCGTGTCCCTCTAATTTTTTTAGTTAATAAATTAAATAAGCACAAATAACTCATATATATATATATATATATATATATATATATATATATATATATATATATATATATATATAGGATGGGGTGATGATTCATTTTAAAGTGAGAACTCGTAAGGATACTTTAAAAAAATTGAAAAAAAATCTAAAAAAATACAAATTATAAAATCGAGCATAGATCTATGTCCGAGAGAAAAAAATAGAACATTATTTTTTATTTATTTATTTTTTTCTAAATCGAAAACATTTCATCAAAAAATTTCAATATTGATCTGGGAACTTTCTGGTCATTGTTTTATTGAGCTATAGCCATTGGCAAAATGTTAGCGTAGAGGAAGTTCATTACACAAGCCATAGAACAAATTAAGAATGTAAACGAACATGCATAATCAAGATAACAAACCTCTATTCAAACTAAAGTTTCAAATTTACGTACATAGACTCAACATTTAAATGGCTTAGGAGTAACGTTTCTTAACTATTTAATGATAAATCTTAAAAAATGGTCCATTTGGTTTCCAAAAGGCATAATGACTTAAAAGTGTAATATATTTTTCGATTTGTACACATTTAGTCACTGAATTTTTTTCGTCCACATTTACCCCTTCAACTTGTTAAACTGTATACATTTAGTCCTTATGACCGGCTACTCCAGGTTAGCCGGTAAAAATGACTTAACAGGGTAATATATTTCTCACTTTGTACACATTTAGTCCTTAATATTTTAGTACATATTTAGTCCTTAATATTTTTTTTGTTGTTGCAAAATAATTTATTTTTGTTTTTGTATTCATTCAGTACTTATGAATGATTTCTTTAGGTTTTTCTCACGATATCTTATGTGGGATGGCCATATGGTGGTGGGATAGGTTGAGGTGGTCCTGCTATATGTTGTAGGCCAAGATACCTGGGGCGGGCCGACTATAAGTTGTAGGCACAGAGGCTCGAGAAGAGTGGTTGGGTTAAGGTGGCATGCTAACAAACCCTGGTATTCCAGTCCGATGACTGATTGGACCTATTGCATGTTGGCATTCCAGTCTGATGACTGATTGAGTTAAGGTATTCCAATCTGATAAGTGTGGGCCCGTTATGCATGATAATGCGTTTGTTGTATCAGGTATTTTGGGGGAAACTCACTAAACTTTGTGCTTACCCAGTTGTTTATGTTTTCAGATTCTATCGTTGATCGTGGGAAGGTGAATGCATGATTGTACACACTCATCAACAATATTGAGGATTCTGTGTTTCTTATATTACTCTGATTTTCGATAAATGTATTTTGGAATAAACGTTTTTTTTCTTAATAGTGGATTTATAATTAGGGAGTTTTGCCTTATTTAAAAATAAAAAATTTTGGTTGTGAAAATGAGACATTACACATAAACATCAACAACCCCACACACTTCATCAATGATTGTCCCACGTAAGATATCGTGAGAAAAACATAAAGAAAACATTCATAAGTATTGAATGTGTACGAAAACAAAAATGACTTATTTTGAAACAGAAAAATATTAAGGACTAAATGTGTACAAAAATATTAAGGACTAAATGTGTACAAAATGAGAAAATATATTACCCTATTAAGTCATTTTTCCCGGCTAACCTGGAGTAACCGGTCATAAGGACTGAATGTATACAGTTTAACAAGTTGAAGGGGTAAATGTGGACGAAAAAAAAACTCAGTGACCAAATGTGTACAAATCGAATAATATATTACCCTTTTAAGTCATTACCCCTTTCCAAAAAAATCATGTTTTGTCCATAACTTTTTTTTTTGTTTTTAAGCCTTTATGGTTTGAAAACTTCTAATGGATCATACTTATGGTAACACCATCTCTTTTTGTCTGTTAAGTCTGAATATGTACGAGACATATGAGAGCAAAATCGTCTTTTACAAACCACATGGACCATTTATGAAGATTTGACTATTTAATATTTATTAACTGATTTTATTTATAAAAAAAATAACAAAAATATAACCCCATTCCTCGCTCACCCCACCTTCCAGCACCTCATCCCCTTAAGCCATCGACGACCAGATAGTGCTTCTTTCCTCTTCCTCTTCACTTACTCGACAACCACCAACGGACGGCCGCCACCCTCCGTCACCGGGCCGTTACCACCTTAAGAAACCGGACCGCCTCAATCCCCGATCCACACCTTCCATCACCACCGCTCGATTTATGCACCATTTATCACCATTCCATTTATGCACCATCAACCAAGGTTCGATTTCTGATTGATTTTTTTCCCATGTTATCAGATATTAACCAGAAAAAAGCAGGTTCTAGATTGATGGGTTTTGAGCACTACAACATTCCTATGATGTACATGCAAACCCTAAAGCTTTGGATCTAGTTTGTCTAATGAACATGCAATAATCATCCAAAGCCATAAACCCTAGATCTAGCATACAATAATGATATTAACATATGAATTAGGGTTTAGATTTTACCTTGATTGTTATGTAGTAATAACAATCTATTCCTTCTTGTAATTGGCTTTAGAAAGCTTAGTGTCACAAATGTCACACCTCTAATGGCTCACAAACACCTAGAGTAAGAGGATGAAGAAGGAGAAGAGAGGAGGCACCCAAAAACGTCTAGAAACCCTAAGGAATCAGTTAGCCGCGTTTTTGGTGCCCTAAGGGTCCTTAAATAGTGAGGCTATTAGGGTTATCTAACAAGGAAACCCTAATTTGACTGCTTAAGCCCTAAGCAGCCCATGAACTCCCTCCTTAGAGGCCTTGGATGATTTCTAATGGGTTTCCCCATAGAATTCGTCCACTCCTTTAATATGGAGTCCATTAGCCCAATATTCAACTATCACACAATTGATAGTTCTAGTCCCCTAAGTTTAATTAATCTCTTTTAGCCACAAAATTAATTCTTAATTAATTATTGACTAATATTAATTAAACAATATGATTTCTCCTTTAATATATTATTCTCATAATATATTAATAAATCATAATCAATCCTTTCTCTCTCCATAATTCATCCTATCAAGTTGCTTTGGTGAAGGCAACCCAAAAGGACCATGCACCATCGGGTCAAGTACATACCAAAATAGTTATGGACTTAGACACTAATCCAACAGTCTCCCACTTGGATAAGTCTAATAACTATTCTGCGTATGACTTCAAATCCTGATCCGCAATCGTAGCTTTCAAAAGCCGCTGTCAACTCTGATCTTATCAGAAGTGTGTCCTTTAGATAAGGGATCATATATTCCTCCATTCTTGATATCGTATAGACTGAGACATGGATTTAAATCATTCTCTCTGTCTATATATTGTTTCCCGACTTCCGATTTATGACGACTGACAACAAACTACAATTGAACACATCAACTTAGTCCCGGCTTGGCCAAGCACTTTAGGTGTCATCACTAAATCATCGAGGGGCCCACAGATATCGCTTTTATCCCACTTTGGGTAAAAGGAACGGATAAAAATCGACTCAATGCTCGCTTGTACTTACTCACCGAATTACACACAACAATACGTTTTATAACACCAAGTTACTGGTGCGTTTAAATATTATCAATGTGTAACCAACTCACAAGATACAACTTACACATCTCGGTTTCAAGAATACAAGATGTTATCGTCTCACCAATCACTCGTGATAAAATCCATGAAGCGATCCAAGTGAGTGTGGGTTTATTCCAATACTCTAATCTTATAGCAGCACTCATGAACCCTGCAACAAACTTTTGCTATGTCTAAAACACTTTAGACAATCTACAGTCAGATTCATGACAGTCTTCTTTCATTCCTACTTCCAAAGAATGAGCGACTGTGGAGGGTTTGAATAATCTTATTATTCGGGAAGTCAAAACATGCAAAGTGAAACACAAGAATAATACTAATCCTATATGGCCTCAAACCTTTGAGTATAAATAAAACATTTTATTTAATCACCATATTGATTACTCATCATTTGTTGTTTCGGGTAATCAACTTCTTACTCGAATTATAACTACAATTGTCCCATGCTCTTAGCATGCACACTATGTTTACCTATGGTCCTTACTTTGTGAAATAGTATAATTAAATAACATTTTCAATCACACTCATTTCACAATTCCTAATCCATTAGTGTAAGAATACAAAATTCTCGCCACTACTAGAATATGTTAGATTCTAACATTTCATGCAATGGTCCTTTCGTAATGTCACAGTGCCAAAGTCACCAAGACTTTGCCAATGAAATTACAAAGTGCCCTATTGGACATTGTTACAAGACAATTCCATAGTCCTGAAGTCTCACATTCAAAGTATATTCCTTTGAACATCCTTCTTGCATAAAAGTTTCTAATCTAGACATTGATTCTCGATATCCAAATCCCAATATGGAAACATTTCCATAGTTTCCATATGACAACTCATTCTAAATAGAATCTTATCTATTCATAATAATGTCAATATGGTCCATCCATGACTATACTTCCAAGTGTCCACAAGTGACCAATCCTTGGCGAACCTTAGATTGTCCTTGACAGTTGTTTAATTATTTTAGTCAAATCCGGTTCTATTCCCTTTTTCCCTCTAAATACCCTAGGCATTTGGAAAATTTTAGAACGGTCGAATATTACAGCATATGCAATCGATCCTATACTCGAAGCGTATGTAATACGATCCGTAGCGAAAACGTGATACTGTACCAGTTTCTTGCTATAATATTGTCATAATATTTCTATTTGCCGTGTTCTCAAAATTTGAACTATGAAGAGGGATGTCGTAATCATAATCAAACTTTGAGAATGCAAATAAATATATCCTTGACTAAATTCAATTAAAATTTCTCGATCTAAGCTTTTAGATTTGAAACGAAGTACAACATTCTCTCTCCCTTAATTATAGCAAAACAACTTTTCTACCTCTGCAACTTTGCAAAGTGAAACTTTTGTTTTTCTATAATTAATATTGCCAACTTGCAATACTTAAAATAATAATCACGCTCCCACTAACATGATGATTATATCCATTCCAGCATAACATTTATGCTCCCACTAGCTTTGACACGTATTCAGAAACCAACTAAACTTCTAGAAAACAATACTTATTGACTTCCAAAGTTCATTGTTTCTAATACGATATGCTTCGATAAGCCTTTATCTAAGCTTCTCAAAATCACACACCTTTCCTAAGACAGCTCACATGTGTGTCTAAACTAATTTAGAACCTATTTTACTAAGTCCCAAATGTTCAGACTGATTGCCAAATCTCACAATTCGAACTATGAAAAGGGATGCCGTAATCATAATCGAATTTGAGAATGCAATTTACATAATCGCTATCTCCTTAAAATCTCTCTTAGTGAAAGCGTTTCCTCACAATCATTTTCATGAAGGAGAGAAACCTTATGACACTTAGATTTTATGGTGTATGTGTTCCTATCCATGTGAATTTTCCATAAGCATAATCGAAAGATAATGTTTGTGACAAATTCAAACTCTTATGGACAGAACTTGTTCATTCTTAATTTCTTGCCATCAAGGGTCCCACCATTGCTTCCAAGTTATCTAGCAGTTCACTTATTCCAGTCAGTATACTTTCATTGAATAAGGTGCTTGCCTTATGCATTCTATTGAGAACTCGTAGAACTCATATGCATAATCACTCAACAGGATTGGCACAGAAAAGGAATTTTGTCAACACGATAGGTTACAAACCTCAAGTCGTGCGCTAGTGATCATTGATTAGGTTTATTCTTGATTTGTTCTTGAAGCTTTTCAAGATCATTTATACTCCCACTGAACTCTTGACATATATGATTCTCATGTCAAGAAACATTTCTTGACAAAACAAATATTCAAGAGTTAGTGCGAAATTCTATCAAGACTAACACTTAATTTAATTTGTTCTAGTTGGTCTTTGTCTTCTTCAAGACATCACAACTTACAAATGTGTATGAATAAGAAAACTTTCTCTATTCCACAATTGATAAGTGTTACAAACCTACTTAAGATGTGTCACTCAATGTTACAATCTTAATTTTAATATTCAATATTGGAACGGAGTATGATTTATCTTAACGACTTAACCACTATAGCAATTCCTGATTCCTTTTCTTAGCCAAACTAGTGCACTAAGGTATCCTTAGAGGATGGATTGTAATATGGTTCTTTACAATTAAGACGATCATAAAACCTGATACAGAAGTACTCTCCCTTCTTCTTAGATTGGAGAGACTTCTTGTCTTTCTGCCTTCATTGATTATTGTTATTCATTCTGCCATTCATTGAAACTTTTCAATGATTCAGAATTACACTTAATCTTGTAAGTATAACCACATTTACTAGACTTTTGGTAAATTATGACGAATAGTCTCTTTGTTATTTGTGGTGGACTTGACTAGTGCACAACATTGTGTTCTAGTCCTTTAGTCCTTCGCTTGACTCACATACTTGTGTGATCAAGGAATTAGTCTTAATTTCCTAAGTACCAAGATTTCCATACATCACATGATTCAAATCATAAGATTCCAAGTTTCTGTCCAACTGAAACTTGGGCGATGGGAATCTTTCCTTACTTAGAAAAATTTGACACTTCCATAAACAACATAACTAAGAATCACATCCATTTATAGAAATACACAAACATCAACTTTTCACAACGATTTCATTGCAAGGATATATATATATATATATATATATATATATATATATATATATATATATATATAAATAAGACAAATCAAAAAATTTATTTTATTCATAAAAGCAGCGGAAAACATGTCCTTACAATGCAAAATCAACTGAAAAACTATGTAATCAAATATTCCTAACAAATCTATCATAACTTTCTAAGCTCAAAATTCGATCTCCGAATCCATGCGATCGTAATCCATATCTTCGTGATCAGACTCATCTTGCTCTTCCATCAAGCTTCCTTTCTTTTCTCTGATCCTGCAAAACATTCAAATGTAATCTTATCACATTATGTATTAAGAATCAATGAATAGGAACTTAATGGAGTTAGATAGTGGATATTACCTGAGGTAGAGCCATACTTCTTGACTCTCCCATCTCTTAGATTCTTCAGGTTCTCTGGGCAGCTACGTATCCAACGCCCCTTCTCTTGGCAACAGAAACAGGTGGCGTCTCTTGGAGCGACCACGGAAGCATGGTTGGTTGAGTTACCAGACAAATATGCTCAATTACTTTGCCAAATCATTTCTGATTCAGCAGCAATGAGCATGTAAGTTAGGTCAATGAGGGTCGCGTCAATATCCATCATATAATACTCTCTTTTGAACTTATTATATGATTCAGGGAGTGACTTAAGAACCCAGTCTATAGCCAACTCCTTTGGAAAAGTCGCACCCAACATTATCAACCTATCGATGTGTGATTTCATCCCTAGGACGTGAGCACACACGAATTTTCCATCTTCATGTTTCATTGCCAATAGGGCTTAAGTATTTTGAACCTTTCAATTCTTCGGTCTTGTGGGTTTGGGAGAACAACAGGAGGAGGTGGAGGAAGTGAAACCAAGCTAGTCCACAATGCAAGGATCGATCTTGCACCTTCATTGTGTAACAGACTTTCACTTTGAGCAGGAAAACCTTTTCCTTGGGATTCGGGAAGACCACGGTTAGATTCATACATCTACAAAATGGGAGAAAAATCAAGTTAGTTGATTGATTGAGTCCTTAATAAATCACCCAAATGAGATATTAAGGCTAGGACCCAACACAATACTCTACAACTTGGGAGAGGGATGCCGTAACCCAAATTGCAGAACATTTGAAGGTAAGTGAATGACGATTCACTAATTTTCCACTATGAAAAACGAAAAAGAGATTAGGTTTTAAATGTTTTGAAAAACTCCTAGATCCTTTGAGATTCATTGAACTCTTCAATGGAATGTTTAAATCTTGATATGCCCCTCGATTTGTGACTGGGATGCCGAGGATCACAAAACAGGGTGTGAATAACCATGCAAATATACATGGTGCCCCCAATGTTACAGTCACCTATTCGATGTGCCGGTTAACCACACACGCTCCACCGAACTATGACAAACATTGAGTCACCTTTTGCTACCTTTGCTTAGAACCATTTAGTGTACCGGTTAACCACACACACTCCACTAACGTCTTCGCAAGGGTACAAAGTGTAATTTCATGGAATTGCATCAAATTCACTTTTGCCTAAAGTAACTAAGATTGGGAATTTTGTAAAAACATTTAGTTACTTTATACTTCATTATACTTTTAATGGAAACGGTTTGCCCTATCCTACCCGTTCGGCTAACGACCCTCCACCAATCAAGGAAGCGGTGGGTGAGAGTGGACACCCATTAAACGGCTATTTTATAGGCCATAACCTTATACCCCCCTTATAGATCGGCTTCGTGAATGAGGCCTACTAACGGTAAGACTAGCAGTTTAAGTTATACATATATAATATTAGACCTTTAATGTTATATATAGTATAAGGGTGTATTTTACACTTTTAAAATACTAGGTGGTCTAATTTAATAAATTATACTTTTAATTTAATTAAATGTAAACCATATCACTATGGATTTATTAAATCTCTTTTAATTATACACTTAATTAATTTAATAAAACCATAAGAGTGCAATTTGAACTTTTTCAAAAATTAGGGTTTTAGAATTTAAAATTTTAAAATTAAACTTTTAATTAAAATTTAAATTCCAAAACTTGAGGGCAAGTTTTGAAACATTTCAAAACATTAGGGTTTAGAATTTAAATATTTCCAAATTAACCTTTTAATCAAAAATTTAAATTTCAAAACTTGAGGACAAATTTTGAAACCTTTCAAAATATTAGGGTTTAACTATTTAAATTTCAAAACTAAAACTTTTAAAGTTCAAATTTAAACTATAAAACCTAAGGGGTGTAAATTGAAACTTTTCAAACTTACTAGGTCAAATATTTGACTAATAATAATCCTATATTATCTATATTTAACCAAATCCATCAATTTTGATGAGGATAACCATTCCAAACTTAAAAATTTGGATTTTGGCAAGAAAAACGAGTTTTGACAATTATCCTCAACAAAATGTGGCAGGAAATTCGAAAATCCCGGCACCAGAGCCCTGGACACGTCGAGTCCACAATGGAACTCGTCGAGTAGGACCTACTCGTCGAGTCCATTCATGGACTCGGCGAGTCTGCCAGTCAGAACCCAAAAAATTCGATTTTTTCAAGCAATAAACGATCAAATATGCATCAATTCATCAACAAACAGCCCTAGGCTCTGATACCACTGATGGGTTATGAGCACTACAACATTCCTATGGTGTACATGCAAACCCTAAAGCTTTGGATCTAGTTTGTCTAATGAACATGCAATAATCATCCAAAGCCATAAACCCTAGATCTAGCATACAATAATGATATTAACATATGAATTAGGGTTTAGATCTTACCTTGATTGTTATGTAGTAATAACAATCTATTCCTTCTTGTAATTGGCTTTAGAAAGCTTAGTGTCACAAATGTCACACCTCTAATGGCTCACAAACACCTAGAGTAAGAGGATGAAGAAGGAGAAGAGAGGAGGCACCCAAAAACGTCTAGAAACCCTAAGGAATCAGTTAGCCGCGTTTTTGGTGCCCTAAGGGTCCTTAAATAGTGAGGCTATTAGGGTTATCTAACAAGGAAACCCTAATTTGACTGCTTAAGCCCTAAGCAGCCCATGAACTCCCTCCTTAGAGGCCTTGGACGATTTCTAATGGGTTTCCCCATAGAATTCGTCCACTCCTTTAATATGGAGTCCATTAGCCCAATATTCAACTATCACACAATTGATAGTTCTAGTCCCCTAAGTTTAATTAATCTCTTTTAGCCACAAAATTAATTCTTAATTAATTATTGACTAATATTAATTAAACAATATGATTTCTCCTTTAATATATTATTCTCATAATATATTAATAAATCATAATCAATCCTTTCTCTCTCCATAATTCATCCTATCAAGTTGCTTTGGTGAAGGCAACCCAAAAGGACCATGCACCATCGGGTCAAGCACATACCAAAATAGTTATGGACTTAGACACTAATCCAACATAGATCTCCACCGGAAAAAACAAACGTTTCAGATCTCCGAAGATGGGTGAAAAAACATAGGTTTCCTACCACAATGTTGGTGTTTCTTAATGCATAGATTGATTCCATTTGAAAGTTTTTGGGCGGAAAAGAACGTAAGGCAGTGAGGTTTTTCTTTTTGGTTTTTTCGGAGAAGAAAGGGGGAGAAATTATGGGTGGTGGTGGTGCCAAAATCTACAGTTCATTGACTTTCATGTTGAAAACATTGTTCTTGTTACTTTAGATGGATGATTAGATAATTTAGAAGGGGTTTTCAACCATGAAACTACATTACCTCCTTCTCATCTTCCTTCATCTCTTTTCATCGGGTGTTCATCAAGATTTAGAAACTCAAGAACGATCATAAAAAGTTAGGTTTCTAGATTTAATTTCTTCAAATTTAACTTCATTGTTATGGTCGATTTTCAGATTTTTTAGATAGGGGTTTTGATTTTTCAAGAAGGCCTTAAGATCTCATTTATAGGGTTTCAGTTTTTTAGAAAGGGATTTGATATTTAGAAGGGTTTTGAATTGGTCTTTTAATATGGAGCATGAACTCAAAAATGTTTAAAAAAGAAGGGTTTTGATTATATCCTTATTTGATGTGGATTTGTTGACGATTTGGATTTGTAATTTAGCTATGTTTGATTTTAATTTGAATTTAGATTTGTTAATAGAAGAGGTGAGGGAGACGGTGGCTGATGGTGGTGGACGACGACAGATGGTGGTATGTGTTCTTGAGTGTGTATCTTCATGAAGATGATGAATGTGTGTTTGTGTGTGTGTGTGTTTATGAAGATGTCTTGATAGTGTATATAAAAAATAAATAAACAATTTACAAGAAAAATATAAAAATAATAATAAATTGTATAAAAATCATAAATGATCATTGTGGTTCGTAAATGACGATTTTACCCTAACATACGTCGCACATGTTCAAACCTAATAGAAAAAATAGAGAGTGTCAGCCATAAGGACGACCCATTAAAAGTTTTCAAACCACATGACCTATCCTTGAAGACAAAAAAATTAAGGACCAAACTTGATTTTTTTTGGAAACCACATGGACCATTTTTGAAGATTTGTCCTATTTAATTAATTAATGTTTGATCAATTGAATTTAGACAAATTAATAAGGTGTTGAGTGGTGCCCCTCTTGGTGGCCCGCCAGGTATTCCTGATCCATCAGGTTGGGTTACCCTTTAACTATTTGCCGGTTCTAAAAAAATAATAAGGTGTATAATAGTTCTAAATTAGAACAAGCCATAAAAATTTGTGCCAATTATACATAAGCATATAACAAAGCCACTTCACGAATCACTGGAACATGGATGATTGATCTTATGAATTGGTTTTGAATAAATTAGGTATTTACTAGTCTTAATTTAGACTTTAGTAAACAATCCAAAAAATTTGATCAAATTGTACATGAAAAATAACAAAGAAACATTGCTAGAATTTCACCATTGATGGTGGATTTGAGATATGAAACCCTAGCTTTATACCCTTGCATTGAAAATCCTGGCTCCACCAATGGTAACTTGAGTTTGGCTTATCCCTTAGACCTTTAGTTTCTTCCATAACTTCTATATAGGCTTGAAAAGAGTAGAAAATTTATGAAACAAGTTAATCAACTTTGTAAGGGTATGTTTGGTAAAATTGGAATCCTTTATGTATTTTATAGGTAATGTTTAGAAGTTATTTTGACTTTAAAGGTGTATTAAAGTATAGAAATCCCTTGAGGTGAGATTACAGGACTACATGTTGTGACATCTCCATTTTTTTGTTCAGAAAATAGCTTTTTGTTTATGCTTATTTTAAAATAGAGTTTATTTATAATCACAGAATTTTTTCCATAAAAAGTATTCCCGAAGAAATGTATTTCATTGATTATAAAAAAAAAATTGGGATGTCATAACTGATACAAGAAGCATAAGCATAAACATAATAATTACTCGCCTTATAATATCTAATGGCCCACATTTCCTTTAATCTCTCATCAGATCCAAGCATGAAATACTTTCGTATCGATACCTATGATACAAAGAAACTGAGTGTGTCAGGTTGGGAAACCTGGTGAGTACATATGGTTTTCGACCCACAATATTATAATTAATTTGTTATATATATATATATATATATATATATATATATATATATATATATATATATATATATATACACTCACACACTAGGTTTAAACCCGTGGAAATCCACGGTTGATAATTTGAAATAGAATTATAATTTTGATTTTGATTGTCTAATAAAAAAAAAGATATCAAAGTTTAGAAAAAATGAAGAATAGTGATATTGTAATTAACATGAATCTGAATTGCTCTTGCATATTTGAATGCATATTCGATTTTGCCTATTCAAACAAATGTCAATTCATTTTTGTTGTCTGTTTTTTTTGTAAACATATGTATCAAACACTTTTCAACTTATGGGCAATATGGTCTTTCCTGGAGTAAATGAAGTGGAGAAGGGTAAAATGGTTGTTTTAAAACTTGTATAAAAATTGTGAAGTATAAGCACATACAGTTCTATAAGATACATATATAGCATTGAATCTGATTTACCCAAACCCTCTTTCTCACTCAACACAGAATTTGTACATGCTGCTGACTGTCTAACACCTTCATCTCCTGCATACTTATTATTTACACTACAAGACTCCATATTCCACCAATCATAACGCTTCTTAATCGCCTCACAAGGATCCAAATAACCCTTCTGACTTGAAGCTATACAATCTTCCCACCCCTGATCATCAGAATCAGATTCTTCTTTTGTAATAACGTTAGTATCCTTAACTTCTACCGATTTGCTATTGGTCACTCCATCAACAGGATATGATGATTTTAATGACATTAGATCTGAACTTTCGGCCTTATTCATGCATATAGAAGACATCTCAGAACATAAATTCACCATCCGCCCTTCTGTCACATCTTTATCAAAGCCTGAATTACATGATCTTCCAACGATATCTACAAAAGTTGTCATGTGTTTTGATGATCTAGGCAACTGACTCTGATCATTACAAGCTGCTGCTGTAGCATAATCTACAACCTGAACAATGACATAACAAGCAAATATTCAGACATCCAAACTAATTAAAAAAAACTGTCCAGGTTTTTTATAAATGTACAAAAAATATATCTTACTTTCAGACCATCTGGTGAAGGACTGTGGTTGTTCAAGTGTTGATCTACTGGTGATGGCAATGTACTTCCTGACCGTTTATGCAAATATTGGGCAGCACCAACAATTTCCTGAACTCTATTCCTGAAATAAATAAATAGATAAATAATTGTTGTATATTGTTCTATTATAATGAGTCAAAAGTGAAAATGCAAGCTATACTCTCAAATACTTAGTATTCACTTATTTTAGCCATTCTTCTTTCCTGCAGATAGCATATTTAACCTGCTATATTTCTGATTTATAAAACATGTTCACATTACTATTTATTTGGATAAAAATTAAATAACACATTAAAATGACATTGTTTTTTAAAATATTTTGCAAATTAACCCTAAAATAGAATGTACTTTCAAAGTAAATTGCTAAAATTGACATAATTCGTTTGTGTTCTAATTAAAGCGACCTGAAGAGTTCCTGTTTTAGTAATTGCATTAAAGCAACCTTCTTTCATCGTGTGTGTGTGAGTGTTTCTGTAAAGTACATTGTTATTAATGTAAATTTTCTCTTCCTTTATCCTTTACTGATAATATTACATATTTACCATTATTGTGTTGTTTGAGTTTGTGGTGGAATTAAAATAGAAAAAAGGCCCATGCGATAAAAAGTTAGATAAATAATCCATGTTTTGAAATAAATTACACAAATGTTCCAGTTCCAGTATTATAAAAAAAGTAAGGATGGTCACTAATTTTTAAAACAACATAATGAGTGTAGCTTTTTTTTCTGCATAAACATATATGACAATTGTCAACTGGGCATCCATTATTGCAAAAAGAATAAAAAAAGGTAAGTAAAAAAACCTAAAACAACTAAAAAACTCTTTTTCAATGTGAAGACATCATTTTGGTTCGTCCCAATTCAAAATTAAATTCAGAAATATGCAATTAAAAAACATCATAAACAACTAATATAACAAATAAGCAACTTACAGTCTAAATAAGCATTCCAGCTCCAAGTTTGGAAGATTCAATCCCACATTTAAATAAGCAAACTATAGTTCGGTAACATATCAGTACCCTTTCAATATAGGTAATGTACAGCACTCAATCGACTATCATCAATTGAATGGGATTCTTATTAGTTACTACCACCTCTACTTAAAAGTAATTATCAAACAGGACCAATTAAAACCATAAAGAGAAGAAAACCTCATAAATTGGATGCAAGTACTAATCGTAGTAGCCTCTCATACATATACCCTTCAAAACAAAACCAATCTACCCAAATCCAAGGCCGTCACACATGGCTTAGCTTAAGCTTATTCTCCATGGTTACAAAATTTGATGCATTGAGTTTGACCTTAAAAGTAAAAAAGGAACAAAATTAGAAATTTTAGTCTATCGCAACAACTAAAAAGAGGGCACAAAAACGATTTGGACAAAAACCTTAATAAACCATTCCTAAGGTTTTTATTTTCTCACCTCGATGCTGACTCTTTAGGCCTTTTAGTAATCAAACTGAATGTTTCAGTAGATAGTCTACGCTTGATCAAATAAAAATTAGGGTTTTTAAGAAAAAGACTTACATTCCTTACATGTGTATATAGTTGTCATCATCCACATCTGCAACCCTAATACAATCAAGCAACTAAAGAAGTTTTACATAAAGCCAATATATAACCCTAAAGAAGTTTTGCTTAAATGACATATAAAAAATTCAGCTTTGCCTCATGACTCAAAGGGAAATCCGCAATTGAAAACTGTGAAATTTGAGAATTCATAGTACATAAATGATTGAGAGTTGAATAATCATACAAATTCATAAGTTTTGGAGCCAAACCCGAGTGTTACTTCCTCCAATCTCTCCTATTTAGCTAACCCTCCATCCAAGATACTTAATCGACATCATCCATTAATTGGATTCGAACCTGATATGTCTTAAATCAACCTTCAAAACATAAAATTAAACAACTTACAAGATCAAGTATACCATCAGAAGTTGAAATCAAAGAACACAAAACTGTTATAAGTGTGAATGGCAAAAGAAGTAGGATATATAATCAATGAATCAGAATCATCAAGTCCTAAACACAAGACATCTGGCAAAAATTATCGAATTAGAAGAGAAACACAACCAAAAAGAGTAGTATGGAGGGAACAAACTTAGGTTTACCTGAAGTTGTCGGAGAAGATGACCATCAATTTATGATTTTCCGTTCTTCCATAGCGGTATATGTGTTTTGCATAGATAGACCCATGAATAGAAGCGATTTTGAGGTAATATATGGAGTCGACTAAAGTCTAGTAAGTGCAATTCAAATTTGAAAATGATTTTGCTTCCTAATTTCTTGCGATTTAGCTGTTTTTATTGATATATTGATATTTCTTGATTCTTGATAGTGAAAATCGAGATAAACCAAATTTGAAACTGATTTTTCTTCCTGATTTCTTGCAACCCTCCTCGTTCTTCTGGCCGACTTTAATGGGCATGGCGTTTATTCAAGCACAAGGGTATAATAGGAAAATCACTTTTGATAATATAGGCGGGAAATAAGCCGGAGGGTTGCTGAAGAGTTGCCACGTGTCATTAAAGGTACTGTTTTATTATAATAGGGGATATATATATATATATATATATATATATATATATATATATATATATATATATATATATATATATATACTGCATTAAATAAATAACCTAGTTACCTATTCCCGTTATTCTCACTTTCTGATCCTAAACCGATGATCTCAAGGGATCTCTAAGTGAATAATACTCCTTCGGGGAATCCTTAGCAATATATGCTAACAAGCCAATAATGGGATGAATAGAGTACCCACATGAATAATTCATTCATACCTACAATTCGTAGTCCTGTCTGTATGAGGTTTCTTAACATCTACAGGTCGGGGACCTGACCATGTATAATTCAGTAACACCTACAGGTCGTAGACCTATCTGTGTATGATTCATCAATCCCTACAGGTCATAGACGTGTCCACAAAACAATTTATTAACACCTACAGGTTGTAAACCTGCCCGTGCACGATTGTATAACACTTTCATGTTGTAAACTTGCCCGTCTATGGCTTATAAACATCTACAGGTTGCAAGCCTGTCCATGTTTGAGCCGACTTTTTGTAGAATGGTCCATGGTCATCATCAATACCCTACTAGGTGACTACATTGCTAGTCCGGTAGTACTATAAAGGTTATGACCTTTCATTATTATTTTCATCTATATTTACCCTTCACTATCGCATATATTATAAGCATGAAAATACGTATATGGTTAAATAAAATCATCTTATACAGTTTCATCTAACATAGAAAGTTTCAAATCACAGATAATAGGCACATACAAAACTTAATTATCTAAATACTTCATATCTATGTGTAAGATGAAAGTAATTATGCACTCACTTGTTTAGAGTGGATGCCTCGGAATTTGGATAAAATTTCGCCTTAGCAGTTAACTTTTCCTTTTATGCGACCTAGGTTCATATTACTAAGTCTTAGTCTTATATTTCTGGTGACTAATGATAGTCTAAATTCCTCAATAATCTTAATGTCTACATTAAGATCTATCAAGTAAGGAACAACCGGTTATGATCATATCTGGGGTAGTGTTCGTTTGGTATACAAAGTATACTGTTTGGAAATCCCACTTTAAATACTTCACTAAATCCAGCATATGCATTGTTCCCGTAAGTAGATCAAGCAGTATAAAGACTTGGAATCACTGATAAATCTTATTTATAGGTTCATAATAACGGCTATGAACATAAATATAACTTACATTGGTTCATAATAACGGCTATGAACATAAATATAACTTACATTTGAAATAAAATAAGTGCAACTTAACTTACAAGAATTTTAGTGAAAACCAGGAAATTGTGCGGGCATAACTCTGACCAAAACACTTCTTTGTGTCGAGCTCCTAGAGCTCTAGAGTTTCTACTAAAATGTTCTAAAAGTTTAGAAAATATCAAACTTAAAGAGTAGAGAGATTTCAGAGAGTTTTGAAGTGAATTGGTGAGGAAATAAGAAGAAATTCAAAAGATATATATATATATATATATATATATATATATATATATATATATATATATATATATATATATATATATATATATATATATAGGGCCCGGGGGCACTCCACGCCCAGACAAGAGGCGCTCCACGCCTCAAGGGTGAGGTGTCTCCACAGGTATCGTTCCATGTGGCATGCTCAGATCCGTCCACGTCATCGCCTTTTAGAAGATGCCATGTGTCACCATTTCATGGTGCCACATGTCATGTTTTCCTTGGGCCACTTTATCGTGTCTCTTGGAGGATCCGGCCACCCGACCGTGCCACGTGGAACACTTCGGTGTTGCCACATCACCAAAGCAGGCATTTTCTCACAGATCTTCGGATGGCCATAACTTTCGCATACGAACTCCATTTTCCACGTTCTTTATATCCCCGAAATCCCTCGACGAGCTCTACAACTTTTGTTAAGGTCTCAACATCTAATTCTCACTCTAACTAAAATTTATATTTAGACTGTTAAAGTTTGTGTGAAATTCATAACTCCATCATACGAACTCTGTTCTCAACTGTCTTTGTATCAACGGGTTCATATTAACGAGGTCTTCAACTCTCGTTTACATTGTTCGACTAACAATTAATCGATTTGAATTTCGACATTTGTGTCCTTATTGCTAAGCTGAAACTTCGAAAAATCATAACTTCCTCATATGAAGTCAGATTTGTATGTTGTCTATATGCACACTCTTGCTTTATGATTAGTATGACTTTCATTTAGATTGCTTAGGCTAATAAGCAACCTATCTAAAATTCACTTTTTACGACACACATAACCGTGTTAGTTTAATCACGAAACATCGAAGAAGCGTAATTGTGACATCCCCATTTTTATGGTCAGAAAGGACCTTTTTTTATCTATGCTTATTTTATGTGACAACCGTCAATTTTGGTCAAACAAAGTCAACAAAAGTCAATCAGGTCAAGTCACCTTATATTAGAATTTTAGGAGAAATGTGATATTCCCTAATGCTTCTAATGAACTATTGACAAGTTATAATGCAAAGTACCTCTCTTATTACCAGTTATTGAGTCTAAACCCTAATTAGGGTTAGTAACATAAAGATTTGATAATTCAATTATATATTATTCAGGAATAAATAATATCTGTAACACAATGTAGTTGAGTTCGTAAACTTTACACTACATGACAAATTCATAACAAAGGTTACTCGTACAATTTTTTTTTGAATTCGTCACAAAATGCGACAGATTCTATACCCGGCTTAAACACCCAATTTTAACGGAAATAATTTAGGAATCAACCTAACTTTCGTGTAACATATTATTATTTTTGAAGATAATGATTTTCATAATAATTTGAATCTTTATAATTCAAATTAAATATTTATACATCATTTATTCCAAATTTTTTATAAAAATTCCAAGTTTCTATAAAAGAGTTGACTTTTTTTTAATAAAATTTAAAAGAGACAAAAGTGTCTCCTCTTTCCACCCACCATACTCTAACACCCAACATACATATGCACAAACCATAAGGTATTAGCCAATTAGTCTCATCCATGTCCCCCATACCCCCATACCCCTACCCACCCCACCCGCTCACCTTCCCCCTCCCCCTTAAAGTTACGCCCGCCCCCCTTTCTTCACTTCATCTTCTTCCTCATCTTCATCTCTTTATTTTCTCTCAAGAACACTTCATTTCTCTCAAGGTTAATTCTCCGTAAGTTGGTTCTTCATCTTTTGGTAAGTTTGTCCTTACTAACCTAGTGATTCTACACACATATATACTAGTTTTGTTGCAATTACACACATTAATATGTGTTAATATCCATATGGTAATTCAATCTTCAAGTGTTCTTCAAGTGTCTTCAAGTGTTCTAAGCTTGAAAACCTTCATCTTCATCTCTTTATCCACCAAGAAACACACTCAATGTGAGTTCATACCCATCATTTTTGTTTTATCCAAGTTTTTAGAGAGGGGGGGGGGGATACAAGTAAACTTGTATAATAACATAAGTTGTTATGCATGCTTCTTCTTTATGTAGGGAAAAAGTATTATTTGCATGAAATAATGTTATTACCTAGCTTTATGAGCATTTATGTGTGGTATGTTTTTTTAAAAATTCAAAACTATGAAAAATGATTATAAATATGTCATATGAAAAGGGTCATAAAAACAAAACTATAAAAACTATGGGTTTTATAACCACTATATGGGTTTTCTAGCAAAAATGGTCATGACTAGGTTATGACACCATTTTTGTGAGATTTTGACCTAAAATATGTTGTTTTAAACATTTAAGGTTGGCTTGACTTAACCTACATAAAAAGGTAAAAATGAAGTTTACACAGTTTATAACTCAATATTTACCGTAAGGTGACGTAAAAAGGCCAAAAACCGGAAAACTGATTTTATCATACAAATAGTTAATATACTTGTATTAGATGTATAATATATTTTTTATGAACATCTAAACATGTTATCTTATATATATATATATATATATATATATATATATATATATGTGTGTGTGTGTGTGTGTGTGTGTGTATGGACACAACAAAACATTTAAGATAAACTGTATTGGATATAGTTTATGGGTCATTAGCACTGATTTAACATATTTAGGCAAAACAAATAATTATATAAAGTTATAATTATTTTACACTACGTAAATACTATGGAAAGGTTTTATTTTCACTTACAAAGGGTTTTCATTACACTATACGTAAACCTATTGATACAATTATTGGAGACACAGTGTTCACCGTACCTACCACAGTACACTAAAGTCCTAAATTATAACCATAATATCGGTAAGAGAGCATGACACTTGTGTATAGATCTATACGGGACTGACAATTCCGCACCTATGCTGCTAGCTACAGCTAGACCGACAGGTATGGGGTGATAATTGTCTAACATTTCGATGCCTGAAGAACATCGTTGCAGACCACTATGGTTTTAGTATGGTTGTAATAACTCACATGGGGAATCAACAATACATTTGGTTTACGAGGTAACATGCGTTCAAATGGTTTTATATATGAATAAAACTACATAATACTATTTTTAAGCATAGAAATACTTATACATTTTTGGTCTTAGGGTTTTTAAGACTACAATTCATTTTTAAAAAAATATTGGATTTTATGGAAACATACACTATCATTTTACAAGGAAAAATTTACAGATTTTTCACATACAAAACTTTTACGAACTCACCAACTTAAGTTTTGACACTTTTTCAAAACTACTTGTATTCTCAGGAAATCGTTAAACAGGTAATCACAAGACTTTTTGAGGATGGGACGCTACCACGTCGCTCTATTTATTTTTGTCATCATAATGTAATTGTTTTGAAACATACAATACTCGGATACAATGTAATATTCCCAATTATATTTATGATGGTTGTGTTTGCTTTGATCACTATTATACATTGTGTTGTGATACTGTTCATGAAAGTCATCCACCCCCAGACGTTTCTGCCATCCTGGTTTGGGGGTGTGACAGATTGGTATCAGAGCATTGTTTATAGTGAACTAAGTATATCAAATCATGTATGATATATAACTATAAATACAATGGGGCTAACACTCTCTGACTGAAACATTTTGTATAAGTATACTTTTAAAATATAATGATATTTTCAATAAAGTATAAGTACATACCTACATACTAGAACTGTGTCATAACAAGAACAATACAAAAGTAATACGATAAGTTGAACACTACGAGTAGGCCTAGGTAGTATGTAATCAGATCTTGGATAAATAGAGCCTGATCAACTATATTTATCCGAGATGTGACTAACATATGCTTGGGAATAGTCGTGGTGAACAACAAGTGTAAAACTTACCAACACCCCATACAAAGAAACTCTAGAACCAAACATAAAATTTAAAATAATATAGGAGTATTTTATGATACTATAGAACCAGACACCTAGATTATTTATGTGTCTCTTATACCTTTATTCTTGCACAATCGACATGGCCAAACATATAGTTGAGACGTTCTATTTCGATAATACCCGATTCATAACCATTATCGAGGACTTACCATCATTCCATCTTTAATCTCTATGGTAGAAGAATGACACCATGCAGAAGTAACCGACGTGTCTTTGAGACACCAACAACAACAACAACACCAACACCAACTCCACAAGTGGACCCCGCTATGTTCCAAGCCGATGTGACAGCCGCAGTAGCAGCCGCCATGGCACAAATTAGTAGTAATGGCACAAATGGAAACAAAAATGGAAACGAGAGCGGGAACGGTGCCTACAATTCCAATCTTGGTGAAAGTCAAGGAAACCAACGAGTATGCTCCTACAAGGAATTTATGAACTGCAAGCCCAAGACTTTTCATGGCGACGGGGGTGTATATTGGATTAGGTGTCTAAGCCCATAACTATAATTGGTATGTACTTGACCCGAGAGTAGCATGGTCCATTTCGGGTTGCATATCACCAGGACAATTTGATAGGATGGATACTTGAGTAAGAGGTTAATTAGGATTTATTAATATATTATAAGTTCTCATATATTAATATGAAATCATATTATTTAATTAGTATTGATCAAGAATTAATTTGGAACTAATTATGTGATCAAAAGAGACTAATTAAATATATGGGGATTGATTTGGTAATCAATGATTTTTATAGTGTGGGCTAATTGTTATTTAGGATGGGCTAAACCAATATGGTAGTCCACGGATAGTCCATGGAGGTTTAACCCGTGGAGCCTAAGTAATATGAAAGGTCATGGGCATTAGGGTTTGCATGGATGTAACCCTAGACTTTGCCACACTATAAAAGGACTCCCTTAGCACCCAAAATCGGACACTAGAGTTCTTGGAGTTCATTAGAGCCAATTTTGGAGCTAGCAACATCTCTCTTAAGTTCTCATTTGTCCTAGGTGTGTTGTGAACTGTTTGAGGCATCACACTTGGGGTGCTAAGTTCTTAAAGGCCAAATACAACAAGTTCTAGAAGCTACATAAAGAGGTAAAATTCTAACTAGTATTTTATGTTGTTTATGTCAATTGTATGTTAGTTGTAGGCTTCAAGATTTGGAAACAATAGTGCATGTATAATTAGAGAAAACATAGATCCAAAGTTTTTAGGGTTGTATGTGCACCATAGGATGTTTTAGTATACTAAAACCCACTAGTGATATCAGAGCCATGAGTTGTTTTCTGTTATATTGATGCAAATGTTTGATTTTCAAAGTTGAAAGGAAAAAAACATGAAGTTTGTCAAATTTTAAGATAATTACTTGATTTTATGAAAAACTAATTATTTGTAAAATTTGAGTCATTTTACTACAAGAGTTGAATTATGTCAATTTATTAAAAGATAGAATGATATGATTATTTTATTTGTTTTAAAAGTTTGATCTAAATGTTTTTAAGGAGTTACAAATTTTGTCATAAAATTTTGGAAGTAAAAAGTCTTTTTTAGAAGTTATGATCTTAAGAGTTTTGAAACTTCCATAAGTTATGGATGTGAAATGTCTCATTCATTAACTCTTTAAGTTATGAATTCCAAAAGTCTTCAAAGGTTACACAATTTGTTAAAAATGGCTTTGAAGATTTTCATAACTTGCCCTCAAGTTATGGAACTTGGAAAGTCTCTTTTATGGAATTCTAAAAGTTTTCAAGAATTAAAAAACTTACCCTCAACTTTTGGAATTTGAAAAGTTTTTTTATGAGACATTGAATTCTAAAACCAAAGTTATTTGAAACGTTTTCAAAAGTGTAACTCATGGGTTCATAACTTAATAATAAATTAAATAGTTTTAATTTTGTTTTAGCATCTTCATGTTTTGAATAATTCATATTACATCTTTACGGACTTTATTAATAGTTAATTAAAGTGTTTAATTAAAAGAGAATTAATAATTCCATAATGATATGGTTTAAGTTTAATTAAATTAAGAGTATATTTTAATTAACAGATTAAACCAGTTAGTATTTTAAAAGTTTAAAATAGACCCTTATTCTATTATAATATTATAATATTAAAAGTTTAATATATTATATGTATAAGTAAAAAGTAGGTCTTACCGTTAGTAGGCCTCATTCACAAAGCCGGTCTATAAGGGGGGTATAAGGTTACTGCCTATAAAATGGCGGTTTAATGGGTGTCCACTCTCACCCACCGCTTCCTTGACTGGTGGAGGGTCGTTAGTCGAACGGGTATGATAGGACATTAATTCTCATTAAAAGTATAATGAAAATACCAAGTAACTAAACACTTATAAATTCCCAATCTTAGTTACTTAGGAAAAATGTGAATTTGGTGCTAACCCATGAAATTGCACTTTGCACCTTGTTAAGTCGTTAGTGGAGCGCGTGTGGTTAACCGACACACTAATCTGAGACTGACAGTTTGTGGCAAAGGGTAGTTTGATGTTAATCATAGATCAATGGAGCGTGTGTGGTTAACCGGTACATTGATTCGGTGATCTGTAACATTAAGAGTACCAAGCACATTTACATGGTTATTCACACCTTGTTTGTGATCCTCGGCATCCCAGTAACAAAGTTGAAGGGCACAATCGAGATTTAAACATGTCATTGAAAAGTTCAATGAATCTCAAAAGATCTAGGAATTTCAATTTATTTAAAACTTAATAATCAATTTCGTTTTTCATGGTGGAAATTGGTAAATCGTAATTTACCTACTTTCAAATATTTTTCAATTGGATTACGGCATGCCACTTCCGAATTGTAAAATATTGTGTTGGGTCCTAGCCTTAATATATTCATTTTGGGTGTTATATTAAGGACTTAAATCAACTAACTTGAATTTCTCCCTTATAGATGTCTAGTTCTGACAACTATGGTCTTCCTCATCCTTTTAGAAAAAGCTTTCTTCATAAAGATGATATTCCACAAGATGATCAAGGTGAAAGATTAATCCCTTCTTCATGCTGTAGTGGAACTTCACTTCCTCCACCTCCTCCAATAATTCCCCCTGGCCCACAAGTTCAAGGTTACTCAAGCCCTATTGGCTAGCAAACACTAAAATGGAAGGTCGGTGTGTGCACATGTCTTGGAGATGAAGTCACACATTGACAGGTTTGGAATGTTAGGAGTCGATGTCTCAAGGAAGTTGGCTGTTGATTTGGTTCTTCAGTCACTCCCTGAGTCGTATAGTGAGTTCATTAAGGACGACTATATGACAGATCACGACATGACCCTTATCGATCTTGCCTATTTACTTGTTGCTGCTGAATTAGCAATGATTTGGCACACTGGTAAAGCAAATTTGATTGGAAGATCTACTTCCCAAACTTCCATGGACATTTGAAACATTGGAAGTCCAGAAAAGCTTTCTCTTCCCAATGGAAAGGGATCAGCCATAGTCAAGTCGACTAACCAAATGGTAAAGAGAAAGGCTAAGTCTGAGATAGTCCTGTGTGCCATTCCCAAAGAGTCCATATGTTTCTGTTGCCAAAAGAAGGGGCATTGGTTAAGAAGACTACTTCAGGTAAGTCTATTATCTAACTCTATTAAGTTCCTAATTGGAGATTCTTAATACATGATGTAATGTAATTACATTTTGATGTTTTGTAGAATTGAAGAAATGAAAGGAAACTTAAAGGAAGAGTAAGTTGATTCTGCTCGTGAAGAGATAGATTTAAATCGTATGGTTCGATGATCAGAATTTTGAGCTGCTGCTTAAGAGTTATGATAGATTGCTTAGGAATAGATAACAACATATTTTCATATGTATTTGCATTGTAAGGATAAGTTTTCCGCGATTTTTATAAATAAAGAAATTTTTTGAAATTTATCTTATTTTAAGTTTCCTTACAATGGCATTTTTGAAAATTGTTGCTTATATGTTTCCATTGATAGCAATATTGGAAAATGGATTTGATTCTTTCGTTTGTGGAAGTGTCATAATTTACCAAATAAGGAAAGATTCTCATCACCCAAGTTTCAGTTGGATAGAAACTTGGAATCATGCAAGTTGAATTGTGTGATGAATGAGAACCTTAATCCTTGGGAAATTAAGACTAATTCCTTGTTCACATGTATATGTGAGTCAAGTGAAGGACTAAGGGATCGAGTACACTTGGTTGTGCACTGGTCAGGTCCACCACAAAGAACGATAAGACTATTCGTTATGATTTACTAAAGTTTAGTAAATATGGTTATGCTTACAAGATTAAGTGTAATTCTAAATCATTGGAAAAGTTTCAATGAATGGCAGAACGAATAAGAAGAATCAAATTAGGCAGAAAGATAAAAGTTTCTCCAATCTGAAAACATGGGAGAGTACTTTAGTATCGTGTTTTGTGATTACCTTACTGATTATGAAATCCATATCACAATTGATCCTCTAAGGACATCCTAGTGCATTTGTATGGCTAAGAAGAGGAATCGTGAATATTTGAAATGGTTAAGTCAAAAGGTGAATCATATTTACAAAATCGAGTCTTGGAGTCACACTCCAAGATCGAGCCTCGAGTGACATAATCTTAAGAAAGGTTTATAACACTCATCAAGTGTAGAGTAAAATGTTTCTTACTCTTGTACATTTGAAATTGGTAGTTGTGATGTTTTGGATAAAACAAAGACCAACTAAGACCAATTACATGAAGTGTTATTCTTGATAAGAATCCACACTAACTCTTGAATATTTGGTTGTCAAGTAAAGTTTCTTGACAAAGAGAATCTTATATGTCAAGAGGTCAGTGGGAGTCTTAAAGATCTTAAAAAGTTTCAAGAACTGATCAAGAGTAAACCTATCACTAGCACACGACTTGAGGTTTGTAACCTATCGTGTTGACATATTCTTGTTTCTGTGGCTAGTCCAGTTAAAGTTGACTATGCATGTGAGTTCTATGAGTGCTCAATTGTTGGCATAACAACTTGGAAGCAATGGTAGACACTTGTGCTGCCAGGTGGCAAGAAATTAAGATTGAACAAGTTCAGCCCATATGAGTTTGGATTTGTCACTAACCTTGTCTTGTGATTATGGTTTTGACAAATTCACATGGATAAGAACACATACACCGTAAAAATCCAAGTATCATAAGGTTTCTCTCCAATTCATGAAAATGATTGTGAGGAAACGCTTTCACTAAGTAGATTTTAAGGAGATGGCAATTGTGATATTTGCATTCTCAAATTCGATTATGATTACGGCGTCCCTCTTCATAGTTCGAATTATGAGAAATGGAAAAGGTCTAAACATTTGAGACTTATTGTTGTAAGTTCTAAAATTGATTAGACACACATGTGAGCTATCTAAGGAAAGGTGTATGAGTTTGAGAAGCCTAGATAAAGTCTTATCGACGCATCTCGTATCAGAAATCTGAACTTTGGTAAGAAAGTCAATAAATATTGATTTCTAGAAGTCCAGCTGATTTCTGGGTACATGTCAAAGCTAGTGGGAGCATAAGTGTTATGCTAGTAAGATAATAATTATTATGCTAGTGGGAGCATAATTATTATGGTAAGTATTTGCAGGTTAGCAATGTTAAATATAGATAACAAAAGTTTCAAATTGCAAAGTTGCAGGGTTTGAAAAGTTGTTTTGCTATAATTAAGGGAGAGGAATTCATACTTCATTTCAATTCTAAAAGCTTAGATTGATATTTTTCAATCAAATTTAGTCAAAGATATATATGAATGTTATGTTGAAAAGATTCGACATAAGGAAATTCTATATATGGAAATATTATATCAAGGGACTGGTAAAGTATCACGTCTTTATATGAGACATTATGGATTGTATCCCCTATGCTTCGGGTATAGGGTCGATTGCATATCCTATAATATTTATGCGTTCTAAATTTTCCAAATGCCTATGGCATTAAGAGGGAAAATGGACCAGGACTGGACATGACTAAAATGGTTAAGCAATTGTTGAGGACAATATGAGGTTTACCAAAGATTGGTTTCTTATGGACAGTTGGAAGTATAGTGTAAATTTTGGAAGGACCATGTTGGCATACTCTGAGAAGAGGTAAGTCTTGTTCAGAAGTGATAGTCAAAATGGGAATATGGAAATGTTTCCATAAGTGGAAGTTATTCTTTAAATCTATGTAAGATTAGAAAAATGCAAGAAGGATGTTCAAAGGAATGTACTTTGAATGTGAGACTTCGTTTCTATGGAATTTCTCTCCATTGGAATACTTTGTAATGTCTGTTGCCAAGTCTCTGTGACTTTTGTGCATAGTCATTACAAGAGGATCATTGCATATAAGTTTAGAATCTAACAGATTACAGTAAATGACAAGAATTTGGTATTCTTACATTTACGGTAAGGATTTGGAATTGTGAAATGAGTTTCATTGAAGATGTGTTCAGTTGATCTATTTCACAAAGAAAGAACCATAGGCGAACATAGTGTGCATGCTTGGAGCATGGGATAACTATTTTTGTAATTCAAGTATTAAGTTGATTAGTCGAAACATTATACATTGAATAATGTGTAATCAATATGGCGATTAAATAAAGGTGTTTTATTTATATTCATAAGTTCTGAGACCATATTGGATTTGATTATTCTTGTGTTTCACTTTGCATGTTTTGACTTCCTGAATAACTAGGTTATTCAAACCATCCACAGTCGATCATACTTTGAAGTAGGTATTGAAGCTAGACTGTCATGAATGGGTCTGTAGCTTGTCTAAAGGCGTTTAGACATAGCACAAGTTTGCTGCAGTGTTCATGAGTACTCCTGTAATAAGATTTTAGTATTGGATTAAACCCACGCTCATCTGAATCACTTCATGGATTTTATCACGAGTGATTGTGAGACGATAATATCTTATATTCTTGAAACCAAGACATGTGAGTTGTAATTTACAATTCGGTTGCACATTGACATATGTAAACGCACCAGTAACTTGGTGTTATAAAACATATTGTTGTGTGTGATTTGATGAGTAAGTACAAGCAATCATTTGAGTCGAAGTTTATCCATTCCTTTTTCCCTTAGAGGGATAAAAGAGATATCTGTGGGCCCCTCGATGATTTAGTGATGACAACCCTAAGTGCTTGGCCATGCCTGGACTGATTTGATTTGTTCAATTAGTCGGTCGTCATAAACCGGAAATCGGGAAACAAAAGATGGACAGAGAGAATGATTATAATCCATGTCTCATGTCCATATGATATCTAGAATGGAGGAATATATGATCCCTTATCTAATGGACGCGTCATTGACTAGGTCAGAGTTCGTCAATGGCTTTTAAGAGCTACGATTGCTAGTCGGGTTTTTGGATTCGTACTTGCAATAATAGTTATTAGACTTATCCAAATGGGAGACTGTTGGATTAGGTGTCTAAGCCCACAACTATAATTGGTATGTACTTGACCCGAGAGTAGCATGGTCCATTTCGGGTTACATATCACCATGAAAATTTGATAGGATGGATACTTGAGTAAGAGGTTACTTATGATTTATTAATATATTATAACTTCTAATATATTAATATGAAATCATATTATTAATTAGTATCGATCAAGAATTAATTTGGAATTAATTATGTTTTCAAAAGAGACTAATAAAATATATGGGGATTGTTTTGGTAAATCAATGATTTTTATAGTGTGGGCCATTTGTTATTGAGGATGGGCTAAACCAATATGGTAGTCCATTGATAGTCCATGGAGGTTTAACCCATGGAGCCTAAGTAATATGAAAGGTCATGGGCATTAGGGTTTGCGTGGATGTAACCCTAGACTTTGCCACACTATAAAAGGACTCCCTTAGCACCCAAAATCGGACACTAGAGTTCTTGGAGTTCATTAGAGCCGATTTTGGAGCTAGCAACATCTCTCTCAAGTTCTCCTTTGTCCTAGGTGTGTTGTGAACCGTTTGAGGCATCACACTTGGGATGCTAAGTTCTTAAAGGCCAAATACAACAAGTTCTTCAAGCTACATAAAGAGGTAAACTCATAACTAGTATTTTATGTTGTTTATGTAAATTGTATGTTAGTTGTAGGCTTCAAGCTTTGGAAACAATAGTGCATGTATAATTAGAGAAAACATAGATCCAAAGTTTTTAGGGTTGTATGTGCACCATAGGATGTTGTAATATACTAAAACCCAATAGTGTCAACACCTTGACGAGATGGTTTGAGAAAACCGAATCTATATTTGAAGTTTGTTCCTGCCTAGATGAATGTAAAGTCAAGTACGTAGCTTGTACTTGATGGGTTTTCAGCATTCTAACACTCCTATGGTGTACATGCAACCCTAGAAACCTTGGATCTATGTTTGACTAAGATACATGCAAATAATTATTTTTCCAAGGTTCTTATCCTAACTAGCATGACATGGGGTACTTGAATCAAATAAAACTAGTAGAATTACTTACCTTGTAGTAGTAGTTGATTGCTTGGAGTTTAAGAGCCTAGCACCAATAATGTGGATGCCTCAAATGGAAGTCACAAATCACCACAAACTTGGAAACTTGAGAGAATAGTCACAAACTTCTTGAAATCGGCCCTCTTAGTTTACATACATCAACTAGTGCAATTTCAAGAACCAAAGCCTCCTTTATATAGTGTGGTGGATTAGGGTTACATCCATGTAAACCCTAATACCCATGTCTTTTTATTTCCATGAGATCCATGGGTTAAAGCTCCATGGAGTATCCATGGACTTTCCATGCAAGCCTAGCCCATTCCAAATAAGCATTAGCCCACACTATATAAATACAAGAGCCCATATTTAATTAGTCATACTTTTGATCTCTAAATTAATTCTAAATTAATTATAGATCAATACTAATTAAATAATATGATTTTATATTAATATATTAGGACTTATAATATATTAATAAATCATAACTTATACTATTCTCAAACGATTATCCATAAATTGTTCGGGTGAAGTGCAACCCAAATGGACCATGCCGGGTCGGGTCAAGTACATACCAAATATAGTTATGGACTTAGACACTATATCCAACAGTCTCCCACTTGGATAAGTCTAATAACTATAGTTGCAAGTATGACTTCAGGAACCGATCAGCAATCGTAGCTCTTTAAACTCTGTTGAACTATGAAGCGCCATTTTAGATAAGTGATCATATAATCCTCTGTTCTAGATATCAGCCGGACAAATACATGGAACATGGTCTTGCTTATTGTCCAGCATTTGTTTTCCGATTTCCGATTTGTTTGACATAGAACTTAACTGAACACATCAATTTAGTTTTGACCGGGCCCGGTACATAGGTCAAAACAAAATCATCGAGGGGTCCAGATATCACTTCTAATCCTAGAAGGAACAGATAAACTTCGACTCATATGTTTGCTCTACTACTTGGTGAATTACACACAAAAGCACGGTTTATAACATTGAGTTACCAATGCGTTTTCGTGCAATCAATGCATAACCAACTCATAGGCAACAAATCATATCTCTAGGTTTGAAGACTTATATGATATTACCGTCTCACGATCACTCGAGATAAATTCCATGAAGTGATACAAGTGAGCGTGGGTTGAATCCAATACTCAGAACTTATGAGCACTCATGAGTGCTGTAGCCCCGCTTTGTCTAACATCTTAAACCTCTACAAGCCAACCCATGACAGTCTTGATTCATATCTACTTCCAACATATGACCGACTGTGGAGAGTTTGAATAATATGATATAAACCATAACATAATTATTCTGGAAGTCAAAACATGCAAAAAGAAATAATAGTAAACGATTGACAAGAGATAGCAACACTTTACTCATAAATAACAGCTTTTATTTATCATCAAATGTCTATTCCATTTTACAAATTTCAAGATTATCTAACTACTAAAACTAATATCATCTTTCAGCCCTATGCTCCGAGCATGCTGGAGATGCTTAGCCCGAGTCAGTCCCTTCGTGAGGGGATCTGCTGGGTTCTCATCCGATGATACCCTCTTTGCCACGAGGATTCCTTCTTCTATTCGATGTCTGATGAAGTGATATTTTCTGTCAATGTGTCTGGATCTCCCATGATCTCTTGGTTCCTTGGCTAAGGCAACCGCACTATTGCTGTCACAGAAAATCTCCATTGGCTCCTTTATAGCTGGTACAACTCCAAGGTCTCCGATGAAGTTCTTTAGCCATATAGCCTCCTTTGCTGCCTCGCTTGCTGCTATATACTCTGATTCACAAGTGGAATCAGCCACTGTCTCCTGCTTGGAACTTTTCCAAGTAATTGCCCCTCCGTTTAGAGTAAAGACCCAGCCCGACTGAGAGCGAAAATTATCCCTGTCAGTCTGAAAGCTAGCATCACTGTACCCTACAACTCTCAAGTCCTCACTGCCACCGAGGGTAAGGACCCAGTCCTTAGTCCTCCGCAGGTACTTGAGGATATTCTTTACCGCAGTCCAGTGTGCCTTGCCAGGGTTCCCCTGATACCTGCTAACCATGCTCAAAGCAAAGGCTACATCAGGTCGAGTACACGTCATAGCATACATGATCGATCCTACAGCTGAAGCATAAGGTATTCGACTCATTTCTGCTATCTCAGCCTCAGTACTAGGGCTTTGTGTCTTACTCAATCTGGCGTTACTCTGGATGGGTAACTCTCCTTTCTTGGAGTTATGCATGTTGAACCTTTTCAACACTTTGTCCACATAGGTGCTTTGACTAAGTCCAATTAGTCTTTTACTCCTGTTTCTCAAAATCCTTATCCCTAGGATATAGGCAGCTTCTCCAAGGTCCTTCATAGCGAAACACTTCCCAAGCCAGGACTTTACTTCCTGCAGGGTTGGGATGTCATTTCCTATGAGTAGTATGTTATCCACATACAGTACCAAAAAGCTGACTATACTCCCACTAGCCTTGATATAGACACAAGATTCATCTTCACTCCTTGAAAAGCCAAATTCTTTGACTTTCTCATCAAAGCAAAGATTCCATCTGCGAGGTGCCTGTTTTAATCCATAAATGGATTTCTCGAGCTTACACACTCTACTGGGGTACTCTGTACTGACAAAACCCTCTGGCTGAACCATGTAAACATCTTCAGCCAACTTTCCATTAAGGAAAGCGGTTTTGACATCCATTTGCCATATTTCATAATCATGAAATGCAATAATGGGTAACAGAACCCTAATAGACTTAATCTTGGCCACTGGTGAAAAGGTCTCATCATAATCAACTCCCGGAGTTTGAGAATAACCCTTTGCAACCAGTCGTGCCTTATAAGTGTGTACATTACCATCCATGTCGGTCTTCTTCTTGAAGATCCATTTGCACCCAACTATCTTACGATCAGGTACATTGTCAACCAAGTTCCAAACTTGATTGTCATACATGGACTGTATCTCGCTATCCATAGCCTCTTTCCATTTAGCAGCCTCAGGGCATGCCATGGCTTCCGTGTAGCTGTTAGGCTCATCCAGATTTACCAGTGTGTTATCACTGATAAGTGTCTCACCTTCTGCAGTAATATGAAAACCATAATAATGCTCAGGTGCATTCCTAACTCTGGTGGAACGCCTCAAAGGTATAGATTCTTCAGTCAGCTCAACAGGAGTTTCCTCCTCAGGTTGAGGGCTAGGGTTTGAGGTTCCTTCACCACTTGACTCTTGAATTTCCTCAAGGTCAATTTGCCTCCCACTGTCTCCTTGGCTCATGAATTCTCTCTCTCGAAAGAATCCTCTTCTTGCTACAAAGACCACATTATCACTGGGTCTGTAGAAGATGTAACCAAAGGATTTCTGTGGGTAGCCGATGAAAATACACCTTTCGCTTCGGGGTTCGAGCTTATCGTGAGTCTCGTGTCTCACGAAAGCCTCGCAACCCCAAATCTTGATGTGGTCTAGATTGGGAACTTTTCCAGTCCACACCTCGTGAGGTGTTTTGGCAACCTTCTTTGTAGGGACTAGATTAAGGATATGGGCGGCAGTCTCTAAGGCATACCCCCAAAATGAGATTGGTAGCGAAGCTCGGCTCATCATGGAACGAACCATGTCCAACAAGGTCCGATTGCGCCTCTCAGCTACACCATTCAACTGTGGTGTCCTAGGAGGTGTCAATTGTGAGACAATCCCACATTCCTTAAGATAGTCAAGGAACTCAGTACTAAGATACTCACCACCACGATCGGATCGAAGCATCTTAATGTTCCTGCCCAACTGATTCTCCACTTCTTGCTTAAACTCTTTGAATTTCTCAAAGGTTTCTGACTTATGCTTGATTAGGTAGACATATCCATATCTACTAAAATCATCAGTAAAAGTCACATAGAACCGATTAGCATCTCTTGTGGCGGTTCTGAAGGGTCCACACACATCCGTGTGTATGAGGTCCAACAAACCTTCACCCCTAGCACAAGTGCCAGTAAAAGGTGACTTTGTCATTTTACCAAGCAAACAAGATTCACAACTATCATCTGACTTTAGGTCAAATGACTCCAAGACTCCATCCTTTTGGAGTTGGCCTATGCGTTTCTTGCTTACATGTCCAAGACGATAATGCCATAAGGATGCTTTATCTAAGCTAGTGGAAGAGTTAATACACAATACATTATTTCCTAGATTATCTACAACAGATACAGTTTCATACACGCCATCACAAGGTAATGCTTTAAAATAAAGAACATTATTAAAGAAAGCATCAATACTACCATTATTATTATCAAAATAAAAGGTAAAACCTTGTTTATACAATGCATGAAAGGAAATAACATTTCTTGCCATTTCTGGCGAATAATAACATTTATTCAAATCTAATGTAAACCCACTATTTAGCACTAAGGAATAAACTCTTATCTTGGTGACAGGTGAAGCTTTCCTGTTTCCCATGATCAAGTTTATCTTTCCCTGCTCCACATTCTCACTTCTTTTTAGTCCCTACAAATCACAACATATGTGAATACCACAACCTGTATCAAGGACCCAAGACTTAGAATGAGGTGAGTTATTAGACAATATAGTATATATACCTGCATGGTTGGGTTTTACTTTACCATCCTTCAAATCTTGCTGGTACTTTGGGCAGTTTCGCTTCCAGTGCGACTTTTCATGGCAATAGAAGCATTCAGCCTCATTAGGGTTAGCAGAAGGAGTGACAAAACCTTTCTTGGTTTTGCTTGAAGAGGAGCCTTCAAGGGTCTCACCCTTGGTACCCTTAGAAGGGTTCTTTCTCTTCTTCCCTTTGCCATGCCCGATTTCCAAGACATTGGCCGCAGTTGGAGTAGGAGTAGGAGTAGTAACAACCGACTTACCCTTTAGACCACTTTCGGCGGTCTTCAAGAGTCCTTGAAGTTTGCTGAGGGTGACTTCTTCCTTGTTCATGTGATATGTCATGCGGAATTGATCATAACATGATGGCAAGGAGTGCAAAATGATGTCTATTGCTAACTCCTCAGGGAAGTTCACATTCAGCTTCAGTAAACGGTCCACATACATTTGCATTTTCTGCATGTGGCCCGTGATGGGTTCACCATCCTTCATTCGGGTTGTTATCATGGAGGAGATTATTTCATATCGCTCTTGACGAGCACTTTGATGGTAGCGGTCCATCAAGTCATGGTGCATCTCAAAAGGATAATAGTCCTCATAGGACTTTTGGAGCTCGGCTGTCATGGTGGCCATCATGAAGCATGCCACTTTTGTAGCATCTCTTTCATGTACCTCATATTCAGTAAGCTCTTCAGGAGTAGTAGTTGGCTCGGGTACCTTCAGCTCCTTGTCGAGAACATATTCTTTGTTCTCATACCGAGTGACCATCCTGATGTTTCTGATCCAATCTATAAAGTTGGACTCATCAAAGGTGACTCTCCCACAAAGATTCATGAGAGAGAAGGAGCTAGTAGGGTTTGAGCCAGAAGCATTGTTATTGGAAGACATCTGAAAAGAAGAGGGAATAGATTAGATTAGATATAGAGATAGTCCTTAACAAAACACCCACATGTAATATTAAGGCTAGGACCCAACACAATATTTTATAACTTAGAAGAGGGATGCCGTAATCTAAGCTATAAGATATTTGAAGGTAGATGAATGACGATTCACCAATTTCCACCATGAAAAACGAAATATTTAATTAGGTTTTAATTGGTTTAGAAACTCCTAGATTCTTTGAGATTCATTGAACTTTCTTCAATGGCATGTTTCAATCTCGAGTGTGCCCTTCAAGTTTTGTGACTGGGATGCCGAGGATCACAAAACAAGGTGTGAAGTAACCATGAAAATTACTTGGTACCCTTAATGTATTACCCCTCAATCGATGTGCCGGTTAACCACACACGCTCCATCGATACTATGATAAACATTAAGTCACCCTTTACCTACCTTGTTAAGTTCAAGTTAGTGTGCCGGTTAACCACACACGCTCCACTAACGACTTAAACAAAGTGTAAAGTGTAATTTCATGGATTAGCACCTTATTCACATTTTCCTAAAATAACTAAGATTGGGAATTCAATAAAGTTTAGTTACTTTAGTATTATCATTATACTTTTAATGAGAATTTATAAGTCCTTGTCCTACCCGTTCGGCTAACGACCCTCCACCGATCAAGGAATTGGTGGGTGAGAGTGGACACCCATTAAGTTGCCATTTTATAGGCAGCAACCTTATACCCCCCTTATAGATCGGCTTCGTGAATGAGGCGTACTAGCGGTAAGACGACTTGATCTTATACATATATAAATATTATTAAACTTATAATATTATAAAGTATAAGGGTTGAATTTTAACTTTTAAAATTCTAGGGGTTGGAACTAAAGTTTTTAATATGACTTTACATGTTCCAAAACTTGAGGGAAAATTTTGTAAACTTTCAAAACTTTTCATTTCTCATAACTTATGAGTTAATGGTTATTAAAAATGAAGACTCTTCATTTTTTTGTAACCTATGTGTTCTTTTAATGGTTATTTATAAATGCGTCTTTTGGTTATCCATAACTTAAGAACTAGTTATGGACTCCATTAAAACACATAAAGATCAAAAATTAATCTAATCAATTATTAGCACATAATTTCTATGATCTTCTAAACTCATATGTTTATGAATGTTCATATCAAAAATTTCAAGAATCGTAAAAACATATACAAAACTTGAAATTTTGATACGAGCTTTTGAACAAAACTTCGATTTTCAAGTTTTTTTTTTTTTTTTTTTTTTTTTTTTTTTTTTGCATCATGTCTCAAATAAACAAACCAGGCTCTGATACCACTGATGGGTTTTCAGCATTCTAACACTCCTATGGTGTACATGCAACCCTAGAAACCTTGGATCTATGTTTGACTAAGATACATGCAAATAATTATTTTTCCAAGGTTCTTATCCTAACTAGCATGACATGGGGTACTTGAATCAAATAAAACTAGTAGAATTACTTACCTTATAGTAGTAGTTGATTGCTTGGAGTTTGAGAGCCTAGCACCAATAATGTGGATGCCTCAAATGGAAGTCACAAATCACCATAAACTTGGAAACTTGAGAGAATAGTCACAAACTTCTTGAAATCGGCCCTCTTAGTTTACACACATCAACTAGTGCAATTTCAAGAACCAAAGCCTCCTTTATATAGTGTGGTGGATTAGGGTTACATCCATGTAAACCCTAATACCCATGTCTTTTCATTTCCATGAGATCCATGGGTTAAAGCTCCATGGAGTATCCATGGACTTTCCATGCAAGCCTAGCCCATTCCAAATAAGCATTAGCCCACACTATATAAATACAAGAGCCCATATTTAATTAGTCATACTTTTGATCTCTAAATTAATTCTAAATTAATTATAGATCAATACTAATTAAATAATATGATTTTATATTAATATATTAGTACTTATAATATATTAATAAATCATAACTTATACTATTGTCAAACGATTATCCATAAATTGTTCGGGTGAAGTGCAACCCAAATGGACCATGTCGGGTCGGGTCAAGTACATACCAAATATAGTTATGGACTTAGACACTATATCCAACATTACTTTCGCTGACTCGGCCTTATCTTGGTGGAATGGCCATGTTAAAACCTTGACTCTTGCTGTGGACAACTCTATGAGTTGGGAAGATCTGATGGTCATGATGCTGGAAGAGTACTGCCCAAGGAGCGAAATTCAAAATTTAGAGCAAAAGCTTTGGAACCATACCATGACGGGCTCTAATGTGACTACCTACACCACCAGGTTTAACGACTTGGCAATTTTATGCCCCGAGATGGTCACCCTAGAAGCCAAGAAGGTGGAACGCTACATCTGGGGACTATCCCCCCAGATCCAAGGAATGGTCATATCTGCCAACCCAACCACCTACGATAGTGCCAAATGTTTGGCACAAACTTTTGTCGACCAGGGAGTCTGCCAGGGCATTATAGCCCCCACACCTGAGCAACCAAAAAGGGGAGATAACAAGTGAAAGTTCAGGAATAAGACAAAGGGCCAGCCGACTCAAGAGCCAGCCAAAAGACAACAAACTGTGGCCGTCCATGCCGCCACTGTCCCTGCTGCCCCAGCGCCGACTAAAAAATATGATAGGAACCTGCCTAAGTGCAACAAGTGAAACTTCCATCACAATGGAGCATGCCGGGAGTTGCATTGCAACAACTATAACAGGAAGGGGCATACTGCTGGTTTCTGTAAGGCGCCAACTCAACACACCACCCAAACCTCAAATGCTGGAGTAAGCCAGGCGTGTTACGAATGTGGGAAGACAGGGCATTTCAAAAGGGTGTGCCCAAAGGCGAAGAACAAGAATGTCGGAGGTGTGGGAAGGGTCTTGAAAATGGGGCATGAGGAAGCAATGAAGGACCCCGATGTGGTTACCGGTACGTTTCTCCTCAATAACTCATATGCATGCATACTTTTCGATAGTAGTGTGGAGAGGAGTTTCGTAAGCCATAAGTTTAAGCACATACTCAAACAAAAACCTCAAACACTCAATGAAATATTCACAGTAGAAATGGCAAATGGAAAAACTGAAAGCACCAAAGAAATATTCATAGGATGCACCCTAACTCTAAATAACCATTCCTTCCAAATCGACCTAATGCATGTTACAATAGGAAGTTTTGATGTGATTATTGACATGGATTGGTTGAGCTCTCACCATGCCGATATCATGTGTTACGAAAGATCCGTTTGACTTAGCTTACCGAATAATGAAACCCTTGTCATCTATGGTGACAAACCCGACATAAACTCCGAATCGTCTCTTGCATCAAGGCTCAAAAGAACCTACGTAAGAAGTACCACGCATTCCTAGCTCACGTTGTTGATGAGAAGGGAGAAATGAAAGACATCAAGGATATTCCAGAAGTCTGCAACTTCCCCGACGTATTCCCAGAACACCTTCCGGGAGTACCACCTGTGCGACAAGTCGAGTTCAGAATCTACTTGATTCCTGGAGCCACCCCCATAGCCAAATCACCATATCGATTAGCCCCGACAGAAATGCAGGAATTGTCTAGTCAGCTAAACGAATTACTAAGTAAAGGATTCATCAGACCAAGCTTCTCACCTTAGGGAGCAGCAGTCTTGTTCGTAAAGAAGAAAGACATGTCATTCCGTATGTGCATTGACTATCGGGAGTTGAACAAACTCACTATCAAGAACCGATATCCCCTACCCCGAATTGACGACCTGTTCGACCAACTTCAGGGATCGAGCTACTTCTCGAAAATCGATATAAGGTCGGGGTACCATCAGCTCAGAATCCAGGAGGAAGATATTCCTAAGACGGAATTTAGGACTCGTTACGGCCATTACGAGTTCGTTGTGATGCCCTTCGGATTGACTAATGCACCCGTGGTGTTAATGGATCTAATGAACCGTGTATGCCAGCCTTACCTGGATAAATTCGTGTTAGTGTTCATCGATGACATCCTAATCTATTTGCGAAGTAAGGAAGAGCATAGTCAACATCTGAGACAAGTCTTGGAGACACCAAGGGAAGAAAAGCTGTATGAAAAGTTTTCAAAGTGTGAATTTTGGATTCGAAAGGTTGATTTTTTGGGGGCACGTGGTCAGCGAAGAAGGGATACATGTGGATCCCTCCAAAATCAAAGCAATTGAAAACTGGGAAGCGTCGAGGACACCGACAGAAATCCGCCAGTTTTTGGGCCTTGCTGGCTACTACCGAATGTTCATACAAAACTTTTCCAAAATCACAAAGCCACTTACTAGCCTGACCCAGAAGGGAGTGACCTTCAAATGGGAGGACAAACAAGAAACTGCTTTCCAGACATTAAAGAAAGCTTTATGCAGTGCTCCGATCATGTCTCTTCCAGAGGGAACGGAAGACTTTGTGGTCTACTGCGATGCATCCAAGCAGGGTCTAGGTTGCGTACTGATGCAACGGGGAAAGGTCATTGCCTACGCCTCGAGACAACTCAAGACTCACGAGGTCAACTACACCACACACGACCTTGAATTAGGGGCAGTAGTGTTTTCCTTAAAAATCTAGAGACACTACCTTTATGGTACAAAGTGAACAATCTTCACTGACCATAAGAGTCTCTAGCACATTCTCAATAAAAAAGAACTCAATATGAGACAACGACGATGGGTAGAGCTACTAAATGATTACAAATGCGAAATTTGTTATCATCCGGGCAAGGCCAATGTGGTAGCTGATGCCCTAAGTCGAAAGGAGTACTTGGGCCGCCGAGTAAAATCATTAACAATGACTATCCATTCACATCTATCCACTCGGATCAAAGAGGTGCAACTTGAAGCCTTGCGAGGAAAGGATAAAAACCTTGAGGTTAAGGATGACGGAGCTCGTTACCTCATGAATCGAATATGGACATCGAGATTTGGCGGATAGATAGACATTATCATGAACGAAGCTCAAAAGACAAAGTACTCTGTTCATCCTGGGTTAGAAAAGATGTATCTAGACCTCAAGAGACTATATTGGTGGCCTAACATGAAGGCGGAAATCGCTACTTATGTGGGCAAGTGTTTGACTTGCGCCCAGGTCAAAGTAGAGTACCAAAAGCCCTAAGGTTTGCTACAACAACCGGATATACCCGAGTGGAAGTGGGAGCAGATAACCATGGACTTCATAACTAAATTTCCCTATCTGGCATGGTCCATTTGGGTTGCATGACATCATAATGTCTAAGTCCATAACTATAATTGGTAAGACTTGACCCGACCTGGCATGGTCCATTTGGGTTGCATGGCATCATGCATTTGGATAGACTATAATGAGAGAAATAACACTTAAGGTTGGTTAATATATTATAAGTTCTAATATATATTAATAAGATTATTTAATTAGTATTGATCAAGAATTAATCTAGTATTAATTAAGTTATCAAAAGAAGACTAATTAAATATATGGGTTGATTGTGTAAATCATCCATACTTGTATAGTGGGCTAATGCTTCATGGATTGTCAAGTTGGGCTAAAACCCATAAGATGCTCCATGGATGCTCCATGGTATGTTTGAACCCATGGATCCAAGGAAATGGAAAGCCATGACAATTAGGGTTTACCCTAATTGTTACTAACTATATAATGATCTTATTCTTGGAGAAAGTCGGCCACCATGTGTGATAGAAAGGGCTAGCCGATTTTATGAAGTGTGATGTTCTCTCAAGTTATTCCAAGTGTATTTGGTGTTGTGTGAACCATTTGAGGTGTCACACTTGGGGCACTAGGCACTCAAGCTTCATGAAGTCATTCTACATCAAAGAGGTATGTAATTCTAACTTGATATATTCATATGAATCTATGTTATTATGCTAGTTAGGATGAATACCTTGGAATGTTCATATTTGCATGTATAATAGACAAAACATAGATCCAAGGTATTTAGGGTTGCATGTACACTTAGGAGTGTTAGAATGCTCATAACCCAACAGTGGTATCAGAGCCTAGGCTTGTTTTCACTTATACTTGATGTAAACTTGTTTTTTCAAAGCTGAAACTGTCCAGACCATAAAACTCGACTAGTTTATGCAAAAAACTCGACGAGTTCATCTTTTTGGGCATGAACTCGACGAGTTCCTCAAGGAACTCGACGAGTTTTGGGTTCTGACAGCTTGCTGTTTGATGTTTTTGGCTAGAAATGGACTAGGAACATTACCATAAGCTGTTTTTGAACCTATAAACCTGTTTTTGATGTGGTAATGTTCATGCTAATCCAATTTCAAAGATAATTGTCAATAGATTCATGTTTTGTATTAGTTTAAAAGTTATGCTAATTACATGAAAAAGTTTGATCCTTGTTCTTATGAGTTGCTTAGATTAATAGAAAAATTATGTGAAATTGTTGTTTTCAATCCATTTTAATCTAAGAGATGATTCTAAAATGTGTTTGTGTAACTTGTCCTCAAGTTACATGAAAAGTCACATTAAAGTTTCTTAAAACTCATAAAAGTTGGCAAAGGTTACAAAATGAAGAGTCTTGTCTTCATTGAATGGTTTTATGACTCCATAACTTGTCCTCAAGTTATGGAGGTTCAAGAGTCACTTCATTAAGTAATAAAATGTGTAACCTTAATTAGTTCCATAAGTTACAAAAATTAAGAAAAGTTCCATTCTTTTATTAGTTTAAAGTCTTCCATAACTTGTCCTCAACTTATGGAACTTGAATAGTTTTAATTAAAACTACTTTAAACACATAAGTTATGGAATTAATTAGTTTTGAATATTTTCAAAACTTGCCCTCAAGTTTTGGAATATGTAAAGTTTCCCTCAAGAATACTGTAATTCCAAGTTAAGCCCTTAGAGTTTTAAAAGTTAAAATTCAACCCTTATACTTTATAATATTATAAGTTAATAATATATATATATATATATATATATATATATATATATATATATATATATATATATATATATATGTATAAGAGCAAGTCAGTCTTACCATTAGTAGACCTCATTCACGAAGCCGGTCTATAAGGGGGTATAAGGTTACTGCCTATAAAATGGCAGTTTAATGGGTGTCCACTCTCACCCACCGCTTCCTTGACTGGTGGAGGGTCGTTAGCCGAACAGGTAGGACAAGGACTATAATTCTCCCTTCATTAAAAATATTAATGATAAATACTAAGTAACTAAACCTTTTATTAATTCCCAATCCTAGTTACTTAGGAAAATGTGAATAAGGTGCTAATCCATGAAATTACACTTTGCACTTTGTTTAAACCGTTAGTGGAGCGTGTGTGGTTAACCGGCACACTAACCTGGATTTAACAAGGTAGGCAAAGGGTTTCTTAAAGTTTATCATAGGCCGGTGGAGCGTGTCTGGTTTACCGGCACATCGGTTGGGTGATAAACATTTAAGAGTACCAAGTAATTTGCATGGTTACTTCACACCTTGTTTTGTGATCCTCGGCATCCCAGTCACAAAACCTGAAGGGCACACTCGAGATTGAAACATGCCATTGAACAGTTCAATGAATCTCCAAAGATCTAGGAGTTTCAAATCCAAGTAAAAACCTAATTAAATTATTTCGTTTTCATGGTGGAAATTGGTGAATCGTCATTCGCCTACCTTCAAATATTTTTTAGCTTGGATTACGGCATCCCTCTTCCAAGTTATAAAAGTATTGTGTTGGGTCCTAGCCTTAATATTTCATATTGAGTGTTATATTAAGGACTTTAAATCAACTATCTTGAATATCACCCAAAAGATGTCTAGTTCAGACATCTATGATCTTCCCAAATCTCTTGAAACAAGCTTTCCTAAATGAAGATGATGTCCCATGGAAATCATACTTCTTTCACCTCCTCCAATTATTCTCCCTAACCCACAAGTTCTTGAAAAGTTTAAGGTCACTCAAGCCCTATTGGCAAGCAAGGTCTATGTGTGATCACATCCTGGAGATGAAGTCACATATTGACAAGCCGGGAGAGTTGGGTGTCAAAGTCTTGAGAAAGTTGGATGTTCAATCACTTTCTAAGTCACATAGTGAGTTCCTTTGGGACTACTATGAAATAGACTATGACATGACCCTTAATGATCTTATCTATTTGCTTGGTCAGCAATGATTTGAGGACTAGTAAAGAAAATTGATTAGGAGATCAACTTCCCAATGGACATTGCCAATGGTAACATTGGATATCTAGAAAAACCTTCTCATCCCAAAGAAAGGGTTTGACCATAATCAACTAGGTTGACCAAATGGTAAAGAGAAAGGCTAAGTCTGAGATAGTCCCATTACCAAAGAGTCCATATGTTTATCTTGCCAAAGGAAGGGGCATTGATTGCGAAGCTGCCTATTTACCTGAAAGGTCATAAGGTTGATCAAGCCAAGAAGTTTGACTCTACTTTAGGTAAAGTCCACTATCTAACTCTGTTAAGTTTCTATTATGAGATTCTTGTTACATGATGTGACTGGGTCACATGTTGATGTTTTAAGAATCAAAGAAATGTGAAGAAACTTAAAGGAAGTGTATGCTGATTCTGATTGCGAAGATAGATTTCGATCGCACGGTTTGGTGATCAGAATTTTTGAAGCTGTTACTTAGGAGTTATGATATATTGCTTAGGAATAGATAACAACAAGTTTTTCATATGCATTTGCACTGTAAGGATAAGTTTTTTCGCAAAGTTTTGAAATAAAATAAAAGGTTTTAATTTTATATTTATTTTAAATATCCCTACAAGTGGCATTTGTGAAAAATGGTTGTTTATATGATTCCATTGATAGCAATATTTGAAAGAAAAAATGGACTTGATTCTTTCGTTTGTGGTAGTGTCATAATTTACCAAATAAGGAAAGATTCTCATTCCCAAGGCTTCAGTTGGACCGAAACCTGGAATCATGCAAGTTGTATAGTATGATGAATGAGAACTTTCAGCTTTGGAAAATTAAGACTAATTCCTTGTTCACATGTATATGTGAGTCAAGTGAAGGACTAAGGGATCGAGTACACATTCTTGTGCACTGGTCAAGTCCACCATAAAGATCGATAAGACTATTCGTCATGATTTACTAAAGTTTAGTAAAAATGGTTATACTTACAAGTTTAAGTATAATTCTGAAACATTGGAAAAGTCTCAATGTATGGCAAAACGAATGGGAAGAATCAAATTAGGCAGAAAGATTAAAGTTTCTCAAATCTGAAAAGATGGGAGAGTACTTTAGTATAATGTTTTGTGATCATCTTAATGATTAAAGAACCACATCACAATTGGTCTTCTAAGGACTTCTTAGTGCATTCTTATGACTAAGAAGAGGAGTCATGAATTGTTGAAATGGTTAAATCAAGAAGATGAGTCATACTTTGTTTCAAAAACAAATCTTAGAGTCATACCCCAAGATTGTAATTTTAGTGACACATATTTAAAGGAAGGTTTCTTAACACTAGTCAAATGTAAGAGTAAAAGTATCCTACTCTTGTACATTTGAAATTGGTAAGTTGTGATGTTTTGGATAAAACAAAGACCAACTAAGGCCAATTGTGTGAAGTGTTTGTCTTGATAAAGAATCCAAACTATCTCTTGAATATTTGGCAAAATAGTCTTATATGTCAAGAGGACATTGGGAGTCTTAAAGATCCTGAAAAGGATTTCAAGATCTAATCAAGAATAATAATAAAAAAACCCTGTAGTTTAACACTAGAACACGACGTGAGGTTTATAACCTATCGTGTTGACATTTCTGTGCCCATTCTAGTTAAAGTTGGCTTTGCATATGAGTTCTGAGAGTTCTCAATTGGTTGCATAACAACTTGGAAGCAATGGCAGGCCCTTGAGCTGCCAGGTGGTAAGAAATTAAGATTGAGTTCAGTCCATATGTGTTTGGATTTGTCATTATCCTTGTCTTGTGACTATGGTTTTGACGATTCACATGGATAAGAACACATACACCATAAAATCTAAGGGTCATAAGGTTTCTCTCTGATTCATGAAAATGATGGTGAGGAAACACTTCCACCAAGTAGATTTGAAGTAGATGGCAAAAGGTCTAAACAATTGAGACTATGATTACGACATCCCTTTTCATAGTTCTGAAATTGTTTAGACACACATGCATGCTATCTACGGAAAGGTGTATGAGTTTGATAAAGTTTTTTTTATCAAAGCATCTCGTATCAGAAGTCTGAACTTTGGTAAGTAAGTCAATAAAGTATTGATTTCTAGAAGTGCAACTGATTTCTGAGTACATGTCAAAGCTAGTGGGAGCATAAGTGTTATGCTAATAATCATCATGTTGGTGGGATCATGATAATTATGATAAAGGTTGCAAGTTAGCAATGTTAATTATAGAAAACAAAAGTTTCAATTCTTGGAGTTGCAGGGGTTGAAAAGTTGTTTTGCTATAATTAAGGGAGAGGAAATTATACTTCATTTCAATTCTAAAAGCTTAGATTGAGGTTTTAATCATCTTTAGTCAAGGATATATATATGAATTTTGTGTTTAAATGACACTCAACATAAGTAAATTCTATATATGGGTCTATTATTTGCGTTCTAAAATTTGATTATGATTACGACATCCCTTTTCATAATCTGAATTATGAGAACTTGGCAAATAAAAATATTGTAGCAAAAGACTGGTCTAGAATCATGTCTTTATGTGAGACATCATGAATCGTGTCCATTTTCTTTGGGTACAGGATCGATTGCATGTGCTATAATATTTGTCCTTTCTAAATTTTCCAAATGCCTGAGGTATTAAGAAGGGAAAAGGTCTAGAATGGATATGACTAAAATGATTAAGCAATTGTCGAGGACAATTTGAGGTTTACCAAAGATTGGTTGCTCAGGGACAGTTGGAAGTATAGTGTTAATTTTTGGAAGGACCATATTGACATATTCTGAAAAGAGGCAACTCTTGTTCAGGAGTGATAGTCAAAATGGGAATATGGAGTTATCTCTATAGATGGAAGCAATCCGTGTAAGATTAGAAAAACTTAATGCAAGAAGCATGTTCAAAGCAATGTACCTTGAATATGAGACTTTGTTTCCATGGAGTAGATCTTCATTGGAATACCCTGTAATGATTGTTGACAAGTCTTTGTGACTTTGTACATAGTCATTACAAGAGGGTCTGTGCATATAAGTTTAAAATCTAACAGATTTCGATAAATGATAGGAATTTGGAATTCTTACATTTTTCGATAAGGATTTGGGAGTGTGAAATTAGAATCATTGAAATTATGTTCAATTGGTTTATTTCACAAAGTAAGGATCATAGAAAACATAGAGTGCATACTTGGTGTATGGCAAAGCTATTGTTTTTGAAAAACATAGTGTACTTGCTTGGAGCATGGGATAACTAGTGTTTTTAATTCAAGTATAAAGTTGATGAAACCGAAACAATGAATAATGAGTAATCAGTATGGTGATAAATAAAAGTGTCTTATTTATATTCATAGGTTTTGATGCCATATTAGATTCACTTATTCTTGTGTTTCAGTTTGCATGTTTTGACTTCCATAATAACTAGGTTATTCTTCCGGAATGACTAAGTTATTGAAACTATCCACAGTCGGTCATATGTTGGAAGTAGATATGAATCAAGACTGTCATGGGTTGGCTTGTAGAGGTCTAAAATGTTGGACAAAGCGGTGCTACAACACTCATGAGTGCTCATAAGTTCTGAGTATTGGATTCAACCCGCGCTCATTTGAATCACTTCATGGATTTTATCACGAGTGATCATGAGACGATAATATCTTATATTCTTCAAACCTAGAGATATGAGTTGTTACTATGAGTTGGTTATACATTGATTGCACGAAAACGCATTGGTAACTCGATGTTATAAAACGTGTCTTTGTGTATGATTCAACAAGTAGTAGAACAAGACATATGTGTCGAAGTTTATCCATTCCTTTTACCTTTGGGATAAAAGCGATATCTGTGGGCCCATCGATGATTTAGTGATGACACATGTGAGTGTTTGGCCAAGCCAGGACTGATTTGATTTGTTCAATCAGTCAGTCATCATGAATCGGAAATCGGGAAACAACAAATGGACAGAGAGAATGATTTATAATCCGTGTCTCAGTCCATATGATATCTAGAATGGAGGAATATATGATCCCTTATCTAATGGAAAATTCATTGACAAAGGTCAGAGATCATCGGTAAGGTCAGAGTTCGACGGAAGCTTTTGAGAGCTACGATTGCCAGTCGGTTCTTGAAGTCATACGCAATAATAGTTTTAGACTTATCCAAGTGGGAGACTGTTGGATTAATGTCTAAGTCCATAACTATAATTGGTAAGACCTGACCCGACCTGGCATGGTCCATTTGGGTTGCATGGCATCATGCATTTGGATAGACTATAATAAGAGAAATAACACTTAAGGTTGGTTAATATATTATAAGTTCTAATATATATTAATAAGATTATTTAATTAGTATTGATCAAGAATTAATCTAGTATTAATTAAGTGATCAAAAGAAGACTAATTAAATATATGGGTTGATTGTGTAAATCATCCATACTTGTATAGTGGGCTAATGCTTCATGGATTGTCAAGTTGGGCTAAAACCCATAAGATGCTCCATGGATGCTCCATGGTATGTTTGAACCCATGGATCCAAGGAAATGGAAAGCCATGATAATTAGGGTTTACCCTAATTGTCACTAACTATATAATGATCTTATTCTTGGAGAAAGTCGGCCACCATGTGTGATAGAAAGGGCTAGCCGATTTTATGAAGTGTGATGTTCTCTCAAGTTATTCCAAGTGTATTTGGTGTTGTGTGAACCATTTGAGGTGTCACACTTGGGGCACTAGGCACTCAAGCTTCATGAAGTCATTCTACATCAAAGAGGTATGTAATTCTAACTTGATATATTCATATGAATCTATGTTATTATGCTAGTTAGGATGAATACCTTGGAATGTTCATATTTGCATGTATAATAGACAAAACATAGATCCAAGGTATTTAGGGTTGCATGTACACTTAGGAGTGTTAGAATGCTCATAACCCAACAGGAAGAATGAGAAAATGAGAGAGAGTGTTAGGAGAGAGGATAGATTTCAGCCTTAAACAAGGAATGGGGTTGGGAAATGATAGGAAAAGGACGATGAATGACCAGGTATGGTGGGGGGGTGTGGGCTGGTCATGGAGTGGGTGTGGGTGGTTGCTTGTGTCATAAACTAAAGTAAAGTCAACACTCCACCTCAAGTACTTCACCCACTCTTCTTGGATAAGATTTACACTAAAAAACGTGATTATTCATAAGTAAGGGGTTTTATATGTTAAAATATGATTTTGGGTGAAAACCCCACGTTAAAATAATTAAAATCGGGCTTAGAACGCAAAACTAGTCGAAAACCGGGAAGAAAAAGGCTTCCTGCGAAGTTGCTCGGATAGGGCCGAAGTTCGGTCCCCCAGCTTCGGGTTCGGTTCTCAGCAGGCTTCGGGTTCGGTTCAAGCCACTTCAGTTCATCAGGCTCGATTCGGTTCTTCATGGTTTCGGTCCGAGAGGCTTCGCTTCCTAAAGGGAGGCTTCGGTCTATTAAGGCTGTTTTACCAAATATTACCCCGTTTCAAATGGTTTTTGACCCGGTTAAGGGTCGGGATGACCCGAAAGATTATAAAAAGTTAAAGGAACTTTTGAGAGAGATTTGGGAGAGATTTGACATTCTTGGAGAGATTTCTCATACAGAGAGAGATTTGGGAGAGATTTCACATTCTTGGAGAGATTTCTCATTCAGAGAGAGATTTGGGAGAGATTTCACATGCTTGGGGAGATTTCTCCTACTTAGAGAGTTTTGGGAGAGTTAGAGTGAAAGAGATTGGGAGAGACTTCTTTTGTGACCTTTTTGAGTGTTTTGTAAACCTCGTTAAGTCTTGATATGATTGTTATATGCCCCCGAGGCTTAAGGAATAATGTTTTATCGAGTAGAGTCATCACTTACCCTGATTAGGGTTTAGAATTTCCGAACACATGAAAACTCTAAGTGATAATTTGTATGAGGATTACGAGTTGTACAATAAGAAACATAATGGAAACCCTAATGTTCAAGGGTTATATGAGTTGACCGGTTTGACTCGTTGACTTTAGTTGACTTTGACTTGGCCAAAAATTAACGGTTGTCACATCATCCCCCCGTTAGAAAGAATTTCGTCCCGAAATTAGCGTTTCGACTGGGATTTCAAGAATTTGGAGGAAAGATGGGGGAAACTTTTCGTAGTACAAGAAATTGATTATGGTGAGGAACAACCCGCCTGATGTCACATGACGACCTTGGAATTTCTTATTGTAACTTGAGCTGAGTCAATTTAAAAGGAGTTTATTGTTTTGGAATGATAGAGTATTCTATGTGTGCTTTTATGCTCCCCGTTTTATCCTTGGTATTACCACTATGAATATTTTATAACGTAGTTAGCGAGTTCCATCATTACGAATGTTTCAACAAATTGTGACGAAATTTGCATTATAAGTCCTACCAGTTCTTTTATAGTCGCTTGGTGTAAACTAGTCGTATATCATTAAGATTGCAAGGGAATTCGGATGGGTGACCCCGCCTTAAGCCCACAACCAAACAAGGAACAGGGAATGAGGCGGAATCACACATTCTAAGTCCATAGAATCTTAATGATATATGACCATAATGTTTACACTAGCCATCATAGATTCAATAGTAAAAACCCTGCGTTTTTATATAGATGATAAGACTTATTTGGGTTTTGCCGTGTTCTTGAGATTCATGGTTGATATACTTGAATCGATGCTAGTTTTAGTAATAAAAAGAAATTTAGAATTTAAACGTCGATGTTAGAAGCACGTACTGATATTTACGGGCGGTTCCGGGGTGGTCTCTCCTGCGGTGATCGCAAGCACCCTTCCACCATCACCGACATTCCTTGTCCTTGGACAGTCTCTCTTGAAGTGTCCCGTTTCACCGTACTCGTAATAAGTTGGGCTTGCTCCAATGCCGGGGACCTGGTTGATGGGTCGTGCTGGTGCCTTACAGAAACGGGTAGTGTGTCCCTTCCTGTTGCAATTTATGCAATGCAACTCCCGGCAAGCCCCAGTGTGATGGAAGCTACACTTGTTGCATTTCAGAAGGGTTCCAGCATATCGATTTATGGGTGTGGGAGTGGCACGGGTTGTGGCAGTATGAATAGCAACGATCTGTTGCTTATTGGTGGGGTCTTGGGCTGATTGATTCTTCTTGTTGTCCCGGAACTTCCTTTTATTGTTTCCCCTTCCATCTTGCTCAGGGGTGGTTGTCATAGTGCCATGGCTGGCCCTATCATCGATGAGTTGTTGTGCCAACTCCTTGGCACTGTCAAAGGTAGTTGGTCTTGAGGCCAACACGCTTTCTTGAATTTGGGGAGACAATCCCCAGAGGTATCGTTCCACCTTCTTTTCCTCAGGAGTGACCATCGCGGGACAAAGGAGTGCTAGATCACAGAATCGGTCGGTGTAAGTTGCAAGGTCGGAGCCTGTCATCCTGAGATTCCACAGTTCTTGCTCTAGTTTTTGCACTTCATCTCTTGGGCAGTACTCTTTCAACATCATCGTCTTTAAGTCTTCCCAGCTTAACGAGTTAGCCACTGCAAGCGTCAGTGACTTAATGTGGCTTTTCCACCAAGTAAGGGCTCGGCCAGAGAAAGTGCAAGCTGCAAATTTGACCTTGCTTGCTTCGGGGCAAGCACAAATTTCGAAGACCGATTCGGTCTTCTCGAACCATTGCATTAGTGTGATGACGCCCCCGCTTCCATTGAAAGAATCGGGTTTGCCACCAGTACAATCCTTGTATGAACATTCCTTCATACGCCCCGTACTGTCCCCATGGTTGGAGTTTGTGGCACCAGATGCAGCACCACCGGTACCATTCGTACCGATTTGCGACATTGCGGCAGCTACGGCTGCGGTTACGGCAGCTTGGAACATAACAAGATCATATTGGGGAGGTGGCGGTGGTGGATTTGTTTGCGTTCCGCTAGTGCGTCTAACAGACCTTCGAGGCGGCATCCTTCTGTTACAGAATTTCAAAGACGTAATGAGTACAAGTCTTTTAGTAATGGTTATTAGTTTTTAAGTATAGTATTTCCCGATTCTTCGAATGTGGAAAACAATTCATACCAGAGGTCTATATAAATAGACTTATGAATTTAGTAGAAATGACTTGATTATAATCTTGTGATTTGTTCCGTGCCCGACCCACCCCCAAGATCACCCAATGTATACCAGTTGTGTGTAATTAAGGTCCAACAGGCCGTTGAACTTAATGAGTCTGCCCTAAGCCCACAACCAAACAAGGAACAGGACCTAAGGCGGACTTACCTTTTCTAAGCCGATCGTCTCTTAATTACACGTAACCTTGAGGTATACATTAAGTAATCTTAGAGTTATCATAAGCAAATCGTTTGTAATAACAGGTTATGAAATATGTGGTAACTCCCACTGAAATAAAATGCATGCCAATTTTTATTGATATACTTTAGTTATATCCTTACCATTTATATACACACGTATAATTTCGCACTTTAGTGAACTATTCTTGGTGTTTCTGCTAACGTCCTGGAGACGGAGTTATGGTAGTGGGTAGAAGTAGGTTTTGTACGGGCGTTAAGATTTACCCATCATGTTGCTCGTGCGAGAATAGGGGTAGAAGAGATAATTAATAGACGCCTAATCCTATAATTACTTATAGGGGGTGATCCATATTAGTCACGTCTATAATCACCTAGTGTATACCAGTTATACATAATTTGAGATAGAATAGACCTTCGAATAAATGACTCTACTCTAAGTCCACAACCAAACAAGGAATAGGAAGTAGAGCAATAGTCATAGATTCTGAGTCTATAATATCTTTAATTATGTATAACCTTGGCGTATGCACTCAGTTATCATAGGCCTACTAATAGGGGTCTTTAGTTTTCACATAAGTTGGTTATAGTACCACCAAATACTCCTATAGTATTTTAATGTTTGACTTATGTTTTTCAATGTTTGTTTGTAGATAGAGTTGGTAAGTTTTTAGACTTGTTGCAACAACACAACCATTCCCGGGCATATGCTAATCACTTCTGGGTTAGACATAGTTGATCAGGCTATGTCATTCCAAGACCTGACCATACATCCCCAAGCCTACTCGTGTCATTCAACAATCACAACTTTTCTTTTGTCCTAGTATGATGCTGACCTTAGTATGTATGCATGCATGTATACTTTTAACAAGAAACTATTTATTTCTAAAAGTATAGTTATTTGAAAATGTTACATCAGAGACCTTAGTCCCAATGCCTTTATAGTTTGTATATCTTATGTGGTTCGATATACTTATTTCACTATAAACAATGCTCTGATACCAATATGTCACACCCCCAAACCAAGGATGGCGGAAACGTCCGGGGGTGGAGGACTTCATGTAAAGTATCACAACAAACGAGTATAATAGTGCTCCAAGTAAATACAACCATCATAAATATAATTGAAAAGGTTACACCATAGTATATGTTTACATGTTTCAAAATCAATTACATTATGATGACAAAATAAACTGTTTGACGATTTAACGTCCCATCCTCAAAGTGCTAATGTTTTCCTGTTTCACTGATTTCCTGAGAATACAAGTAGTTTTGAAAAGTGTCTACAATTAAGTTGGTGAGTTCATAAGAGTTTTGTTTGAGAAAGAAACCGTTTTCCTTGAAAAAGCGACAGAGTATGTTTCCAGAAAATCCAATATTTTCTTAATTAAGTGAGAAATGAAAGCTCCTATGTTATGCAATAATGAACCCTAGAAATACCTGTAGGTTCCTTCTATAATCACCCAACATATATAAGTTATATAAATTTAAATTAAATAAACCGTTGAATATAATGGGTCTGCCCTAGGTCCACAACCAAACAAGGAACAGGAGATAAGGCGGGCCCACCAATTCTAAGTCGATTGGGACTGGATTCTTATATAACTCTAGCATATACACTTAGCAATTATAGATGAAGCCTAACAATTCTAGACGTAATGTGGTTTTAATAGAAATATGTTTCCAAAGAAAATCCGATATTTAAAGAGTGAATCGTAAGTTTCTATATTAATAAATAGTGCATCCTAGAATTTCCTATAGTCTCCTTCTATAATTTCTAAGTGTATATAAGTTATATAAAATTTAAGTTAAATAGACCGTCGAATGTAATAGGTCTTCCCTAGGTCTACAACCAAACAAGGAACAGGAGATAAGGCGGGCCCACCAATTCTAAGTCGATTGGGACTGGATTCTTATATAACTCTAGCATATACACTTAGCAATTATAGCTGAAGACTAACAATTCTAGATAGAATGTAGTCTTAAACACCAAAGACTGAGACTATGCTTATCATAATTCATCAAGTAGAGGTAGTGGACATAAACTATACATATCATAATTCACCAAATAGTGGTAGTGATAGTGATCATGAATTATGCATATTATAGTTTATCAAATAGTGGTAGTGGTTATAAACTATACATATCATAATTCACCAAATAGTGGTAGTGATAGTGATCATGAATTATGCATATTATAGTTTATCAAATAGTGGTAGTGGTAGTGAATATAAACTATACATATTATAATTCACCAAATAGTGGTAGTGACAGTGGACATGAATTATGCATATTATAGTTTATCAAATAGTGGTAGTGGTAGTGAACATAAACTATACCTATTATAGTTCTAGCATGTTTGTTTGTGATGTATAAGGACCCTTTCCTATGTAAGTCGAATGTATAGCAAAAATATAACTATGTGTTATCATACCTTATTTTTGTACTAATGGTAATAATGGAGGATTCTTACAATTCAATGAGTATTTTCTGTTATATAATTATACCACAACAAGAAACACATGTAAAATATGAAATCTTCAAAGATTAACACTTTGCTCAACAAGTTACAAAGTGTGATGAAAGTTATAAGCTGTTATCTAGATTTTTACCTTTCTACACTGTTTTAGAAAAATCATAGAAAAATCATACGAAGTCAAAAACTGATTCGGTAAATTTTGGGAGTCCACAAAATGTTTCTAGTTTATTCATGATTTTTATTATGATTTTTAGAAATCTTTAACATGTGTTAAAATGTTCATATTCACAGACTGGTCCGAATTCATTTCTGAAATGATAGGCAGTTTTGTAAAAATCACCATAAATCATAAAAAAATCGTATGGAGATGTGAAAGTAGTCATTTTAAAGGTATGAACCTGAACTATCTGCATATTAAACAGTTTTGAAAGATATTAAGTTTAAGTTAGTGAAAACAGTCCGTGAATAAGACTCAACTTTTCTGATGAAAGCTGTTGTTTGAGTTTAATTAAGTTTTTGGTGTTTTAACTGGTATTCCCCCCCCCCCCCCCCTTAAAACTTAAGAAAAACATGAAAAGATAGGGGTATGAACTCACCTTGAGTGATTTCAGTAGATGGATGATGGAGAAAGGTAGTGTTCAACTCAAGAACACTAAGAAGATGCCTTGAAGGTTCGAAGATCTAACATGAATGTGATGATGTTTGTGTAAAATATCTATGATTTGAGTAGAAGGAAGTGAAATAATTATATGGAGGATGAATATACTTACCAAAAGTGGAAGAAAAGCTTGGAAGAAGGCCCTTGAATCTCGAATTTTAGTGAGAGAATTGAGAGAGAAAATGTGTTTGTTCTTTGGTGGAAGAATGAGAAAATGAGAGAGAGTGTTAGGAGAGAGGATAGATTTCAGTCTTAAACAAGGAATGGGGTTGGGAAATGATGGGAAAAGGACGATGAATGACCAGGTATGGTGGGGGGGGGGGGTGTGGGCTGGTCATGGAGTGGGTGTGGGTGGTTGCTTGTGTCATAAACTAAAGTAAAGTCAACACTCCACCTCAAGTACTTCACCCACTCTTCTTGGATAAGATTTACACTAAAAAACATGATTATTCATGAAGTAAGGGGTTTTATATGTTAAAATATGATTTTGGGTGAAAACCCCACGTTAAAATAATTAAAATCGGGCTTAGAACGCAAAACTAGTCGAAAACCGGGAAGAAAAAGGCTTCCTGCGAAGTTGCTCGGATAGGGCCGAAGTTCGGTCCCCCAGCTTCGGGTTCGGTTCTCAGCAGGCTTCGGGTTCGGTTCAAGCCACTTCGGTTCATCAGGCTCGATTCGGTTCTTCATGGTTTCGGTCCGAGAGGCTTCGCTTCCTAAAGGGAGGCTTCGGTCTATTAAGGCTGTTTTACCAAATATTACCCCGTTTCAAGCGGTTTTTGACCCGGTTAAGGGTCGGGATGACCCGAAAGATTATAAAAAGTTAAAGGAACTTTTGAGAGAGATTTGGGAGAGATTTGACATTCTTGGAGAGATTTCTCATACAGAGAGACATTTGGGAGAGAAATCACATTCTTGGAGAGATTTCTCATTCAGAGAGAGATTTGGGAGAGATTTCACATGCTTGGGGAGATTTCTCCTACTTAGAGAGTTTTGGGAGAGTTAGAGTGAAAGAGATTGGGAGAGACTTCTTTTGTGACCTTTTTGAGTGTTTAGCTTTGTAACGCAAGGTTTGTAAACCTCGTTAAGTCTTGTTATGATTGTTATATGCCCCCGAGGGTTAAGGAATAATGTTTTATCGAGTAGAGTCATCACTTACCCTGATTAGGGTTTAGAATTTCCGAACACATGAAAACTCTAAGTGATAATTTGTATGAGGATTGCGAGTTGTACAATAAGAAACATAATGGAAACCCTAATGTACAAGGGTTAGATGAGTTGACCGGTTTGACTCGTTGAATTTAGTTGACTTTGACTTGGCCAAAAATTGACAGTTGTCACACAAACCGACGAGCAAAGAGAGAACCATTAAAACGTTGGAAGATATGTTGAGAGCTTGTGTGATAGACTTTGGTAAAGCTTGGGATACCCACCTACCACTCATCGAGTTCTCATACAACAACAGTTGTCACTCTAGCATTAAAGTTGCTCCATTTGAATCCCTCTATGGGCGCAAGTGCAAATCACCTCTGTGTTGGGTTGAGGTGGGTGACACTCAGCTAGCTAAAGGACGAGTGCCTAACATCACTCTCACTGGCCCTGAGATCATACATGAAACGACAGAGAAGATCATTCAGATCTGTGAACGATTGAAGGCATCACGGGACCGGCAAAAGAGTTACACGGATAAACGATGCAAACCCTTGGAATTCTAGGTCGGTGACCGCGTACTGTTGAAGGTCTCACGCTGGAAGGGAATGATTCTTTTTGGAAAATGTGGGAAACTAAATTCAAGATACATAGGTCCATTCGAGATCCTTGCTAGGATCGACCCGGTAGCGTACAAACTTCGACTACCGCAAGAACTTAGCAATGTGCACCCCACTTTCCATGTGTCCAATTTAAAGAAGTGTGTGCCCGATGAGACTCTTGTCATTCCACTTGACGAGATCGAGGTAAACGAGAGTCTGCACTTCGTCGAGGAACCTATGGAAATCATGGACAGGAAAGTCAAAAGAACGAAGCAATGCCGCATACCAATAGTAAAGGTCCGTTGGAACGCCAACCGAGGACCTGAATTCACCTGGGAACGTGAGGATCAAATGAAATAGAAATACTCACACCTTTTCCCTAACTCCTGAGAACCCACACAGAGTGCTAATTTCGGGATGAAATTCCTTCTAACGGGGGGATGATGTGAAAATCGTCAGTTTTGGTCAAACAAAGTCAACAAAATTCAATCAGGTCAACACAACTTATATTAGAATTTTAGGAGAAATGTGATATTCTCTAATGCTTCTAATGTACTATTGACAAGTTATAATACAAAGTACCTCTCTTATTACCAATTATTGAGTCTAAACCCTAATTAGGGTTAGTAACGTAAAGATTCGATAATTCAATTATATATTATTCAGGAATAAATAATATCCGTAACATAATGTAGTTGAGTTCGTAAACTTTATACTACATGACAAATTTATAACAAAGGTTACACGTATAAATATTTGGTGAATTCGTCACCAAATGAGACAGATTCTATACCCGGCTTAAACACCCAATTTTAACGGAAAGAATTTAGGAATCAACCTAACTTTCATGTAACATATTATTATTTTTGAAGATAATTATTTTCATAATAATTTGAATCTTTATAATTCAAATGAAATATTTATACATCATTTATACCATATTTTTTTTTATAAAAATGCCAAGTTTTTATAAAAGAGTTGACTTTTTTTTTTATAAAATTCAAAAGAGACAAAATTGTCTCCTCTATTCCCCCACCATACTCTAACACTCAACATACATATGCACAAACCATAAGGTATTAGCCAATTAGTCTCATCCATGTCCCTCCGTACCCCCTACCCACCCCAACCGCTCACCCTCCCCTTCCCCCCTTAAAGTTACCCCCCCCCCTTTTCTTCACTTCATCTTCTTCCTCATCTTCATCTCTTCATTTTCTCTCAAGAAAACTTCATTTCTCTCAAGGTTAATTCTCCATAAGTTGGTTCTTCATCTTTTGGTAAGTTTTTTCTTACTAATCTAGTGATTCTACACACATATATACTAGTTTTGGTGCAATTACACACATTAATATGTGTTAATATCCATAGGGTAATTCAATCTTCAAGTGTTCTTTAAGTGTCTTCAAGTGTTCTAAGCATGAAAACCTTCATCTTCATCTCTTTATCCACCAAGAAACACACTCAAGGTGAGTTCATACCCCTTATTTTTGTGTTATCCAAGTTTTTAGAAGGGGGGGGGGGGGGGAATACAAGTAAACTTGTATAATAACACAAGTTGTTATGCATGCCTGTTCTTTATGTTGGGTAAAAGTATTATTTGCATGAAATAATGTTATTACCTAGCTTTATGAGCATTTATGTGTGGTATGTTTGTGTAAAATTCAAACTTATGAAAAATTATTATAAATATGCCATATGAAAAGGGTCATAAAAACAAAACTATAAAAACTATGGTTTTTATAAACACTATATGAGTTTTTTTAGCAAAAATGGTCATGACTAGGTTATGGCACAATTTTTGTGAGATTTGACCTAAAATATGTTGTTTTAAAAATTTAAGGTTAGCTTGACTTAACCTCCATAAAAAGGTAAAAATGAACTTTACACAGTTTATAACTCAATATTTACCGTTTGGTGACGTAAAAAAGCCAAATACCAGAAAACTGATTTTATCATACAAATAGTTCATATACTTGTGTTAGATGTATAATATAAATGGACACAACAAAACATTTAAGATAAACTGTAGTGGGTATAGTTTATGGGTCATTAGCACTAATTTAACGTTTTGAAACAAAACAAATAATTATATAAAGTTGTAATTATTTTACACTATGTAAATACTATGGAAATGTGTTATTTTCACTTAAAAAGGGTTTTCATTACACTATACGTAAACCTGTTGATACAATTATGTGAGACACAGTCTTCATCGTACCTACCAGAGTACACACTAAATTCCTGAATTATAACCATAATCTCGGTAAGAGAGCGTGACACGTGTGTATAGATCTATACGGGACTGACAATCCCGCACCTAAGCTGCTAGCTACAGTTAGACCGGCAGGTCTGGGGTGAAAATTGTCTAACATTCTGACGCCTGAAGAACGCCGTAGCAGGCCACTATGGTTTTAGCATGGTTGTAATAACTCACATGGGGAATCAACAATACATTTGGTTTACTGGGTAACATGCGTTCAAATGGTTTTATATATGAATAAAACTGCATAATACTATTTTTAAGCATAGAAATACTTATACATTTTTGGTCTTAGGGTTTTTAAGACTACAGTTCATTTTTAAAAAATATTGGATTTTATGGAAACATACACTATCATTTTACAAGGAAAAAGTTACAGATTTTTCACATACAAAACTCTTACGAACCCACCAATTTAATTGTTGACACTTTTTCAAAACTACTTGTATTCTCAGTAAATCGTTAAACAGGTAATCACAAGACTTTTTGAGGATGGGACGTTACCACGTCGCTCTATTTATTTTTGTCATCATAATGTAATTGTTTTGAAACATACAATACTCGGATAATACTCGGATACAATGTAATATTCCCAATTATATTTATGATGGTTGTGTTTGCTTTGATCACTATAATACATTGTGTTGTGATACTGTTCATGAAAGTCATCCACCCCCAGACGTTTCCGCCATCCTGGTTTGGGCGTGTGACATTTTAAAACAAAGTTTATTTGTAAATGAATAATTTGTCCCATAAAAAGTATTTCCGAAGAAATGATTTTCATTGATTTTTATAAACTTTGGGATGTCATAACTGATACAAGAAACATAAAGATAAACATAATCATTACTGAAATTACAATATCTAATGGCCTACATTTCTTTTAATCTCCCATCAGATCCAAACATCAAATACCATCGTATTGATACCTGTGTTACAAAGCAACTGGGTGGGGCAGGTTGGGAAACCTGGTGAGTACATAGAGTTTTCAACAAAAAATAATATAGTTAATTTGTTTAATTATCTGTTTCATATTAAACAATTAACTAGATTACTGTAGGAACCCATTTTATCGAATAGATTGGTGTGGAAGATATTACCAAGAAGATAATCGTGTATGAACATGATGGACATAATATGCGAGTAAAAACTGTAGTAGATAGATAGAGAGATACAAAATATTACAATAACACTCATGGGTTGGGAGAGATAACTCTCCCTTGGTGGGAGAGATCCCACCACACTCTCTCTAAACTACAAAGTCTATATAGTGAACACTCTTACTAATAAAATGACCATCACCTCCACTTTATATACTAGTGGAGGGAATATGCTTTTCATACAAGTGAATATTCTAACCTAATAAACACTCGAAATTGTAGAGCATTTTCATGCTCCAACAATCTCCCCCTAAATGTTTGGAAATGGTGAGGGTAAAGCAGTGATAAAAGGCAGAACATCCGACAGGCAGGTCCGGTAGGTCTAGTGCTGAAGCGTCTCGGAAAAGCTGAAACTGTAGTGATTTCGGAATCTGGCAATGGAATCTCTAGCATGAAAGAACAAACAGAGAAACCCCAATCTCTGAATAAAAGTATGAAATCCCAATCTTCGAATGTGATCAGTCCCCAAAAGCCAATCATGTTCACAGTCTCTCCCTCGACTGTAGAACCGGAGAGCACAATGTCGAATCACACAACGTCTTCAATATTCTGAACTCGAGTGATAATGCACCAAATAATCTCTTAAGAATAACCTGCTGAAAATGTAAAGCATCCAAAAATAAAGTTCGAATGATAAATAATGTGAGTCCAAAGACATGGTCTAGCAATGCCAAAAATTTGATCGGAATATCAAAAATAAGTGTCACGCCGCATCGCTAAAATAATCATCGTCTTCAAAATATCGCAAATCCAAACTTGAGAAATCATAAGATCTGAACCGGATGCAAACACAAATGAGACATCACAAAGTGTAGAGTCTGAAGATAAATAATCATAATCCGAAGAACATCAAGTAATGCCAAAAATTCGATCTGTGAAGACCAAAAATCTGTGCCACATCACACTACAAAATGAATCTTCGTCTTCAAATGTCTCTAACGTCAAAACTCCAATAATAAACCAGAATGGATGCTCATGATTCTCCCCCTATTTTTTATCGACCATGCAATAAAGATCAAAAATAATCATGAAACCGGGAAAGAAAATACGTCGGATATGATGGAGCATCGTACGCTCCCCCTTGATGTGAGCATCTACCCATAAAAACGAGGATATTATTTTTCGGTCATTGGTAGACATGGTGATGTATCGCCGAACTGAACAAACACTGTAGAATATATATATGATAAACCCGCTGCTGAAAAATCATAATGTTGAACCGAAGTAATGCTGAAAACCGAAATGCAAACCCTAACTCCCAAATAATGGTACGAAACCATATATAAATAGTCCGAAGGGAGTAAAAATGCGAGTAGCTTGGTAGAAGTGAGACACAAAAATAATAATATTTGAACGAACTGTGTCTTCACTCATAATCAGCAAGAAAAATGAAGTCATGATCCATAGGGCTAAAAATGGTGTTAAAAAAATAATTGGTTTTAATAAAAATAATTGGTATTAAAAAATAATGGGTTTAAAAAAATGGGTGTTAAATAAAATTAATTGGTTAAAAAAAGGAATAAATTGGTTATAATAAAAAAACTTTAAAATATTTTAAATTGGATAAGAAAAATGAAATAAAATAAAAAGAATGGGTGAGTTTCGGAAGTTAGAAGGTGCGAAATGGGTTTTTAGGGTGGATCGACAATGAAAATGGATTCACATAGGAAAATGAGTTAAAAGTGGAAAAGGTTAGGAGTGAAAAATGTTAGCAGTGAAAAAAGGTTACGAGCGAAAAGTGGGTTAGAAGTGGAGAGGTTAGGAGTGGAGATTCCAGAGTGAAAATGAAAAATAGGGTCAGGAATGAAAAAAGGGGTAAAGGTCCGAAATGGGTTATCGTCCAGATTTTTTTTTTGGTCCGAAATTTTTGATTTCGGAATTGGGTGGGTTCCGAAGTGAAAAAAGAAAAGGGTACGGAATAAAATTGAAGTTCCGAAGTGGGTTTTAAAAAAAATTCCGAAATGGGTAAGAAAATAAAAGGTTCGGATTTTAAAATAAAAGGGTGCGAAATGGAAATAAGGTCTGAAGTGCATTGGGTCTCGGAATATTGAGGAGTGAGTGGGACAAAAGGAAAATGTTTAATGCAGGAAGGTGGAGTCCATGCTGAGTCCGAAACAATGGTTCAGTTCTCAAAAACACGTGACATGCTTGTGTGTGTGCATGCATTAACCGACAAAAGAGAAAAAAGCACTTAATTAGCCGACCTTCTCTCTCCTCTTCGATTGACTGCACTTAAATGCACAGGCCCGACATCTGTTGAGATACATGCAAGCTGACAACGTGTGCATAGGACCATGATGCGCTGTCCAAATTTTTGTGGAGACGTGAAGATCACGCGCTGGAGGTGAGGATGGGCTTGAGGCCGGCGTGTCAAAGAGTGCAATAAATGCACAAGGTCCAAAATGTTGCTGTCTCCCACGTCCTATTAGGCTGGAGGGAGTGGTGCCACCGAAACCGCACTCCCTTCGTTGCCACGTAAGCGCCACGTCATTTTTACCACAAAAGTGCGGTTCCTTGCCACACCCAAGGAGTGGTGCCACACTTTATTGTAAAAAAAAATTAAATAAAAACTTTAATTTCTCCCCACCCAATCACAAAACAGTCAAATTATCTACACCCAATCACAAGCCGCGGCCATTTTTTGCCGCACTGCGGTTTGAACCGCACCAAACCGCACCCAGGGGGCGGTGTTCGCTGCTTATGTGGCGAAACCGCACTCCCTGGAACCGCACCACACCCTGTAGCCTTATCTCCCATAAAAAATGTTTGACTTTGGATGTGGTAGCATTCACAAAATCGAGAAATGTGATTAGAAGCACACGCCTGATGATTATTAAACAAAGAGCTGAAGTTGATTGGTTGGAGGAGTATCTCTCACGCGTTTATCAAGCAGATGGGACCCAACGCTGATGACGTGTCGTCGGCTGAGTGGAGGGTGCGCCATATGCACACATGGTGAGACTGGTTACGCGCACAGGTGATGCATGATATCCTAAAAACCCGGTTATTGATTTGAGCCACTTTTCATTTTAATGTGCTGACAAAAGGCTAATAACACGCCATATATTATCTCGATAATAATACAAAAGCACTAAGGCTTGTACCGACAGTTGTACAATCTGTAATCTCGAAAGTTATGAACCCAAACACACCAATAACCAATTTCAGTTCGGAAAATCTTATCCACACACACCAACAACCAATTTCATTTCGAAAATAATATGCATTTAGCACTTGTATCACCAGCTCAATCATCTTGTACATTCCGAAATAATTATCCCAACACTTCTAAAAATCAAATACTTCGAACACATGACCAACTGTTTAATCTCTTACCCCATAATCATATTTTTGTCTTTTTCTAAACACCTTTTTGCATTGGATAATAAGATCAAACACCACCTTTTTAACAAAAACTTCATCTTCTTTCGCAAAATGTAAATATCTTCATGAACTCAAATTCAACAGCAGCAAAAGTGTATGAACAGTAGCAGCAAAATTTTTATTTATCTATCAACATCACCAACAAAACAGTAAATACCTTACAGTATATATGACGAAAATCTTCAAGATAATAAACCAATCGGGATCATTCCCTTGAAATAATCGTGAGATCTTCAAGGTCTTGCTCTGATACCACTTGTAGGAACCCATTTTATCGATTGTATTGGTGCGGAAGATATTACCAAGAAGATAATCGTGTATGAACATGATGAACATAATATGCGAGTAAAAACTGTAGTAGATAGATAGAGAGATACAAAATATTACAATAACACTCATGGGTTGGGAGAGATAACTCTCCCTTGGTGGGAGAGACCCCACCACACACTCTCTAAACTACAAAGTCTACGTAGTGAACACTCCTACTAATAAAATGACCATCACCTCCACTTTATATACTAGTGGAGGGAATATGCTTTTCATACAAGGGAATATTCTAACCTAATAAACACTCAACATTGTAGAGCATTTTCATGCTCCAACAATTACCAATCCCCATTTTCTTCTATTTTTGTTCTTAAGGATCTACCCTAAGGATCATCATAATCATCATTGCTGACAGTACTATTTCACAAATTGTTAGGGTGCAAAGTCACGCTTGGATGTAGCTTACCTTTATTGATGTGTAAATGAGTTGTCTTTCCTTTATAAGGAAGTGAGTGACATTTATATTTAAAAATGATCATTTTGGAGTGTTAGACTAGAGAGAGAAATTTATACAAACCCATTTGTATATCCTTTCTAGATCTAATATGAGCTTACACAAATTTATTTACTCATTGTGTTCTTGAGTTTACATGATGATTCACTAGATCTTTTCTAATTCCGCACATGTCATCATAATCAACACCACTACAATTGGTATCAGAGCGGGTGTTATTGATTTGATCAAGAATTGATCCATGGTGGCAATCTTGATTTGGTGATTCTTCATTATGTTTTGAACTTTGTGATTTAGAGAGTTTTTGGATTCTAGAAATCGAATTCATCATTATTTGTATTCTTAATTCGATTTTCTTCACTAGAATTCAAGTGATTTTTGCTTTCTCTTTCTAGAAAACCTATTCAAATTCACTTTCTCTCTCTAGAAATCTTCAAGTCTTTGTGATCATGGTGAATTTGCCGTATAATTCTTGGATTGTGATCGTTGAAGATGTCAAATACAAAGTCAATAAAAATCAATATTATGGGTTGGTGTTAAACAAGTTGATTACATGGGGAACTATCGTTTCTTATGGAGGATTGAAGGATGATCATGGAAGCTTGATATTTCACCCACTTTGTGAGATTAAATGGTTGGCTGAAATTACATGGTCCATATCAACATGTAGTTGTGATAAGAATGAAGAAGAAAAATATTTGTTCAATAATAAATATGTTTCTCTTATTGAAGACCCAAATGATCTTCGTGCTCTTAAATTTGTTGAAGTTCAAGACAATGGAGTTCAATGTGATGTTCTTGATGTTCTTGAAGTTCATGATAAGAAGATTCAAGTTGATTCTCATGATGAAAAAGTTTTTTGCTCGATTGGAGTTCAAACCGATGATATTTTGTGTTCTTGTGATTCGTTTGAAGGAATGATTTCTTATCGGAAGCCGGTGATCCAAGAAATTCACAAGTATCAAACTCCAAAAGATTTGATTCAAACTCATAAAGTTGAAGTTGTGGGAAGTGGGTTTGTTCATGAAATCAAGTCTTCAAGATGCAAAAAGATGAGAAAGAAAAAGAAGAAGAAGATTAAACGGAAGAACAAGTGGGTTTATTCACAAAAATCGTCAAATGTTGTTGTGAATTCGAACTCCGTGAAACAAATTTGGATTCCAATGCAACAATCTCCAAAGGTTGCATTGAATTTGAAGTCAAAACCCAAATGTGTTGGTGGTTCTTTTGAAGATGTTCTTGGATCGTTGAAGAACACGAAGAACACGAAGAACGAGTTGTACATCTCGCATAATGGGTGGTACAATGTTCAAATTGGAGATTTTCTTGTTCCAACTAAAGAACCAAGATCTTCTAAATTTGATTCGTTCGTTGCAAATGGGTCTCGATTCGTCAAAAAGTATCTCAAATTCTCAAATGGATTCCAAAATGTCCATGATTTCGATTCGTATTTTTCGTTTTTCATTTTTGATCGATTTGCCTCATTGGATCAAATCCGTTTCAACCCCATTGACTGATCCAATAATTTTTTTTAGATCAAACCCAAACTCAAATCATTATGTTACTGTTCATCAGTAATTGCTTTTCGAAGCCCAGTCCAACATTTAATTCATTTGATACTGATTTTGAGCCCAAAAAGTTCGACTGCTACAGTTCATAAATTCATTCCATCTGATTTTGACTTTTGGAGTCAAAATTATCTCTCGAAATTCCAGATCAAATTAATCGATCATTTGTCACTCTCATTATATGAACTCTTAGTATCGCATCATTCATTCATCCGATTTCTTTTAATTTTTTTTACGTTCTTGATAATCGACTCCATTAATATCGATTTTGATAGTTCCGTTCATCTTGTGTCTGAATCGGATGTTTGAAATCAAAAGTTTAAGAAATCGAATATGGAATCAAAGGTTATTGCTTGTAATTTCGAATCGAGTGGATGGATATTTGCTATTGATATCGATTTTGGACTCCGAATTTGACTTTGAAATTGGAATTTCGATTGCATCTTCTGAGAAGATAGTTTGATTTTCGATTGAGAATCAAAGCAGTCGACTGTAAATTTCTTGGAGTTGAACATACCTTGCTTAGTGTCGAAATCAGTTCCGACTGGTATTTCAATTGGTATTAATCAAAACTCGATTTGTGGTTCATAGTCAAAATGGGATAGATGTTGATTATTTCTGGAATCGAGGTGTACAATAATCGGTTTTGAAGGTCGATTTTGGTTTTAATTTTGAATCGACGAATGCAGATTCTCTAATTGAAGTGGTTCATGGTTGTACAGCTTGATATCGATGGTCGTTGATTTGATTGGAAACGAAATCGTGTTTGTGATGCTGTTGATATCGATGCTTGGAGAATCGCAGGTTTGGTAATAGTGAATGGATTCGAATGTTACTGGAAATCAATTTCGTGAATAGAGATGACAAATTTGATTTTAAGTCAAGTATCGATATTGTTGATTGGGTTTGCTTGACTTTTTGGAGTCAAAATCAGTGTTCTTGAGAACTTAGAACTGAAATTGAAATCAAATGGGTCAAGAAATCGATTTTGGTTGATGGCTTTTGCTCGAAGATCTGTTGATCGATGGTTTGTTTTGGCGTCAATGGCTTCGCTATCTGATCGATTTGAGCTCACGATTTGGTTCATATGAGAATCGTGTTTACAGTCGAATGCTTACAGGTCGATGTCAAATGGGAAGCTGTGTGAGTTTATTTTCGTTAGAATTGGGAAGATGATCGAATATATTGCAATTGGAACCTGTTGATTCTGCAAAGTTACATCTTTCACCCAGTTTCGACAAAATGGGTGTTTTCGTTATGTTTGTGAAGTGAAGAATGCAGAAGTTTCGAAATGAGTCCCTGAAGTTTCGAAAAGTTGGAAACAAATACCCAACTTCCAAATTGGGCTAATTTTCTGAGAAATTGAAGAATGTTCATTTCTGGTCCCTGCAGTTTGTGCGAATTTACGCTTTATGCCCAGTTTCACGAATGGGGTAGAGTTTCGCATATTTGGCTGTTTTTGGCGCAATGGGTCCCTGCAGAATTCAGAAAGTGACACTTTTTAACCGGTTTTTGGAAAATCTTGCAACTTTCACCCAAAAAGTCAAAAAATTTCACGAATTTGGAATTTTTTTGAGGCTTTTTCGTGATTGTTTTTCCTCGCAAAATTTTTGGTGATTCATTTTTGGTACACATCAAGGGGGAATATTGTGAAGTTTGTTCTTTGGGCGCTTCTCACCCTTAATGGGTTTTATAATCATTTTTTGATTATAAAAAGGGGGAGAATGATGGGTATTTGAAGCGGGGTTGTCGGATATTCATTTGCGGATTAGAAGACCGCGTTACTTCGAGGGGGAGTTTGGTCTTGATCGCGCTAGCTCATTGGAGAATGAAGTCGGGACATCCAATCCTAACTTTGAGGGGGAGAATGTTAGGGTGCAAAGTCACGCTTGGATGTGGCTTACCTTTATTGATGTATAAATGAGTTGTCTTTCCTTTATAAGGAAGTGAGTGACACTCATATTTAAAAATGATCATTTTGGAGTGTTAGACTAGAGAGAGAAATTTGTACAAACCCATTTGTATATCCTTTCTAGATCTAATATGAGCTTACACAAATTTATTTACTCCTTGTGTTCTTGAGTTTACATGATGATTAACTAGATATTTTCTAATTCCGCACATGCCATCATAATCAACACCACTACACAAATTCCTACGCAATACACATTGGTACATTTTTCTTTTATATTTATTCCTAAGGATTTATCCTAACGATCATAAAAATCATCGTTGTTGACAATATTGTTATAGGGATTTCTTCGCAATACATGTCAGTAGGAAGTAGAGTTCATCAAATGGACACAACGTCCATCACTTACATGTTATGAACCTGCCTGCATTCCACGAGACTGTCATCAATAGTTCGGTGGTCGTCATCTATACTCTGTTAGATGACTACATCGCTTAGTACAATATTACTAGTAAGTTAAGGCCTTTTATTATTATTTTCATCTCTCATCATCCATCTCCCTCATTATTCTATTCATCCATCATTACCCATCACTACCTAATATATCATATATATGAAAATACATATATGGTAAACCATATAAAAATCATCTTATATTATTTTATCTAACACCAACATTTTTGCACATAAGCACATATAGCATTTAATTATCTAAATACTTCATATCTATGTGTAAGATGAAAGTAACTATGCACTCACATGTTAAAAGTGGATGGCTCAGAATTTGGGCAGAACTTCGCCTTAGTACTTTAGGTTTTTCTTTTGTCGTGACCTAGGTTTATATCACTAAGTCTTAGTCTTATATTCCCGGTGATTAATGATAATCTAGATTCTTCACTAATCCCAATGTCTACATCAAGATCTATCAAGTAAGGAATAACTAGGTAATATCATATCGGAGGTAGGGTTCGTTTGGTATACTGAGTATACTGTTTGGAAATCCCACTTTAAACACTTCACTAAATCTAGCCTTGTCATCATTCCCGTAAGTAGACCAATCAGTATTTTGACTTGGAATCACTGATAAATATTATTTATAAATTCATAACAACGAGTATGAATATAAATATAAGTTACACTGAAAGAGATATGAGTGTAGCTTAACTTACATAGATTTTCTAGCAAAAATCGGGAAATTGCACGGGCAGAATTTCGAAACTGAAAACTTCTATTTGCCGGAAACCTAGACCCCTCAGAACCTTGTTAAATATTCCAAAGAATCCCAAAAATTCAGACTTAAGGAATAGTATCTTAGAGAGAAAGAGAATGGAATTTGGTGTGGAAGGAATAAAAAATCGATGGGGGTATTTATACAACAGTGGAGACGCATCGCACATGGCCAAGAGGCGCGCCTCGCCCTCGGGCCTTGTTGGTTCCTTCGCTTCTGACACGTGTCGTCATCACTGTGGTCCACCTCACTTCCTTCTAGAAACAACCACGCATCCTCCTTTTGTGGTGTCACGTGTCTCATTCTTGTGGTGCCACGTCACCTTGTCTTGAGGGATAGCCGGTCGATGACCAGGCCACGTGGCACACTGTGGTGCTGCCACGTCATTAGCCCAAGTATTTTCTTGCAGATCTTCAGATGGCCATAAGTTTCGCATACAAGCTCCGTTTTCTATGTTATTTATATATCTGAAATCCTCTCGACGATCTCTACAACTTTCACTAAGGTCTCAACTCTAATTCTCACTCTAACTAAGCTTCATATTTAGACCGATTTAGACTGTTAAAGACCATGCGAAATTCATAACTTCTTCATACGAACTCCATTCTCGACTGTCTTTATATCGACGGGTTCATATTCATGAGATCTTCAATTCTTGTTTAAATTATATTGGCGAACAATCATTCTATTTGAATTTCTATTTCTATGTCTGCACTGCTGGGCTAAATACTTTGAAAAATCATAACTTCCTTTCACGAATTCAGATTTGGACGTTCTCTATATGCACACTCTCGGTTTTGCGACTACTACAACTTCCATTTAGATTACTTAGGATAATACGTAAGCTATCTAAAATTCACTTTTTACGACGTGTATAGTCGTGTTAGTTAATCACGAAACATCAAAGAAGCATAACTTCTTCATACGAAATCGGATTTTAGATTTCTTTATATGTACGGAATACTTGTTACATATACTATAGCTTCAGTTAAGATTATTTATCCTAAATAATCTTCTATCAAAAAGTTGTTTTTATCGCTTGTTCTATTTTAATTAAATAGCTCGAATCTGTGGGCGTTACAATAAATTCTTCATACGAAGTTGGATTTCAAAGATCTTTATATGTACAAAATCCTTATCCCAAAAATTGCCTCACAGTTCTCCAAGTCATCGAACAAGAAAGTCACATAGGAACTTAACACATTTGAATAGTATGATAGGGATTATATAACTCCTTGAAAATGATTACAATGTTATTCAACTTTATCCTACCCTATACCTCTTACATCAGACTACATTACATAATTCTCTCGATATGAGACGTCTGCTTCTTATATCGTTCTTCAAATAAGCAACCCCCTATTCTTGATCTCATGCAGTGTCACCTGATCTATCAAAGATCATGTGGAATGCTCTTGCCTTTGGATTCGGCAGCATATTCATCCTTGTTGCTTTGTTTTTCTTTAGGTACTCATTCATGAGATGCCCTGGTTCTACACATTTGTAACACACACTCTGGGTGCAGTTACTGGCGTAGTGACCAGTCTTTCCACAATTGAAGCAAGTCACTTCATTGGTGCATCTTCCGAAGTGTTTCTTCCTGCACTTCTCGCACCACTTTGCCTCACTGATATCTCCAAACCTCTTTTCGCTGGATCCAGACTTTGAACTGCTCTTTTTATCGGACCTTGAAGATCCTTTAAACTTCCTTTTTCTCTCCAGTTTTAGCTTTCTCCAAAACCTTTTCCCTTATCCGGGTCTCTACATTCCTAGCTGCCCATATGGATGCTTTCAGAGTAGTTGCTAGTTTCACCGTTGGACCAAATCCATTGGTAGTCCCATAGAAAACTTCTTTACTTTGGAAAGTTCGGTTGGAACCAAGTTAGGAACTAGCTTCATCTTTTCAGTGAAAGCTACAACATACTCACTAACACTCCTCAAGGAAGTTCTCCTAAGACAACTTCCTTTCTTATCCCTTTGGCATGGAATCAAGCAACAAGTTCCACCTGATCAATACTCCAGTCTTTAGTTGTCTGACAGCTAAAATGGTCTTCTGTTGGTTGCTGCAGTCATAACTATCAAACATCATCTCCATCTCGGAGATCCAGTCCATGACTTCCACTGGTGTTGGGCTCCCAAAAAGACTTGGCGGTTTGGAAGCCATTAAGTTCTTATACTTGCTTCCATTCCTCTGAACCTCCTGGTTAGGGTTGTTCCTTTTTGATGGTTTTGATACAAAATATAAGTTAGTTTTTCATAAAAACCGGCAACAGAAGCTTTAAAAATAACAAGTATATATTTGAATTTATAACAATACCAAACCATCTAGGATCCATTTATAGAGGTTAGAATGATATTAAAAACAACCATAGAGTGTTTTAGAATTAAAACCTTTGGAGCCTTTGAACCCACATGGTTTTGGGGTGTTGATGAAGATAGAAAGATCAAAGAAAATGATCTTCTCTACAAGTATCCACCATCAAGATTAAGGCACTTGGAATGCTAGTTCCTTCTTGTATTCTTGAGTGTCTTAAGCCTTTAATCACTTAATTTAAATAAGCACTAAAGGAGACTACTCAAGGAAGATTTTAATCACCAACCTAGGTTTAAAAGAGAGAAAGAGAGAGGTGGAGGTAAGAAGAGCGTTACGATTATTCCTCTTTTATAAGAGAAAGAGTGACCAAAAATGCAACTAAACACTCCTTTATATAGTCCATTCAAAAGGAAAGCCTCACCATATAATAATATAAAGTATTGGCTAGCGTTTAGGAGCATGGGAGCAAAGGAGGGAGGTTGACAAGCAACCTCCCATGCTCCATCAACATTCGGCCAAGCATAGTTGAAAGAAACAAAATGTGTTTGCTAGTTTTTTAACTATGACACATTAACTCATTATCTTAATCATGGTTAACCAAAGTGTCCAAAACTTTGTACATGATATAATAAATAATTATACTCTCTTTTAATTATTATTTTCACAAAAAGTTAATTATTCCCTTGTTAAATACAAGAATTGATATTATTTATTAATAATAATATTATTAATAAATATACAAAATGTGGCAAGTTGTTAAAGGTGTGACCCTATAGTCTCATATGTTATTAGCAATATCACTCAATAATGATTCTTGACCATATAGATCTAACAATCTCCCACTTGCACAAGATTTGTTACAGACTCACATAGACACTAGCTGATGTCGTGCAACGAGCTACTGCCCCTAAAAATATATGAAGGGTGTCATCTTATCAACGACAATTCTAGGAGCTCTAAGCTACAACTGTTACTAAAGGTGTGGTATCAGTTATTCCTTTGTCACATGTAACATTCGAAAAATTCTTGAAAAATTTACACTTTTAAAACAAACCACAAACCATCATTGTTTACAAAAAATTTTCAAAATAAGTTTCACATCAGAGAAATCCCAAAATCGTAAAACAAAATATGAGGAGGTGCATGATCACGCCTTCGCCTTCCCTCGGTCCTCTGAAGTACCTGAAACATAATCCAAAACTATAAGCCCAAAGCTTAGTAAGTTCCCCCAAAATACCAATACATAACAAATAGCACAAATATAATAAGAACATACTATAGGCCCAATCAACCATCGGGTTGGAATACCCCAGGCCCCTCAACCATCGGGTTGGAATGACAACATACTATGAGTCCAATCAACCATCGGGTTGGAATACCCCAGGCCCCTCAACCATCGGGTTGGAAGGCCAACATACTGATGGGTTTTGAGCATTCTAACACTTCCTAAGTGTACATGCAACCCTAATAACCTTGGATCTATGTTTGTCTAATTATCATGCAAAGTTGAATTCCAAGGTTATATTCCTATCTAGCATACATGGGGAACAAATTTTAACTTGCATGAGAGATAGAATAACTTACCTTGTTGTTGCTTATGATCCTTGAAACCTTGTGATCCTAGCACCCCAAGTGTGATGCCTCAAATGCTTCACATAACACCAAATGCTTTTGGAATGACTTTAGAGAGAATACACACTTCTAAAATCGGCCTAGCCCTCTTGTTTCTTATGTGTCGTCGATTTTGGTGGAGAATGGGTTTCTTATATAGTGTTGACACATCTAGGGTTACACCATGTAAACCCTAATGTGTCATGACTCTTCATTTCCATGACCCATGGGTTTGTAACTCCCATGGAGCATCCTATGGGTGGAACCCAACTTGATAATCCATGGAGCCTCTTAGCCCACTATATAAGATATGGAAGATTTACATAATCTACCCATATATTTAATTAGTTATCTTTTGATCACTTAATTAATTCTAAATTAATTCTTGATCAAACTAATTAAATAATATTATTAATATATTAGAACTTATCATATATTAATAAACCATAAGTGTTATTTCTCTCATTTTAGTTTATCCAATTGCATGGTGCCATGCAACCCAAATGGACCATGCCGGGTCGGGTCAAGTACATACCAGAAATAGTTATGGACTTAGACACCTTATCCAACACATACTATGGGTCCACTCATCCTTGGGATGGAATACCCTAGGCCCTCAACCATCAGGTTGGAATGCCCCAGCCTGTTGGCTTACGCACAAATAAACATATAACCATAATACATATAACCATACTATTAACCAGCTAGCAAACAAATAAACAGATCATACAGATCACAAAGCATAACATCATCCTAACTACCAAGATACAGATCTACCAGATCACTATAGCATAACATTCACAACAGGATATCAATCCAAGGGTCGGCATTGGTGCCTTCGACCCGCGAGTACAGTGAAAAAACTTGCCTCACAAGTAGTGCTGAACTGATAAGATTCAATTCCAAATCTTAGCTCCGGACTCAAATGCCTACAATCACCATATGGCCATTTCTATCAAAACACCGAATTACCCAAAATGCCCTCAACAGTCAAACTTGGTCACCCATTGTCAAAGTTATAGTCAACGGTCAAGGTCAAAAGTCCATGTTAACCCAACTCGTCGAGTGCACCCACAGACTGGTCGAGTTCCCACAGTAATTACAAGATCGGGAAAACCCTAGCGAACTCGCCGAGTTGGCAGGACAACTCGTCGAGTTTTCCCAGTGTTAACACATTCAACCTATTTTCATCGAATCTGATGCTTCAAGATACATATCTGGTTCTATGGGGCTGGAATACCACGTAAAGTTGCCAACTTTACGTTCATGCATGCCAAAAGAAGCTCTAGAACTCATACAAGGCTTAATAGAGAACTTAATGCATGGATGAGGCCTTGAACCTAATAAAGTTTGCAACTTTAATCCAAAAGAGGCCACAAAATGGACAAATCTAAGGTAACAATCCATGAAAAGCTCAACCCCATGAACAATCCATAAATGATCCAAAAATCCCAATAATCTATCCAAGGAAGAGATCTAAGAAGTAAGGAAACAAGGTGTCAACTTTATACCTCAAAATGAATGAAACAAAAAGGAGTTTTTGGATCTAAAGCCTTTCTTTCAATCAAGCCACTTCAAACTTCAAGGTCCTTCAAAAGAACACCAAGAAATCACTCTTCAAGCTCACTCACACTCAAATATGGGAGAGGATGCACGAAACTCGGGTTTTTGGACAGAGGGGACCGGTAAGGAGGCCATCCAAAGGATATAAGGCCTTTAAATAGGGTGAAACACCCTAAAAATTAGGGTTTCATAATCAGCTTCCAACTCGTCGAGTTGAGGCTCCTCGACTCGGCGAGTTGGCCTATTAATATCCATGGCCAAATTCACTTCAACACGACGACTTGAGGCCTTCCTACTCGTCGAGTTGCCAAGGAAAAACATGACTAAAGATTTAAATTTCATACCTGAGGATTGGGATGTTACAACTCTCCCCCACTTGGATGAGGCTTCATCCTCAAAGCCTGTTGCGGTAAACAACTCCGGGTAATGTTCCTGCATCTCTGCCTCTGGCTCCCAGGTCCACTCAGATCCCCTCCAATGCCGCCATTGTACCTTTACCAAAGGTACCTCCTTCCTACACATAACATTTACCTTCCTTTCTAGAATAGCTACCGGCCTCTCGACATAGTTCAGGTGCTCGTCAACCTGAGTATCATCCAATGATACCACTACATCCTCGTCTAATACGCACTTTCGCAGCTGCGAAACGTGGAAAGTGCTGTGAATCTGGCTGAGCTCCACCAGAAGATCCAATCTATAAGCCACCCTGCCAACCCTGGAAATAACCCAGAATGGTCCAATATATCGGGGGCCCAACTTCCCCATCTTCCTGAAGAGAATCACACCTTTCCAAGGTGAGACCTTCAACAACACCATGTCATCGACCTGAAACTCCAACTCAGATCAACATCAGTCGGCATAGCTCTTCTACCGACTCTGCACAGTCTGCAATCTCTATCAGATCTGATGGATCATCTCTATAGTCTATAGAAACACCTCGGTCTGACCCATGACCCTGTGGCCAACCTCGCCCCAACAGACTGGGATGCGACATCTCCGCCCGTACAGGAGCTCGAAAGGCGGAGCACCAATGCTAGAATGAAAGTTGTTGTTGTAGGAGAACTCTGCAAGAGGTGGGTAGGAGTCCCAGCTCCCGCTAAAATCAATAACGCATGCTGCAACATATCCTCGAGAGTCTTAATGGTCCGCTCACTCTGACTGTCGGTCTGCGGATGATAAGTTGTGCTGAAATGCAGCCTCGTGTCCAGTTCCTCATGAAACTTCTACTAAAATCGGGAGGTGAACCAAACATCACGGTCTGAAACAATAGAGACCAGAACCCCATGGCGAGCAACGATCTCGCAAATATACACATCGGCTAACTACTCGGCTGATGAGCTCTCCCGAATTGCCAGAAGTGGGCACTCTTGGTCAATCGGTCCACGATGACCCATATAGCATCAAAACCCTTTGCCGTCTTCGGCAACTTGGTGATGAAATCCATCGAAATCTGCTCCAATTTCCATATGGGAACCTCTAGAGGCTACAGCATGCCATGCGGCCTCTGATGTTCAGCCTTGACCATCCTGCATGTCAAGCACCTCTCGACGTACCAGGCGATCTCCCTCTTCATGCACGACCACCAATAACTTAATCTCAGATCCCGATACATCTTGGTGGCCCCTCGATGGATAGAAAAGTGAGACTTATGAGCCTCCTCCAGTACAATCTGCCTGACCCCACCAGACACAGGAACCCATACCCGACCGCAACGGGTCAACAAACCACGACTGTCCGGAATAAATCTGGTAATCTCACCCGTGATCCTCTCAATCTTCCAACTCTCCTCTCGAACACCCTTAGACCAAGACTCCCTAATCAAACTCACAAGTGGAGAATCCACAGATATCCTCATACGTGACACCAGAACAGAAAATCCAGCTGTTTTGCGGTTGAGGGAATCCACCACCACATTCACTTTACCCGGATGGTAAAGGATCTCGCAGTCATAATCCTTGAGTACGTCCAGCCACCTATGTTGCCTCATGTTCAGGTTCGGCTGATCCATAATATGCCTCAAACTCTTGTGATCCGTGTAGATAGTACAGCGGACCCCATAAAGGTAATGTCTCCAAATCTTGAGGGCGAAAACCACAGCCCCCAACTCAAGATCATGCGTGGGATATCTCGTCTTAAGCGGCTTCAGTTGCTGCGAATCATAAGCTATCACCCGTCCTCTCTGCATGAGGAATGCCCCCAACCCAGTGATGGACGCATCACAGAAAACCACAAAATCCTCAACTCCCTCAGGTAGGGTCAAAACTGGGGCCTCACAAAGTCTCTGTCGAAGGGTCTCAAATGTTGACTTCTGCTTAGGGCCCCACTGGAAATCCACCCCTTCCTCGTTAGATGAGTGAGGGGTACCGCAATCTTGGAGAAATCCTGAATAAATCTCCGGTAGTACCCTACCAAACCCAAGAAACTCCTGATATCCAAGGGAGATTTCGAAACCTCCCACTGCATCACCACCTCAATTTTGGCCGGATCGACCAAAATCTCATCTTGGTTAACGAGGTGTCTAAGGAACTGAACCTCTCGCAACCAAAACTCGCATTTCGAGAACTTAGTATAAAGCCGTTTTCACCTCAAAACCCCCAGAAGCTCGCGAAGATGCTCCTCATGCTGCTCTCTGGTCTTGGAATACACCAATATATCATCGATGAACACAATAACTGAGCGATCGAGCATCGGCCTACATACTCGATTCATCAAATCCATAAATATCGCAGGCGTATTGGTGAGCCCGAATGGCATCACCACGAACTCGTAATGCCCATAACAAGTCCAGAACGCGGTCTTCTCCACGTCCTCCTCCCTCACCCTGACCTGATGGTACCAAGACCTCAGATCAATCTTGGAGAACCACGATGCCCCCTGGAGCTGATCAAAGAGATCATCAATCCGCATAAGGGGATAACGGTTCTTCACCGTTAACTTGTTCAGCTCCCTATAATCGATGCATATTCGGTACAAACCATCTTCCTGAAAAATAGAATCGGCGCTCCCCACGGAGAACTGCTCGGACGGATGAACTGCTTGCCTAGCAGCTCCTGCAGCTGAGATGACGACTCCTGCATATCAGGCGGTGCCTATCGGTACGACGCCTTGGAAATAAGGGTCGCATCTGGCACAAGGTCGATCCTGAACTCGACCTGCCTCTCAGGAGGCACACCGGGCAACTCCTCCGGGAATACATCAGTGAACTCCCTGGCAACTGGAACATCAGCAACCGACACCTAATCCCCAATCCGTGTGTCCACCACATAAGCCAAGTAAGCTGCACACCTGTGCTGAATATACTGTCGTGCCCTGCCTGTCGAACAAAACCCTGAACCCAACCTGGTGCCCTCTCCATAGATAACCAGTTCTCTCCCACTTGGGGTTCGAACTACCACACGCTGACCCTCGTAGTCGATCATGACACCGAAACGACTCAGCCAATCCATACCCATAATCACGCAGGCATTCCCCATGGGAATAGGAATCAAATCGATCGGAAAGGATACTCCAAAGATCTCCAGAACGCAACCCTGATAGACCAAAGAAGTAGAAACTCCGTGTTCGTTGGCGATAGAAACTCGCAACCAGCACTCCAACTCCCCTATGGGCAAAGGAAACTCCCAACTAAAAGACCGAGAAACAAAGGACCGACTCGCACCCGAGTCAAACAATACTAAAGCAGGCAAGGAGTTCACTAGAAATATAACTACCAAAGGTACAAACAAATGAGCATAAAACAATCATAATCAATAAGATAAGGGATAGAAACATGCCAATCACAACATCTGGTGTTGTCCTGGCCTCCTCGACAGTGAGCTGGAAAGCGCGACCTCGAGCCCTCGGGGGCTCCACCCTGCCCAGACTCCCGTCAGTGATCCTCAAAGTATCCGGTGCTGGAGCTTGCGCCAGCTTGGCATCTAACAAGGGACACTGGGCATTCATATGGACCACCCGATCACAATGGTAACAAAGTCTGATGCCCGAAGCTGGAGTCTGATGCCGACAATCCCTCGCAATGTGGCCCTGCTTGCCACATTTGTGGCAACCTGAAGTAGACCCACAAACACCATCATGTACCTTGCCGCACTTCCCACAAGTGCGACCACTGTGACTCACCGACCTAGAGTCAGTGGCCCTGAACCGCTTCGGTGCAGGCTGTGACTGCGTCGGGGCCAGTCTCGACTCCCGAGTCTGCATCTCAATCTCAATCTCATGCCGCCTGGCGGCCTCCTGCATTTCCAAAGATGAACTGTAGCGCTGAGTAGAAACAAAAACCTGATCTCCGTCTTGAGAATGCTCAAGTAATGGGTCATCTGAGCCTGCTCAGATGCAGTAAACTCAGGGCAGAACATAGCTCTCTCCGTGAACATCTTGGTGATCTCCTTCACCGTCTCAGAACCCTGTCTCAAATCCAGATACTCCTGCGCTAAGCTCTCACGCTCAACCAGCGGGACATAACAGGAGCAGAACATCTCAGAAAACAGCTCCCATGACACAACAACTCTCTGCTCAACAGAATAAGAACTAGTAGCGAGCCTCCACCAATCCTTCGCTCCGAACCTCAGAAGGTTCATAGTGCACCTGAGCTGCTGGCCAGTAGGGCATGAACAAGTGAAGAAACATCCCTCCACATCAAATAAACAACTCATGGCTATGATCGGTTCCTGAACTCTGTTGAAAGTCGGGGGCTTCGTATTATCGAAGTCCCGATACTGAAAGACCCGCCCTATCCTAACACCTGCAGCCGCCACGGTTGCGGAGGCTGCAGCAGCAGCCGTCTAAGAGATGGCTGCACAACAATCATCAAAGAACTCCATCATCATGGTCTTGATAGACCCGAACATCTTCAGAATCTGACCCCGGACAATAGCAACTACCTCCTCTCGAATGATCTCCGTGACGCGGTCCTCTGACATTACTGGCTCACCCTGTCTGCCAGCTCCTGATCCCGATCTGGATCCGATCTCAACTCGTCTTGTAGTCACCATACTAAAAATACACCAGGAAGATATCAGATAATCCACATATCTTATCGGGGAACCAACTCTCAACAAAGCCCTAGGGGTTGTGACTTCCTTGCTACGTGTACGGGTCATGTGCTTTCAGTAGTACAGGCCCATACTACCTTCCACACCTACCCGTATTTGTCTCAAGGATCATCACAACTCCCTAACAATACTCATAAGCATAGACGAAAACTCAATCCTCACTCCCTAGAGGAAAGGCTAAACATCTCACATTTGGCCGGCTGGCCCCACATGATTCGCCCATGAAACTTCCACCAACCCTGTAGCACTCGTGTATACTAGCCATACATAACGTTGGACCCTATAGACATTCGAATATCTGATCCTACCCTAAGCCCTTCATCAAACAAGAACAGGAATTAAGGCCAAACCAAACATTCCCAGGCTATAATATCTTAGTTATATATAACCATGGTGCATACACTAAGCAACTACAATAATGATGTCAATTCCATAAAAGAAAGGTCCTAGGCTATCAGGTATCACATAATCAGGCAATTCTATCATGCAATTCCTGAAGATCCCTAGCCTATCACTAGCATGTTGTTCAAAAATAACACAATATCAAACAACAGTATGATATTTTGGGGTCTACTTACTGGCTCTGGCTGATCGTACACATCGCATCCTCCTTGAGTATTTTGAAAACCATTTGAAAATCTTTTCCTAAGTTTTGAGACTGGATTCACATGAGTGTTCCTCCACTTCACTCAAACCAAGGATCTGATACCAACTTGTAACATTCACAAAATTCTTGAAAAATTTAAACTTTTAAAACAAACCATAAACCATCATTGTTTACAAATTGTTTTTAAAATAAGTTTCACATCAGAGAAATCCCAAAATCGTAAAACAAAATATGAGGAGGTGCATGATCACACCTTCACCTTCCCGCGATCCTCTGAATTACCTGAAACATAATCTAAAACTGTAAGCCTAAAGCTTAGTGAGTTCCCCCAAAATACCAATACGTAACAAATAGCACAAATATAATAACAACATACTATGAGCCCAATCAACCATCGGGTTGGAATACCCCAGGCCCCTCAACCATCGGGTTGGAATGCAAACATACTATGGGTCCAATCAACCATCAGGTTGGAACACCCTACGCTCCTCAACCATCGGGTTGGAATGCCAACATATTATGGGTCTAATCATCCTCGGGAGGGAATACCCTAGGCCCTCAACCATCGGGTTGGAATGCCCCGGCCTGTTGGCTTACGCACAAAGCAGTAAAGCCTCAGCCACCAACCAATCATGTGCACTTAATACATATAACCATACTATTAACCAGCTAGCAAACAAATAAACAGATCTTACACATCACAAAGCATAGCATCATCCTAACTACCAAGATACTGATCTACCAGATCACTATAGCATAACATGCACAACGGGATATCAATCCAAGGGCCGGCATTGGTGCCTTCGACCCGCAAGTACAATGATAAAACTCACCTCACAAGTAGTGCTGAATTGATAAGATCCAACTCTAAATCTCAACTCTGGACTCAAATGCCTACAATCACCATGTGACCATTTCTGTCCAAACCCATAATTACCCAAAATGCCCTCAACAGTCAAACCTGGTCAACCATGGTCAAATTCAAAGTCAACGGTCAAGGTCAACAGTCCATGTTGACCCAACTTGTCGAGTGCACCCACAAACTCGTCGAGTTCCCACAGTACTCAAAAGATTAGGAAAACCCTAGCCAACTCGTCGAGTTGGCAGGACAACTCGCTGAGTTTTCCATGTCTTAACACATTCAACCCTTTTTCATCGAATTTGATGCTTCAAGATACAGATCTTGTTCTATGGGGCTAGAATACCACATAAAGTTGCCAACTTTACGTTCATGCATGCCAAAAGAAGCTCTAGAACTCATACACGGCTTAATAGAGAACTTAATGCATGGATGAGGCCTTGAACCTAATAAAGTTTGCAACTTTAATCCAAAAGAGGTCACAAAATGGCCAAATCTAAGGTGACAATCCATGAAAAGCTCAACCCCATGAACAATCCATAAATGATCCAAAAATCCTAATAATCTATCCAAGGAAGAGATCTAAGAAGTAAGGAAGCAAGGTGTCGAATTTATACCTCAAAATAACAGTAACAAAAGAGGAGGTTTTGGATCTAAAGCCTTTCTTTCAATCAAGCCACTTCAAACTTCAAGGTCCTTCAAAAGAACACCAAGAAATCACTCTTCAAGCGCACTCACACTCAAATATGGGAGAGGATGCACAAAACTAGGGTTTCTAGACAGAGGGGACCGGTAAGGAGACGATCCAACGGGTATAAGGCCTTTAAATAGGGTGCAACACCCTAAAAATTAGCGTTTCATAATCAGCTGCCAACTCATCGAGTTGAGGCTCCTCGACTCGCCGAGTTGGCCCATTAATATCCGCGACCAAAGTCACTTCAACACGACGAATTGAGGCCTTCCAACTCGTCGAGTTTCCAAGGAAAAACATAACTATATATTTAAATTTCATACCTGAGGAATGGGATGTTACATCACAGACATCATGTTGAACATGAGATATGGATCGCCATCAATCTTATTTAGTGTTCAACTTTTAGTAAGGCCTTAGATGTCTAATTCTCAACGAATATGAGGAACAAATCCTATCTTGACTATATACGCCTGTCATTATAGTTCATTTCATACCCACCGATGGCCATTATGACTGCATTTCACGGAACAACGTTAAACCATGTCAAAGCACAAAAATTCCTACACTTCAAGTCCCAAATATGTATCTCAGGTCTAAGAATACAAAGATACAACCTTGATCAAAACATCACTCATGACTAGGATCCACAAAGTGATTTTGATGCGGGTCAAGTCCAATACTTATTCTCCTAATCAAGTACCTATGAAGGTGGTAGCAACTCTTGTTATTTTCATCTCCATGAAAATCAACCATTCTACTCATATTAGTCTTATCTCATAGATGTTCCCACAGCTATGAATGACTATGGACATTTTGAATAACCTATTTATTCAAGGATTAAACATGCTAATATAGAACACAATAATTATTTAATGAAAGACTATATCCAATATATCAACTCATTACTATATATGTTTCTTGTATTGTTTCAATATCCAAATAATAAACTTCAATCAAATACATCCACTTATGTCAACAAGGTCCTATAACACCAGTGTGACTTTCATGCTTTAGCTAATGAGGGAACTTTGTTAAGTAGATTCGACAAACTTGATTTGTATAAACTTTGTGAATACCACATTTTTAGTTTTATATATTGTAACACCCTGTTTTGGATCATTCTGTGATCCAGGGCCGTGGGCCGGAATTCGATTGTGTAAAGGCTTTGGGCCTTAAGCGGGCAAATTTTAGTCCTTGTAGAAGGGGTAATTATGGTTGTGAGATATTAACCTTTGAATTGTGTTTTGGGTCGAGGATAGAAAAGGAAAATCATGGGTCGTAGTCTTGCATGAAATATGGATTTTTGTTCGATAGGTTTTTAGTCCAAGATATCTAGATAATATTGTGGGGCTCTTTAACACCTTTATGTGGATATAAAGAACGTCGAAATCGGAGTTAGAACGAAGAAGTTATGACCATTCGAAGTTAGGAGGGTTTTGGGTTGAGCCTAGTACGCTGGGCGTATAGGGTGTACATTGGGCGTACTAGATAAGAGGTGATCACAGAGTCTAACCTAGTATGTTGGGCGTACTAGGAGTACGCTGGGCGTACACAATGAGATGCCAAACCCTAATTTGAGAGTTTTGAGCCCTATTTAAGCTCCTTAACTCCTCCAAATGCTTTCCATTCTCAGCCTCCACCTCTTCAACGTCCTCCCATGAAACCTAACCCTAGTTTAAGCGAGCACAAAAGGTGTTTTTAAGTGCTTTGGAGTGTTCTTGGTGCATCTTGGAGAAGAAGGAGCCCGTTGGAGAAGTGTTGGTTGCATTGGAGCTTGTAGATCTAGACCTTGTTCACCTTGATCTTTCTTCTAGAGGTATAAAGCTCAAATCTTGATGATGTATTTGTTAGATCTAGATAGTTTTGGATGTTGTGATCTTTTGGTCATTTTAGTACATAAAGTTTAGATCTTGAAAGTTTGTGACCTTTTCATGGATAAAGTTGGAAACTTTATCCATCTAAACATCATTGTGATTCAGATCTGAAGGTTGGACTTCATGGATTAAGTTGAAAAAGATGCAATTTTGGTCCCTTTGATACTTAAAGGCTAGAGCTTGGTGGTTTGGACCATTCTATGGATAAAGTTGGAAACTTTATCCATTATAGAGCTATTAGGAACCATAAAAATGTGATCTTGGTCCTTCTATCCCTTCCATGCAAGAGTTATGATGTCTTAATGGATTAATAAGTTAGGGTTTTGGCTTTTGGACCTTTTCTAGACATGGAAAGTCATAAAGGTGGGAAATTTATGACTTAAAATGATGTTATAGGTCTAGATTTGAGTGTTGGATGAAAGGACTTAAAAGAATAAGCACTTAATGGAAAGTGCCATCTGGTCGAGTACACTGGGCATACCTTTGAGTACGTTGCATGTACTCATATGGGGTCCCGTTTCTAGATGGTGAGTATGCCATGCGTACGAGCTGAGTTTGCTGGGCGTACTCAGCCTGAAGTTGACTTTGACTTCTTTTGACTTTTTAACCAAGTTTGACCTTGGGTAAAACTTGAGGATTTTGGGTTATTGATTAAGATTTTATCTGGTTCTGGTGTTAGTGGATTCACGAGTGCAAGTAGTGCAGAAAAGGGATCGTATCGTAGTGTTTTAAAGTTCTTCTATTTAGGTGAGTCTTCTCCCTGTATTTATGAGTCGAAGGCACCAATGTTGGCTCACTAAATTAGATATGTAGGATGCTAGCTGTCTTTGTGACTCTTGCATGTTAGTATGAGCCTATGTGGTAGTATATATGTGCTGACTTGTTGGGTCTTATTTGATGTTATCGTGATATGTGGTACTGTGTATTGCGACTTCGGGTGGTTCTTTGGGTTGCTAATAACCCACCGGGCGTGCTGTTTTCCCACTGAGACTTCGGGTAGTCTCAGGGGTTACTCATAGCCCGCATGGCGTGCTGTTTGATCATTGAGACTTTGGGTAGTCTCCAAGGTTGCTGATAACCCATAATTGATTATTTGAGTTGTGTTGTATGTGGTATTTGGGGAACTCACTAAGCTTTGTGCTTACGATGTGTGGTTTAAATGTTTTCAAGTTTTCTTATCTTAAAGGAGGCACACGGCTTGATTGCATCGCATTAATGGGAGATTTGTGAACATGATAACTTTTGACGATACTCTGATAAATTTTTTAAGATTAAATGGTCCTATTTAAGATTTTGTAGTTGGAATTTATATAAACATTTAAAATTTTAATTGAAAATTTTGGGTTGAAATTTGGGGCATTACAAGTTGGTATTAGAGCCATGGTTTAAGGGATTCAGGAATACTCGCGAGTGTGCCTGAACTCAAACTGAGGAATTGGTAAAATTTTCTAAAAGAAAATGATTTTGTAAAAAGGTTTATAAAATAAAAGGGGGTGCGATGCGTGCAATTAGCCGAGCTCAAGTAATTATATCCCAAATCCCCATACATGTTTTATGATTAGTGTTTGATATGAGTATATGAGAATTGCATACTAGATTGGGAATATGTATTGGTAGCAGTAATTGCTAAGTGTATGCTTTAAAATTGTATACGATTAGGATCATATAGCCCCAGAATAACTGTTTAGCATTATTTCTTGTTCCTTGTTTGGTTGTGGACCTAGGGTAGATTCTTTTATTAGATAGTCTATTTGATCCTGAATTGCGTATAATTTGCATACATAAGGCAACCGGCAGTGAGAGTAGAAGTTTCTAACATGGGTTTTAATAAGTGAGCTTGGGATGCCCTTTGTTTGTTTTGTGGCTTGGAGTGTTACTGCATGAATGTTGCTTGCTTTGTGCTTTGTGGAACTCTTAGTGATGTGAGTTAACTATTAAGTAAATATGTTAAGTCATATGTTGCACATGTCAAATAATCTCAGAGCAATGGATTTGACTCTATTGCACAACTCTCGTTTGAGTCTAACCATTATAGGGTTGAGTCTTTTACTCGAAGGATTATCTAAGCTTTGTGACATGTGATTAATTCATGAAGTAGTTAGCTAACATTATTGTGATTTTTCGAAAGATGATGGCAGGGTGAGGTCGGAACCTAGGAGAGCCTAGGAAGTGTTTTAGAGGGTTTGGGTGTGTTGCTTAGCAGATTTTGGAGGGTATCATTATGAAGAAGTGACTTAGAGGATTCAAGATGATTCTTAAGGAAAGTATGGATAGGTGTGGAAGGTAGTATTGGGCCCGTACTATAGGAAGCATAGGATCCATACTCGAATCAAGGAAAGTCCCAGAAATTCTAAGGAGCTGATTGAGGGTAGGAATATGGTTGGGCACCATGGATCCGTTGCAGTATTTTGGTATTTATCAGCTTTTCGGTGATGGTTGTCCAGGAAGAAGGTGAGTCTAGTGATTGTTTAGGCCTTGGTGGCCATGTCAGTTTGGGGTTGAATCGTGCAGACCTAGATGAGTGGTTGATTTCGAGGTCTTGGGGGCCTTGCTTGAGGAAGTGTCTGTCGGAGTCGCGGAACTCAAGAAAGGAGCGATTAGGATGAGTGGCTTGAGGATTTCATCCGTAGGATGAGTTATCGTCTGATGACCTATGATGTCATTTCTATGATGAGGATTATGTTCTTCCAAGTTTTCTGTGTTGGAGGAAAGAGAGAGCGAGCATATGATTTCAAATATTGGAGGAGACACGGTGGGGGAAGCCGGATGGTTGCGGTATCCGCGACAAATGTGGAAATGCAAGAAAGGATTTTTGTGGTTTGATCGCCTCGAGAAATTTTCATATGTGGAAAGAGAGTCATTTTCGTGGAGAGTGTACAAGAGGGGAACAAGGGCATGTCTTCTTCAAGTTCAGTTTGAGCGTGTTTTAGCAGGTGGTTCTAGGTGATCAGGAGAAGTGAATCGGAAACGACAATTTTCATTGTCTAAATTTTACCTCGATTGTTAAGATGATGCCTTTTGTTTTGATAGATTCTCGTGGTGAGGTGATGGTTAGGGATTCAGAGGCAAAGTGTGTGGTAATCCATTTGTTTCTGGATAGAGAATTTTTGCTATGATTGGACTATCAGAGTTATTGCTTGTGTATCTGCATGGGATTCTTAATGATAGAAGTGGTTATGACTGGGAAGTTTCTAAGGTCTCCATTCGAGATTCGGAATGTCTTTGAGTTTTTTGGGTCTTTATCTAGAAGATCATCTTGCGTGGTGTTATACATTCCAAGAGCCAGGGATGGTATGTATCTGGCTGATCCGGCTTGATGTGCAGTTGTCTGCAACGTCAGTTGGTGATAGTTTAAACCCAAGTGGGGGAGAACTAGGTATGTCACTTGAAAAATCATTGATCTGTTCGAGTTCATGGTTCCAGAAGAATGGGTTTCAGGGATCGGAGGTTCGGGTATGCGGGATTTTGGTTTGAAGCGAGAGTGCAGAGCAAGTTGCCATAAGATATAGGTGTTCGGAAATACATGAGTTGTCTTCACGACATGAAGTTGTTGGCCAAGGAGCTCGTTGTAGGCAGCGGTCCCTTTCGGGAAGGCCGATGAACTAATCAAGAGATGGTTAGGTCGCTCGGGTCGATCGTTGGTTGTTGAAGGATTGTCAGCTCGATGTATAAATTTCTACCTATAGTCTAAGATAAGAAGTGGATTGATCTGTCAATCAACTTCAGGGTTCGGTATATGTAGTTCCACATGGGTTTAGTTTAGTGGAAAAACATTGGATCACCGGGTTGTTGTCAGTGCATTCTCGATCATTGGTTGTTCTCGTTCATTGTCTATAGTTGGGATGCTTTGAAGGTTTCGAGTTGCATACGTTGGAGGTCAGTGGACGTGACAACCTATCATCATGTTATGTTTATGGTATATTATGGCTTTTGGGTACGTTTGCCCTAAATTGCGGAATTGTGGAATTATTGTCTATAACAAACTCGGGTTTGATTCGGTAAAAAGTAGAGCATTTATATGAATATATTTTTGTTTCAAATTGTGGGTCTTTTGGGTTCCTTATCGTCAGTTAGGATTGTAAAAGGATGTAGAATTTTCATCAAGGGAAGGTAATTTGGATAGGAAAATCTTTGTCGAGCGTAGTTAAGTGCTCATCTGGTTGGGGTGTGAGCACCTGATATCGTTTGATCATGGGATCTTTGTCTAGTAAGCTCAGTGTAGTGGTGTTGGGTAGGGAGATTTTGGGATGGCTCGGTAATCCAGTGATTATGAGGTTATCAGAATGTAGATGAATCCAAGTGAGGGATGGTCACTTGGGACTGCTGGGGATAGTTCCAAGTGCGAGAAATGTTAGAATTTGTACCTATGTCACGGATTTGGATCAATATATCTGGAGAGATCACCAGGGTTCCTTGAGGTCGAGAAGAATCCAAGATAGGTTAGGTTGTGAGTATGGGGAAAGCTACCGTTGGGCCATTGAGGCTTGACCGACTAATCAGGTGGTACGGATAAGATATTGTTTGATTAATGATTAAGTGGGAAGGCTAGCCAACATGGTATCATCCTAAGTTAATTAGAGAGCCAGTTCTGGTTGCGAGAGGGTTTAGGGTTAAGCAAAGAATATGGTTCTTTGGTTAGTGGTGAGCATCAAAGAAAATGATATGGATTCATGGCTAGGTTCGGGTCGAGGGTTATGTTAGGACCTCTCTTCATGTTCTTGTTTGATGAAGGCTTTGGGGTCCGAACCATGATCAGAACACCTAATAGAGTTCGGTAGGACGAGGTTTTGACTCACAACGTTTTTGGTTAGTATGTGGTTATGGAAGTGATGTAAGACTGCAAAGCAGCTATAACATTCACCAGGTTAGTGTGTCGTTGTGGAGGTGATGTAAGACTGCGAAGCAGCCATAGCATTCTTCAGGTTAGTGTGTGGTTATGGAAGTGATGTAAGACTGCGGAGCAACCGTAGCATTCACTAGGTGGGTAAACGGTTGTGACAATAATGTAAGCCTATAACTTGGATAAATAATTGGCGAGGTTACGAATGTGATGTGAGAACACGGTTTGGTTTGTAGCAATCACTAGAGTAAATCAGGCTTGGTGATCGTTCGTGCATTACTTGGTTCGGTTGTCTTTCTTCAGGAGTGAGTGATTGATGGAGTCGTGTTGGTAGATAGATCAGGACCACCCGCACCTGTTCAGTTCTGAGTCTGGAGCTGGTGTTGTTTTCGATCAGGATTTTCGGTACCGGTGAATGGTCGGGGCGTATATGTTTCAGGTATCTATAAATTTGTCCAGGATGAATAGGTTTGTGCGGTTTGGGTGATGAAGTTGAGTCATTGTGGGAATGGCTTGGAATGGTTATGTCTATCTAGGAGTCAAACATTGATCAGGGTTTTCAGTTTCAAGCATAGCAGTTGGACACTCGTTGGCTTATGGTAAAGTTGAGGCTCTTTCTTTGTTAAGGCTTGTGGTTCCTATTTATTTGGGTTCGACAGGAATAAAGGTGCACAGTCTTCAGAGTGTGATGACTAAAGTCTAGGATCTAAGTAATGAAACAAGTAAATGGTAGGTGACCGTTTATCCCATCCAATTAATCAAACTCGGTAGGTAGTGATTACCAATTGCATAAGATATATAATTCCTAGATAATGGGATCCCAAAAAATTATTGCTTATTTTGTCATATTTGATCCCATCTATGCCTCAGACCTCTCATGTTTAGGTGGCTTTTATCACACAAGATTCCGATCAAGTCATCCTACTTGAGACAACTTATAGTATTGCAACTAACTAGTGACAAGGTGACCCTGACGTCACTAGAAAATACAAAACTACCCCAAACATCATAAGACAATCCTAGTGGTTAGGTGACCCATCGCCCACTAAGACTACACAAATAATACCCGAGTGTTATTCAAAAGGAAGGCATTTCCTTGCATTTTTAAGAAAAGGTTTTATATATATTTTACAAATTTAGTTATAAAAAACATGGTCTCATGAATATTGAATGCACCCAAAAGTTCATGTACCTTTTTGTAAAAATAATATCACTTGTTATAAGGTTCTTTAGGTGCCAAATAAAACTTCATTTTATTTACCATTAGCCGCGATCGATTATAAACTAAAATTCGATATTTAAAGTTTAGTCATAGAGCGGTTAAGAATCAGTCATGGTATTAATAAAGTCTCATTTTGTACTTTAGACTTGGAGTTTTGGATGAGTTCTAAAATCACAATTTTAATTCTCTCTTTAATAATCAAAATCTTATAACTTCATGAATTTGTAGAATAAACTCATTTTATTTTATAATTTCAATTTTATACATCTTATGGTAAAAGTCATATTTTGATAAACCAAAACTTGGGTGATGATACTTATGTTTTAAATCTTATTTGGAATTCATAAAACATAATATCAACATGTTGCATTATGTTTAAAACATTAATATCATATATTAAGTTTCGACGTAAAAATAATCACTAGTTTTATTATTTTTCGTTATAACGCTATAAATTGATTTTAGTCTTTTTAATAAAAACTCCTTATTTATTTTAAAGACATGAAGTTTATATAATATTTAAATACTTTTAAACCATTTTAACTATTTACAATAAAACTATTTTTAACAAAAAATTGATTTTTAACCGGTAACCGATAAAATGTTTTTATAAATAGTCATTTATAAACATCTTATGTTACCTTTTAAATATTTTTTATTCAAACTCCATGTGATACTATCTAATGTTAAAATGCTATTTGACATGTAAAAGTTATTTTCATATATAAAACACAACATAAAACAACATAAAATAAACATCTCATGCATACATTAAAATGTGTATAAACCAAGTCATGTCTAGTAATTTTTGTGAGTCATCATAAGAATTATTAAATCTTTCCTAAACGACTTAAATGACACTTCAAAAGGTCTTCAAACTCCCACTTGTCAAGACAACTCTTTCTTGCAAAAAAAACTTCAAATCTTTATGTTGTAAAGGTTTTAACACTTAAACCATTAAGACTATAATTAAGCCCACAACCAAGAGTAGAAGTTGATGTTTGGGATTATAGTCTCAAGTGGTTAAGTCTTCTTCAAAATGGTCATTTCTTGATCTTGTTACATTAAAATAAAAACAACTAGTATAACTAATTTCTTACAACAAATAAACAAATGAAAAACACCTATTTATCTATTACATCTTATGAATAAATAAATATCAACCAAACACAACACAAATGCCTAAATGACTTGTTTAAACAACAAGTTGCTAAAGAAGACAAATATGGATATTTGTTAACCAAAAGAAACCCATGCTTGTTTTCCAAAAACCAAATATTATCAAACATTAAAAATCATTCTAACATATAAAAGATGGCTCTAATACCAATGATGAGTTTTCATACAAAATATAAGTTAGTTTTTCATAAAAACCGGCAACGGAAGCTTTAAAAATAACAAATTTATTTTTGAGTTTATAACAAAACCAAGCCAATCCATTTATAGATGTTAGAATGATATTAAAAACAACCATAAAGTGTTTTAAAATGACAACCTTTGGAGCCTTTGAACCCACTTGGTTTTGGGGTGTTGATGAAGATATACAGATTAAAGAAGATGATATTCTCTACAAGTATCCACCATCAAGATTAAGGCACTTGGAATGCTAGTTCATTCTTGTATTCTTGGGTGTCTTAAGCCTTTAAGCACTTAACTCAAATAAGCACTACAGGAGACAACTCAAGGAAGCTTTTAATGACCAGACTAGCTTCAAAAGAGAAAGAGGTAGAGGGAAGAAGAGAGATACAGTTATGCCTTTTTTCTAAGAGAAAGAATGACCAAAAATGCAAGTAAACACTCCGTTATATAGTCCATGAAAAAGCAAAACCTCACCATATAATAATATAAAGTATTGGCTAGCCTTTAGGAGCATGAGGAGCAAATGAGGGAGGTTGACAAGCAACCTCCCATGCTCCATCAACTTTCAGCCAAACATGGTTGAAATAGACAAAATGTGGTTGCTAGTTTATTAACCATGATACATTAACTCATTGTCTTAATCACGGTTAACCAAAGTGTCCAAAAATTTGTACAAGACTTGTTAAATCACACCATATGATATAATAGTTATACTCACTTTTAATTATTGTTTTCACAAAAAAAAAATTATTCCTTAATTAAATACAAAAATTGATATTATTTATTAATAATCATATTAATAATAAATATACAAAATGTGCCAATTTGATAAAGGTGTGACCCTATAGGATCATATGTTATTAGCAATATCACTCAATGATGATTCCTGAGCATATAGATCCAACACTTCTAACCCTCCGCGGTTTAGCTTGGTCCACGGTCCGACTGTAGCTTCCCTCTTCGGATTGACCCTCATTTAATATTGGTTCATCCATTGGTGCAATGACTTCTCTCCTATCTCCTTGGAGTAGTTGTCTAGTCTGCTCTATTTTCTCAGCTAGCATTGCTTGAATCATGGCTTGCCATCGTTATTGGCTCAACTACCGGCACGAGCTTTAGTGCACGCTTAACTACACGAGGCTCAGGCTTTCGGTTTCCATTATCGTTTCCCAATCCGCTACGAATTCTCACCATGACATTCACCCACAAAACCATCGTTCAGTATACTGGAATCGCGGGTGTATAAAGATAGAGAAGGTTTTAGTTATGTTTTAGACGCATAATCCTCCTTATCACTCGAAAAAGTTATATGCCAGTTCTAATACGGTAATTAAATGTTTAGAGTTGTGAACACATAAAATTTCCAAATCGAGGTCGCCAACAGGCCTTAAATCTAGTCAAGCAATTGCAATTTAGGCAACCTAAAGCATGTTATAAATCATTTAGCACATAACAGCAGATTAGGCATCTTATCCTAAAGTAAGCAATTGCTTGTGTTAATTTAGGTATACTACCTAAAATAAGATAGACACTCTCCTCAAAATCATTGCTTAACATTCTAAGTTTAAGTCTAGAATCCTTAGTAATTCCTAATTTGCTTAAACTAATGCTCTGATACCAACTGTGACATCCTCATTTTTATGGTTAGAAAAGACCTTTTTATTTATGCTTATTTTAAAACAAAGCTTATTTATAATTGTGGAATTTGTCCCATAAAAAGTATTTTCGAATAAATGTTTTTCATTGATTATTAAGAAAACTTTGGGATGTCATAACTTATACAAGAAACATAAGCATAAACATAATCATTACTGGACTTACAACATCTAATGGCCTATATTTCCTTTAATCTCTCATCAGATCCAAACATCAAATACCTCCGTATCGATACATGTGATACAAAGCAACTGGGTGGGTCAGGTTGGCAAACCCGGTGAGTACATATGGTTTTCAACCCCAATATTATAATTAGTTTGTTACATATATTTTGCATTAAATAAATTACCCGATTACCCATTCCCGTTATTCTCACTCTCTGATCCTAAACCGATGATCTCAAGGGATCTATCATTGAGGATCTCAGAGTGAATAATAACACTTCGAGGATTCCTTAACAATATATGCTAACAAGACAATCATGGGGTAAATAGAGTGCCGACATGAGTAATTCATTCATACATATAGTTTGTAGTCCTGTCTGTGTGAGGTTCCTTAACATCTACAGGTTGGGGACCTGCTTATATACAATTCAATAACATCTATAGGTCGTAGACCTATCCGTGTACGATTCATCAATGCCTACATGTCATAAACCTATCCACAAATTAATTTATTAACACCTACATGTTGTAAACCTGCCCGTGTACGATTGATTAACACCATTAGGTTGTAAACATGCCTATGTATGGCTTATAAACATATATAGGTTGCAAGCCTGTCCATGTTTGACTCGACTTGTCTAGAATGGTTTGTGGTCATTATCAATACCATACTAGGCGACTACATTGCTAGTTCGGTCGTACTATAACGGTTACGACATTTCATTATTATTTTCATCCCTCTTTACCCTTCAATATCCCATATATTATAAGTATGGAAATACGTATATGCTTAAATAAAATCATCTCATACAGTTTCATCTAACACAGAAGGTTTCAAATCACAGATAATAGCCACATATAACACTTAATTATATAAATACTTCATATTTATGTGTAAGATGAAAGTAACTATGCACTCACTTGTTAATATTGGATGCCTCGGAATTTGGGTAGAACTCTGCCTTAGCACTTAGCTTTTCCTTTGATTTGACCTAGGTTCATATCACTAAGTCTTAGTCTTATATTCCTAGTGACTAATGATTGTCTAGATTTCTCAATAATCCCAATGTCTACATAAAGATCTATCAAGTATGGAACAACCAGGTAGGATCTTATCGGAGGTAGAATCTGTTCGGTATACGGAGTATACTGTTTGGAAATCCTACTTTAAACACCTCACTAAATACAGACTAGGCATCATTCTCGTAAGTAGATCAATCAGTATGATGACTTGGAATCACTGATAAATCTTATTTATAGGTTCATAATAATGACTATCAACATAAATATAAGTTACTATTGAAATAATATAAGTGCAACTTAACTTAAAAGAATTTTAGCGGAAACCGGGAAATGGCGCAGGTAGAACTTCGAACCTAACACTTCTTTTTTTGGGCTCCTAGTTATCTAGCGTTTCTACTAAAATGTTCTAAAAGTTGAGAAAAAATCAAACTCAAAGACTACAGAGATTTCAGAGACTTTTTAAGTGAATTGGTGAGGAAATAAGA